>NW_005841929.1:3696745-3725729 GCF_000455745.1 Alligator sinensis | reverse complement strand
GTGCGGCTTGTGCCAGGGTCCCGGGGCCAGCGCTGGCAGGGCCCAAAGCAGGGCAGTAGGAGTGCAGGGCATGTGCTGGCAGGGGTCTCTGCAGCCAGGCTGGGCTGCACCAGCAGGGAGAGGGGGGAGCCGCACCTCAGCCCCAATAGATAAGCCTGGAGCAGGGCCCAGGCTAGCAGCAGCAGCAGGGAATGAGCTGGTGCTCACTGCAAGGGAAAAGTGGTCTCTCCCCTTCCCTGTGGCCAGCAACCTGTGCTGCAGCTGCTCAGAGCCCGTGTGGGGCTGCTTGTACCTGCTCTCTGTTGCCACCATTGCCCCATGGGGTGGCGGTGATGCGGTGGAGAGGCAGGACAGCCCGGCGCAGGTTGCAAAGGTGGGGGTGCTTTTCTCCCATGCTGAGCACCAGCTTATTCCTCGCAGGCGAGCGTGGGGTCAGGGCTGCACGCAGCTCCCCACTTGTACTGCGGGGCTCGAGTGGGGGCACTGGTAGTGAACGGGAGCACAGGAGCCAGCAGCAGCTGGGTTGGAGTGTTGGGTGTGTGCCACTGTCCCGGGACCAGAGCCAACAGGGCCCAGAGCAGGGCAGTAGGAGCATGGGGTCCCAGCCAGCAGGGGCTCTATGGAGCTGGGCCAGCTCCCCCCTCTCCCTGCTGATGCAGCCCAGCCCAGCTCCACAGACCCCTGCCAGCCCGCGCCTCGTGCTCCTACCACCCTGCTCTAGGCCCTGCCGGTGCTGGCCCTGGGATGCTGGTGCAGGCCCCAAGCTCCCATTTGCTTCCAACTCCCCCCCACGCCGCTTTCCCCACTTTCCTGCCCAGCCACATGGTTCCCATACCCACATCCATACCCACATGCACACACACATCCCCACAACCCCCCATATGCAATCACTTCTGAATATAAACCACAAATGCCCACAAAACGGAACAAAAATATATTTTTTAATTAAATTAAAATATATTATTATGGGTGTTGGATTTTTAGTACGTAATTTGTTTTTTTCCCCCCAAAGATGGCAAACCATCTTTCCCAAAGGAGTACTTCCAGGGGAAAGGGGAGGGACTTCCTGTGGCAAAGGTCAGAGGTTAGGAGTGGGACTCCCAGTCCCAAAACAGTGACCTGCCAAGGGGTGTGGCTACCCATGCACCCATCGAAAGTTTACCAAAACTCAGTAAGTGGCCCTCCGCCCAAAATAACTGCCTGCCCCTGATCTAGGCAATGAATGCACAAATATAAGGATTCCAAGTAGCAGTGTAAAAGTGTCAAAATCCATGCCCGGGGACACATCCTGATCTACTGTCAACCCAAGGTCATTTCCCAAGGAGCAGAAAACCACCATCCAGGATGCATCTCCGTGACCAAGGACTAACTAAGCAACCAAAGTCACAAGTTTCCTTTTCCTATAGGCCTGATATGACAGGACAGCCCCAATGTTAACATTTAAACTAAGGACTCTTCCTAAAAATACTGTCAAGCTGTTTTCATATCATTACTCTAAAATTTCATATAACTACTCAATAACATTTGAAATGAGGATATCTAGCCCATGATACTCATCTATTACAACTGATAGCCCATTTAAAACTAACACTGAATCGTATTACTTATTACTTACCCCATATTCTCCCATTGTTCCCCAGCCCAAACTGTGGATCTTTCTATTATGCAGGCCAAAAATATTAGCCAGGTCACTAGTTTCAAAAAAGTCACTGAGTGCACCAGCATATTAAGTTCTTTCATTTCACTTCCAGATTACACAATTCAAATATGTCACAAACTTGAAGCATCTCATTCTATTTAAGTATGCTCTCTCCTAGCAGGTCAGCCTTGCACTCTTCCTTAAAACACTATATTATCTATTGAAATGGTCAAGCAATCAATTCCAAAGAAGCCAACAAATCTTCAAAGCATCTCATAACACTGGTTCTCATGGACTACCCATGTCTAGGCTGTGTTTCAAACTACCTACCATATTTAATGAAATCCAAGACAACTTCAAGTTTAAAATGACTGACACGTGCCCCCCCCCAATAATTAGATTTCTGCATGGGAAATTATAAATTTGTTACAGTTTTCCACATATAGAATCTAATTATTGGAGGGCAATCTTAAATTCACCCCCCACCCCCAACTGCTGCAATGGGGAAAGCAGCAACTGAGGGCAGCAAGCAACCTGACCTCCAACCACCTGCCCCACCCCTTGGCTGCACCCCCTCTACCCCCCACTACCTGTCTACACATCCTCTAACCACTTTCCTCCTTACCTCTCTTCCACTGCTTACCCTATGTAACGGCTCAGACTCCAACTTCAGCCTAACTGGAGCCCTGGGGACAACAGAAGCTCTGGCCTATGGCCTGAGGTGAAGCCAGAGTCGCTCCCCTTCTGCCATGCAGTCTCCCTCACACTTGTCACCCTGACACTCTCTCTCACCCGACCTGGCCTCCCTCATTGCACAAACCATCTTGGCCCCAACCCAATAGCAGGGGCAATGGCATCTTCAGCCTTGGTACAGCCCAGCACAAGAATCCTAGACGAGGCTATTCCTCACTCCCCTTTCCCCCAGTGTTCAATGAGGAAAAATTCTTCACATGGATTCAAATACACATGGTATTTTTGTGGTAAGAATTTCTAAAAGCATGATGGGTCCCCCACCACAAACACACAATTTTATTTTTAACATGGGAAAAACGTTCAATTTCCTTCAAGGCAGACAAGGTTCCTTGGGTGAATTTGATATCTTTTATTAGACCAACCCAAATGGTTGGAGAATAGTTATTAAGCAAGCTTTCGGGTTCAAAAACCCTTCGTCAGGCTCAGGAAGCTGCAGCAGTTGGTGTGTGCTCTTCCTGGATGGAATGAAAAGTAAAGAAGCCAGGGGCTGGGCTGGGGAGTCAGTTGCCAGGCAGATTGTAATGTATCAAAAATCCAATGTCTATGTTTAGTCCCTGATCTCTAGTATCCAGCAGGTTGATGAAATGGAGCTCATAGGCTCGTCTCTGGGATGTGTTGTGTAAATTTCCCTTGAGGATCAGGACTGAGAGATTGGAGAGAGAGTGGCCCTCCTGTGAGAAATGTGCCCCCACCGGTAATTGGGTGTTTCTGTCTTTGATGGATTTCCGGTGTGCGTTCATTCTGGTGCGCAGTTGTTGTCTGGTCTCTCCTACACAACACATCCCAGAGACGAGCCTATGAGCTCCATTTCATCAACCTGCTGGATACTAGAGATCAGGGACTAAACATAGACATTGGATTTTTGATACATTATAATCTGCCTGGCAACTGACTCCCCAGCCCAGCCCCTGGCTTGTTTACTTTTCAGAGCGCACACCAACTGCTGCAGCTTCCTGAGCCTGACGAAGGGTTTTTGAACCCGAAAGCTTGCTTAATAACTATTCTCCAACCATTTGGGTTGGTCTAATAAAAGATATCAAATTCACCCAAGGAACCTTGTCTGCCTATATCCTTAGACCAACATGGCTACAACCTAAACCCCTGCAATTTCCTTCAAGTTACTTAATGGAAGTCAGTCATACTTTAAAGAAAACTGACATGGCAGAAACCATGCATGGAAAGCACCATCCAAACAAGTGACATTTTCAGGACTGAAACGGGTAAAAAAAGATTATAATTGAAACTGTTTTGAAACATTTACTAGTTACCAAGCAATCAGTATGATCTGAAGGCAATGCTCTTTCCTCTTTAACCTTAGACGTACACACGCAGTACTTTGTATTATAACATAGATAATGCATGATCAAATGTCAAAATCATAATGCAATACATACACAAAGGAGGAGATTTTTGGTTGCTGCTGTAACCACAAAAGTTACCCGACTTTTATGCAATTAAGATCTTGACCCTACTGCATTTGTATTGATTGTTTGTATAGTATTATCCTTTCAACCGAAGCTACAATATAGGAGTTGAGAAAAAGAAACAGAACTACAGCATGATATTCTTCAAAGAACAATTGTACAAGACCAGTGTCTTGGAGATCTCTTAAGTACTACACAGGCCCCACTGGGATTCACTTATGGAATTTCACAAGATCACAGGCACAGTAATACAACTGCAAGGAAATGATCTGTAGCTATATTAATTTGTCTCCCAAAAATGAGAGAGAATACAAACAGGGATCAAAATCTCAGCTCTCCTGCTTAAGTAATCAACAAAATGACTTGCCCAAAGCAAAAAAAAAAAGTAAATTTAAAATTCAATCTTTTGTAAAACATAATTTCAAGTTGAGGAACTTAGAGAGCCTAGCAATACCATATATTCTAGAGCAATAAGCCATCTAAATACAGTAAAAGTTCCGTTAACTGGCACCTTACAAGCCAGCATGCTCTGTTAATCAGCATGTCGGCTTGTAAGGTAAAGTGAAACCAGAAGGGCCCACCGTGGAACTTCTGGTTTCTCTGAGCCCCCAGGGCAAAGCAGCCTACGCTGCCGAGCCCCCACGGCCCAGAGGCATAACAGGCTGCATGGGGCCCGCCTCCCTGTCCCACAGGGTCCAGAGAAGGGTCGGCAATGCTGTGGGAAGGGCAGCACCACCCCAGATGCGGCGGGAGAAGGGGTGGCCCGAACAGCCAAGGATGCCTGTTTGGGCTGCTCAATTAACCGGCATATTTTGTTATCTGGCATCCCCCATTCCCGGTGGATGCTGGATAACAGAGCTTTTACTGTACCAATAAAACGCAAGGTTTTTTAGTTTTTAAATTCAGGCAAGCTCAAGCTTATTCATACTAGTATGGTTGTCTGCTTTCAAGCATCCATCTATTGCTGCAAATTTGCAGTTTGTGCCTCTTATAATTTATCCCAGGAGGCATTTTACCATCTAAAAGATTACTAGCATTTCTCTTAAAGGCAGTTTTTGCCCTCGATGACTAAAGTCTAAATTAGTCACAATACACTTTGGAAATATTTTCTGAAGCTAAGAAAAAAATAATGCATTTTGCGTATTCAGGGTGCTGCTTTGAACAGTCCCTAAACCTTATTTTTTCTAATATGTTAGAAGTACAAATCCCTATTCAGCACTGTAGTACACAAGCCAAGTGCAGCAGGTTAAAAACAAGCCCTTGAGTTCTCCAAGAACATAAAAGCAACTAGATAACTGTTTTCCTATATTCAAGTATCAGAAAGCTATACAGATCTTATTTCTTTCCTTGAAAGCTTTCCTTTATGTTTTACCTGGACAGCTTACAAAATAAGAAGTTAAAACTCAAAATGGTAATTTTAGAGACAGATAATCCTCTGGTTTCTGCAATTGATACTTCCTTGGTACTTGCATGGCATTCCCCCTTAGCACAAGATCAGAACACCTCTGAATATTCCCATAATGCTACAGGACCGGGCCACAGGTTCTGGCCCCAGCACACTCTGGGACAGAAGCTATGCCACTACTGCTTATCCATTTTTTTGCAGAGCATATTAAATGCAAGGTGTACAAAAGCCACTGGGAGCAGGGGCTGGAGAGGAAGCCAGAACCAGGGCCCCTACACTCCAGGGTGATAGGCCTCTCACTGAAGGGCTCTTCCCTCTGGCTTGCTCTTTTCCTGGCCCCACATCTTCCCCTCTTGGCTGTTCACTGGGCTAGCTTCAAGAGGGTCCTCTAAGCAATGTCTGGCCCATGGAGGGCCAACCTTTTTGGCAGGTGCGCCACAGGCCCACACCCACCCTGAGTGATATTCCAATCCCCTTCCCCTGTCTGATCTGTTGCTTTGCTTTCTACTCTGTTCCCTGCCCTGTACTCCCTGCCTGATCTCCTGCTCTGCCTTCTGCTTTCTGCCCTGTTTTGCTGCCTGTCCCCTTCAGGATCTGCCACTGTGCTACACACAGATGCTGCCCATGCCAGTTGTGGCACCCTTGTCAGAGGTGGCCACCCCCAGCCTAACCCATTGCTGGCAGTTAGAGCACTTTGCTGTAAGGCAGAAGATGAAGATTCGAAGCCCACGCTGAGCAAGACAGATCTAAGTGTGGGTCTCACATACCCTGGAATGGAGTTACCGAGCTAAAAAATCAAATCAAATCAAATCAAACCAAATGGGCGGGCAGGGTTTCCTCCACCTTTTCCTCCTCCTGAATTAAACAGTTCCTAGACACAGTTTTTCTCCAGCCACACTAACACAGTTAATGAACCTACCCACACAATCCTATTCTGCCACAGACCATGTAAGGCCATACTGGAGACTCCTGAGCATAATCAAAAGGGAAACACAGGGCAAATATAGTAATGCCACTGGAAACTGAACCAAAAAAACTATGCAAGTGTAAAAAATGGCACTTAAGTGCAACTTGTGTGTTCAGGTATAGTAATTTAAGGCACATGAAGGTAAAATAGCTAAGTTTCCTATGCTTGCCTACTTAAAAGCAAAGAAACTAAACTTACAAAGTTGACAGAGAGCGTCCCTTTGCGTTGCCTCATCTGCATGCCAAAGGCTTCTGACCTGGTGCCTTTGCGTCTTCGAGTCACCTCATCTTGGAGCAAAGAGAGTGTCATGTAATTAAACATAGCACAAAGATCATGTAATATCCTGCCTCTAGCAGCAAAGACTATCCAATGCTTCCAAGAAAAACAAGAATGGGTTGCTGCACCTGGATAATTTGCACCAAAGCTGTGTAACTGAGGAAGGGTAAAACTTCTCTTGCTGATCTTAACAAGTGATCAAGTCACCCCATGAAACATATTGCAATACTCTCACACCATGCGCTCAGCAAAAATGAATGCTCTTAAAATTAATGCACCACTTTTCTAATCCTGTTTATTTGCAATTAATTTGTGCAGCAGATGCTTAATGCTCACTTTTAACCATATGAAGACCTAAATCAATATCAAGACAGTGGAACAATCCTACAGAACCAGTTAGGTCACCTGGGTTTCATTATCTTCCTCAAAAAAAAAAAAAGTTTTAACTTCCTTTGCCCTGTTACAGTTGCCCCACTTTAATCTCTTTCCACTTGTGTCTGGAGACAGCAGAGGTCTGTTTCAATGGACTGTTTCAGACTAACTAGTCCTTCCCACCTTACAACAGCAACAGAGACTTACTTACCTTCCTTATCTTTTGATCCCAACGCCAATCCCATCATCTTAGGTCCAGCTCCAAAGATCTGCAGCTTCTTCAGTTCAGTATTTCTACTCATCTCCCCTGTCTCTGTCTGCAAATAAAAAAATAGCAAGTCAGTATAAACAGTTTTCTTTCCGATCTCCTCTCTTTAACGTCTACTTATACCTCTAAACCCTTCCTTCCTTGCATCTCCCCAATCATATCCCTAGCAATGTGAACCATCAATAGGTAGAAGGCATGATCTTCCTTCCCCACACTTGGTATCTAGATGCAAGAATGAGAATCAGATGAAACAGATGAGAATTTCTGTTTCATTCCTCCAAATGAATATATCCATTTAGTATTTCAAAAGATTGACTGAGGATTATGACATTAGACTAATTTGAATTCTAGCAAAAATTACCAATGCAGTATTCTCTAAAGCCGCTATTGAACAGGAGGTTCAACTTTCATACGTTGTTTGTAGAGTGTCTATCACCTGCTTTCTTGAGCAAATAAGGGGATACTCTGTTTACCAGGCCAGCCATAAACTGAAGGAGAGTAGATTTAGATTGGATATCAGGAAGAAATTCTTTACAGTGAGGGTTGCCAAAATATGGAATGGAATTCCAAGGGAGGTGGTGCTTTCCCCTACCTTGAAGGTGTTCAAGAGGAGATCGGACAAGCACCTGGCTGGGGTCACTTGACCCCAGAGTTCTTTCCTGCCCAGAGCAAGGAGTCAGACTTAATGATCTAATAGGTCCCTTCTAACCCTAGAAATCTACAAAATCTATAAGCATATCTGCATATATAAGTTAGATTCAGTTAATGAGATGTCTTGGAATCTTGTTTAGGCCTTCCTAGGGGTGTATCGATAGATATTTTTGAGGCCAATACCGATCCGATTTCCAATACAGCTGCCTCCAGCTCTAAGTCCAGTGTGGTGGAAGGGGCTGGGGTTGGGAAGGGACGTGGGGGAAGATCAATGTCCCCTGTGGTGAGGGAGGGCGTAGGGGCAGGCGCTGCCCAGGCAAGGGGAGCGGGGTGGGGCACTGCAGCCGGGTAGAGAGTGGCAGCTCCTGCTGCTGCTTGCACCCTGGGAGGGCACAGCGGAGGTGTGTGCCCCCCAGAGCTGCGCAGGGCGGGCTGCAGCCAGCACTGTGCAGGGCTCTTCTCAGGAGGGCTGGGCTCAGAGTGGGCAGCAGAGGCGCTGGGAGGATGCTGCATCCACCCCAAATTTTGCTGCTGCTCCGCTCCTAGCGGTGCCGCTAGGAATGGAGTGGCAGTGAAATCTGGGGTGGATGCAGCATCCTCCCAGCACTGCCAGTGCCCACTCTGAGCCCAGCCCTGCCAGACAAGAGCCCTGTGCAGCCCCGGCTGCAGCCCACTCTGCCCCACCTTGCGCAGATCCGGGGGGCATACACAGCGGCAGGAGCCAACTCCCCAACATGCCCATCCCACCTGGGAAGCGCCTGCCCCTGCCCCTCCCTCACCACAGGGGGCATTGATCTACTCCCCCCACACACCTTCCCTCTCCCTCCCTTCTACCACACCGAACTAAACAGCTGGAGGCAGCTCTCCATGCTGCCAGCTCTGCTCCTCACTGCCTGAGTGCTGCACTGCAGCTGCGCACAGCACGAGCATTTATTGGCCAAATTATCGGCCCCATCAGGCCGATATCCGATATAGCAAATTTTCTTTAGATCGGTACCAATCAGGTATCAGAACGATCTATCAATGCAGCTCTAGGCCTTACCCATTCATTTCTGATGATGACCCATCACTGACCCCCTCTACTTTCTCAATCTTGTTTTATGCATCATTGCCAAAACTCTAAACAGTGACAGGATTCTAGATGCCCCTTTTATCTACCAAGTCTCTCAACCACCTTGTAACTTTCCATACTGCCTCTCTAATGCTGCAAAGTTTTTCAGGCACTTGCCACTAAATTTTTTTCATTCCGCTCCCTTCTATTAAGCTCCAGTACTCCTGCAAAATGTTCAAAAAAATCAGTCCATTAAGATAGCAAACACGTATTTAAAAAGTTTTTAAAAATCCATGATACCATGCAGTTATGTTCATTAAGTAATAACTCAGAGGTACTCAACCCCTAGCCTGTGGGACAGGTCCAGCCTGCCTGCACCTTGTCATCCAGCCTTTGGGGTTCCCCACAGATCTGTGCACAGCTGCAATGAAACTATGAAGAGGACTGTCATGTATTCAGTTCAATCACTGGCTCTTCTGGCTGCCAAAATAAACTGAATACTTAAGCCTCATTTGCTAGCCACCATCATTCATTTCAATACTACTCTTGTCCAAATTTCTCCCTTCTATTTAATTCTTTGTTTATGGATTGTTTACCTATGCATCATATTGATATTCAGCATAAAATACTTAACTGTGTTCTGTTTGTATTCCCATCTGCATAAATAATTTATATTGTGCTGGTGTTCCAACTAGTGACAACAGTTCCTCCCATTGTAACGAGATACTATCAACTTTAACTTTTTTTTAAAAGTTCACTTTTATTAAATCCATCCTGATATTAAATCCTGATTTTTTAAAGTTTATTGACTACATTTAAGGATTTTCTGTTCACCTTCTTTGTTCATAAAATGAAAAAAAGGAGTCAGTGGATCAATTATAATGGGAAAGTGCGTATATTCACTATGGAGAAGACTTATTTATGAAGTACACAAAAATATTCTGCTATATTAGATTACTTAAGTATAACAACATTTAGACATATTACATCAGAGCTAATACTAATTTTACCTGAAAGTTGTTTTCTAAACACAATTTACTCACTCTGAGTTGATTACTGCAAACAAATAAAATGAAACTTAAAAGATTCTCCTAGTATCAGATTACATTCCCCAACACAGTACAATCCTGTTTCACATTACTGTTTATTAATACTTCCTGCATAATCCAAGATGATCTTCAAGTCTACTTGAAAAATGAATTTGAATATTATATCCTTTATTAAAATACAAACATACCTTCAAACATTAGTTTTGCAATTCTGTAACAAAGCAAGCTTATGACTAGACTTATAAACCCATACTACTTTTCTGATTCCACCATACTTCAAAGTGAGCATAACTTGAAAAAAGTGTAACCACTTTCACATAATCTATGCCACTAATGCCCTCCAAAACTCTGTGAATAATACCTTTGCTTCCATCTCTAAGAGATAACAAAAAGTGATGTGCCTAACCACCTTCATCAAATAAGCACTCTAGCACAAAAATGAATGGTGACCACAGATACAACTGCAACATAATACACACACCACTGTCACACACTACATACCTTTAGGAAGAGATTCTATTTTAATAACTCAGGTGACACTTGTGTTTTTGCACATGCCAGCACACAACCTTCTTATCCCTACCTAGAACATTTGACAGAACTTACAATGAAGCAAGTTTAATAGACTTTTCTATTTCCTCCACCCTCCCACAACTGTTACATGAGATTAAGGGGGGAGGAGGGGGCAAGGGTTTCCTCCATATGGAACAACAGTATAACATGATCAAATTATGGTTCTACAGAAATAGTGCCTTATCCTTTGAAGATGACCTTTATAAAGCTGAGGGGAAAAAAAGCCCACACAATATTTTTTGTAACTACTGATACAGGCAGTGTCCAAGGTTATAAGTGAAAATTATTACATATGTACTTGTGCCCGCCTAACTTCATGGAGCCTCTCCCATGAGGCCCTGGAACACACGCTAGGGTATGTCGCGCAGATGGCTCTGGTTGTCGTGACGTGGTGTCACGTTCTCCATAGGGAATACCCTGGTCTTGGGTGTCTGCCTCATCTTGGGTGTTCTGTTCAGTAGTAGGGCTTCCTTCCTTCGTGCAGAATGCATCAGACATTGACATGAGAGATCATTCTTGGGGCTCCACCTCCCCTACACACCAGTCATGCACCAGCCTATCAGCGCTGCTGAATGATGGGCGATTCGGCTCCGCCTTGTTGTGGTATCCCCCTCCCTCTCTGCCTCTCTGGCCCTCGGTGCTCACAAGTCTTTCTTCCCACCGCCCAGGTTTGCCCAGGCAGCGCAATGACCTCACTGGTGGGCCTAGCCTTTCGGCGTTGGGCTCTTTTGAGCGGCCCGGGCTTGCTCACCCTTGGCATCTGCCCTATGGCCTCCCCTCTGACCCGGGGGGGTTCAAGGTAACTCAAATACAACTAAAGAACCACAATTCCAGGGAGGGGCCTCTGCCCACTCCCACTCCCACGTCCTGTGTTTGCCGGCTTTGCTGTCTCTCGGTGTTCTCCTCCTGACTCCCTCACCATCCAGGGTGATGTGACCCTTTAAATCAGGCCTTGGACCCTCTGGCTGGGTCCCTCTTCAGCCCCTCCTTGGCCGTGTCCGGGGTCTTCATTTGGCTCAGTGGTCCCACAGCTGCCCCCCTGCTGCTTTCCTGTCCCCAGCTTATGGTGTTCATACGGTGTTCCTCAATGACATCATGGGGGCACGCCAGCCCCAGTCGCAGAGAAAAGCAGCTGATGAATTGCACAGGCACTCTGCCCCTCTGGGGCTCATCCAGCCCGGCTGTGCCTGCGGGTGGTAAGTTTGCCTGTTATCAGGGCTTTTCTTCTCAGCATCGTGGCAGGCTGTCTCCATTGCGACCCATGCCAAGGGAGGGGTCTCCCACCCCTTTCTTATCGACCCTCTGGGACAGTATTATTTTATGCAACTACCTGCACTTTTTATATAGTAGGTATCATTGTTTCCATGTATAGCTAGATTCCACTCTAAGAATCTTCTACACTGCAAAAACGAGAGGAAAGTTTTCAAAATATGAAAATGACATAAAACCCTTAAAAATCTGTATGAGAACTCAGGGCAGATGTATTACCCAGGTCTGCTTTAAAGTGTTCAAAAAAAATTCTCCCCAGAATTTGAGGTTAGTGTCCCTTCAATAGCATCTTTTTTTTTTTATGTCATTATGATTTTTTTCACTACCATTATTTTTCAGAATTTATAAGTGGATCAGTAAATTTATTAGCCAAATCACTGAGGAGCCCAGGCTGTATCCTGATGGTTTTGGCTTTTTAAACATTCGCCTACCTGATCTACACTTGGGGATTACAATGGACAATAAGATGAATACAAGCCAATAGCGTGCCCTTATGGCCAAGAAAGTTAACAGCATACTAGGCTGCATTAGTAGAAGCATTGCCAGCAGATTGAGGGAAGTAATTATTCCCTTCTATACAGCACTAGTGAGGCAACATCTGGAATACTGTATCCAGTTTTGGGGCCCCCCACTACAGAAAGGATGTGGCCAACTGGAGAAAATCCCCAGCCCAGCAGAGAGCAATGAAAATGATAGGGCCTGGGGAACAGGGCTTAAAAAGAGAGGCTGAGGGAACTGGGATTATTTAGTCTAGAGAAGAGAAGACTGAGAGGGGATTTAATAACAGCCTTCAGCTATCTGAAGGGGGGATGCAAAGAGGACATAACTAGATTGTTCTCAGTGGCAGCAGATAATAGAAGGAGCAATGGACTCAAGTTGCAGCAAGGGAACTTTAGGTTAGATATCAAGAAAAGGTCTCTCTAAGAAGGTAACTAAAGCACTGGAACAAGCTACCCAGAGAGGTTGTGGAATCTCCATTCTTGGAGGTTTATAAGACCCAGCTGGACAAAGCCTTGGCTAGGATGATATAGTTGAGGATGTTCCTGCTTTGAGCAGGGGTTTGGATTAAATGACCTCCTGAAATCCCTTCCAACCCTAATAATGATCTTTAAAAAAAGTATGCCTTTTCTAATTACTTAATTTACCAAAAAGTTTGAACAGAAAATGTACCTAAACTGTTTTTCAATTAACTTAATCCCTCACATTCAGAGTGATCCACCTTCCCTCAACCTATTTTTCTCCCCACAAAATATGTAACACCATTTTTATTTTCTAGTATTAATTAATTCTGCTTCTTCATTACCATCCTCTTTTTCTTGAAAATTGTTAATTGCTTGTCTTTCCCACCATATCCAATAGCAGTAAAGGGAAAAAGAATGAGCCTGATTAGTTGCTCACAAAAAAGGGCATCCTTCTTTTCCTTTTGTTTTATTTCAGGGAATTTGTTGTCAATTGCAATTTAATTAAACTATCCAGAGACTTCCAAGCCTTCTTTAACTAGAGGACTGTAATTCTTTCTTCTCTGGCAACTTCCCTCCAATACCTAAAAAAAAAAATGGACTTCCTGAAAAATGGCATTCTTGTACTAGTGCATTCTATAAGCAGTTTCTTAGGTTTATTTCATTAAGCTTCTGGTCACTGGATCCACACTCTTTTCCACTGATTTCACATTTGCTAATTATTTCAGGGCACTTTTTAAAAAAGAACTGTTTCCTATTTAGAAACACTGCTTAGACGCAGTCCACCAGTATCAGCTATACCTTCTACCTGCATTTAGGGTTACTGTGGTACACCCTACATAGAGCTAAGAGTATGAGCCAGGAAAGAATACAGTGACTTTTAGTAGGCCTGTGCAAAGCAGCTACTATTTGCTTCAGATTCAGCCAATTCAGGGGACAGTAATTCGATTCGGTGATTCAAATCACAGTCCTAAATCAATTCAGCCAAATCTGATTTGCAGATTCGGATGCTGCCGAATGTCCGAATCAGCCAGGCCCATCTCCCGCCTCCTTTCCCAGCCCCAGCAATGGCTGCCCTGCCTGACGTAGTTCCCGGCACTTCGGGGAAAAAAAAAAAGCCCAGACTCACCGGGTTCTGCTGGACGTTGCGGGGGCGGGGAAGAAGATCCTGCTGCCCAACACTGCCCCACACATGGGGGGCTCTGCACAAGCCCCCCAACCCTCCCCCCTCACTGTTCCAGCCTCCCCCATGGCTGCCCTGCCTGCCCCAGCTCCCGGCCCTTTAAGGAAAAAAACCAACAAGAAAAACCCCCAAAGTCACCAGTTCCTGCCCAGCGGGTGGTGATCCCCGCTGCTCTGTTGGGGGTCTCTGCCATGAGCCCCCCAGAGTCCAAAGGCTGCTGCAGGAACCGGTGAGTCCTGGGGTTTTTCTCATTTTATTTTCTTAAAGGGCCGGAGCTGGACCAGGCAGTGCAGCCATGGGGGAGCTCGTGGCAGAGCCCCCCATACAGCGTGGGGCAGCAGGGAATAGCCTGCTCCCCAGCAGCACCTGGTGAGTGGGGCTTATTTTTAAAGCATCAGGAGCTGGGGCGCCTAGGGCAGCCATGGGGGGGTGGGGCTGGGGGAGCGGGTGGGTGATGGGGCCTGGCAGGGGTCCCCCCATGGTCCCCTCCCCACCCCTTACCAGCACGGAGTCCAGCTCTACCTCCCTGCTGCACTGGGCAGGGACTGTCCGAATTGTTGACGCTCTCCGAATCTTTTCCCAAGATTCAGAGAGTTTCAAATCAATTCGGACCTTTTTATTGGTCCCCCGATTCAATTAGGATTTGGAGATTTGGCCACCAAATTGTCATGACCCAAAGGGTATGATTTTGTGCGTGCTTCGGCACTGCAGAATTATTTCCCGCCACATGGAGCTTTCTTTGCACAGTGCAATTCTCAGTTGCATAGAGAAAACCCCGGTGCAAAGGAGTTCCCGCCACCCGTATGTAAATTTGTTTTCCACTATTGGCTGTTTCTAAATTATTCCCACATGGCGGCTAGCGATTGGCTTGCTAGCTGTATAAGAGGCTTGAGCAGTTTCCGCCCAAGTTGGAAGAGGAGGACTTCACATCCATCTCGTGAAGAACTCTAAGCGCGCTGTGGAGCCTAACAAACTCCGCGTGTGTGCCTTAAAGGAGGATACAGGGGCCTGATCAACCTCTAGCCTCTCCCCATCGCCGCCTGATCCCTCAACGTACCCTTCCCTGCGCGCCTTCGGTCGGTCCACGGAGCCTAGCAAACTTCGTGTGTGTGTATCCAGAGCTCTGTCCAGGTTGTTTCAAGAGCCTCGAGTTTTCTGCGGGTCTTGTTCAAGTTTTGTTTTCGTTTTGTAACTGCAACTCAAGAAAGTTTTCCTGCCTGCACCGCAACCATCTACGGTGTAAGTAAAACAATCTTTAATCAACCTCTACACGTCAGTGCCTAATTCTAGTTCGCCGTGCCGACCCCTTTCCCCGGCCCACGTGCCCAGGCTGCTGGCCACAGCCCCTCGGCCCCGACACAGATCAGGCTGAATCTCCTCTGAATTGAATCAGCACCTGAAGCTTCACACACCTTAACTTTTAGTTACTGTACATTCACATGTGAGGCATTATTACTTGTGCTCTGAAGGGTATCCGATTGACTTCTGGTATAAATCTAAATGTTCATTTTATTCTATGAAGTTTTACATATCTTGAGGCCTGCCTACGATAGAATTTATTCTACTTGAAAGAAGCACCACCACAAAAATTGAAATCTGCAACATTCTGTAAAATCCTTTGATTGGGGGGGGGGTTCTCACTAGGGGAATGAAAGACAGGCCTCTGCTCTGAAACCCAGTTCCACAGCTAGTCTAATGAGTTCAATAAGGCCCTCTGCTGTATGCCAAAACCTATTTACTTGAATTTCTCCTGATTAAGGTAATGGACTGTTCCCCAGGGACTAGAGTTTGTGTGTGTCATTTTTCATAAATAAAAAAAAAATTAAAGAGCACTGCATATTGTACAACAGATCACTCACTCACTCATTGAAATTTTCCCCTCTTAAATGGAATGAAGAAACTGCTACAAAATAGTGTTGGGGGATGCAGAACAACAACAATATTATTTTACTGGAACTGTGGTATATCGATTAAGCCTGGGGAATGCAAATAACTCGATTACAGACAAAAATTATGCACAACTATTTACAATGAGGTAACAGTTTTTACTATTGCCCTAGCAAAGGTTTTGTGGCCTTGCAAGGCCTGGCCTGTTCCTGTTTTGCCACCTGGAAGTTCCTGCTAGTCTCACCCAGGCTGTATCCTGGAATGCCACACTTCCTGGATGTACTCTATGTCACATATTCCCCTTTTTATAAAATTCCTAACTATAGTAACTGCATTAAGAAATCAATTATTATAAAAACTCAAACTAATGTGTCTCAATAAATCTCTTTGGACATTTTGGCAATCTTTCAGCTTTACTGCATCACAGGCCCTGTTTATCAACATCTTTGTACTTTCAAGTTCTCTCTCTCGGGCAGATTCTGGGTTAACTTAGCAATTAGTTCCAACTGGTGCTCCTGGTTCTATTTCACTCATATCATCCTCTTTATCAGGGATTTTGAGCAGATGTCTGGAATTCCTTCAAGATTTGGCCTTCATCTCTGATCACAGTATATGATGGAGGTGACTCACAAATTCACAGGAGTTTAGGTCTGGAAGAGACTTCACAAGATCATCAGGTCCAGCAATGCCCCTCAGGACATGGCGCTGAGAGCTTAGCAACCCTCAAACTGCCTGGCTGCCTCATGTGCAAGCTCCTACTAGTTAACTTGTGCGCTATGATGAAGCCAGTTTCACAGCTTCTAACACAGGGTCCCTGCAAGCAAAGCCTAAATTATACCGGGGGGAATTATGTACCCATGCAATTTTGCACATAAAACTCCTCCGGGATTACCTTAGCTTTAACTGGCCAGTGTGCATCTTCCCACATTTGCATTCATTCCTTCTTAACTGTGGAAATAGTCTTCCACCTTTGTTGTAGTTATAGAATCATAGAAAATTAGGGTTGGAAGGGATCTCAGGAGGTCATCTAGCCCAACCCACTACTCAAAGCAGCACTATCCCCAATTTAGTCATCTGAGCCAAAGCTTTGTCTAGCTGGGCTGTGAAAACATCCAAGAATGGAGCTTCTACCACCTCTCTGAGTAACCTGTTCGTGTTTTACTACCCTCCTAGTGAGAAAAATTTTCCTAATATCTAACCTAAACTTCCCTTGCTGTAACTTGAGACTGTTGCTCCTTGTTCTGTTAACTGCCACTACTGAGAACACTCATAGGCTAACATCAAGGCTAACAGCATACCAGGCTGCATTGTTAAGTGTGTTGTCATTAGGTCAGGGGAAGTGATTACTCCCTTTTATTCAGTACGGGTGAGGCCAAATCTAGAGTACTGCATTCAGTCATGCCCACCACCACCACCCCCAAAAGGGTGCGGGCAATTTGGAGAGAGTCCAGTGGAGGGCAACAGAAATGTTGAGGGGGCTGAAGGACATGACTTATGAGGAAAAACTGAGGGAACTGGGCTTATTTAGTCTAGAGAAGAGAAGACCGGGGGGAGGGGGGGGCATTTAACAGCAGCCTTCAACTACCTGAAGGAGGGTTCAAAAGAGGATGGAGCTAGATTGTTCTGAGTGGTAGCAAATGACAGAACAAGGAGCAATGGTCTCACGTTGCAACACAAGGGAAGTTTAGGTTGGATATGAGGAAGAATTTTCTCACTAGGAGGGTAGTAAAACACTGGAACAGGTTACCCAGAGAGGTTGTAGAAGCTCCATCCTTGAAGGTTTTCAAAACCCGGCTAGACAAAGCTTTGGCTCAGATGACTTAGTTGGGGATGATCCTGCTTTGAGCAGGGGGTTGGACTACATGACTTCCTGGGGTCCCTTCCAACTCTATCTTTCTATATACTGAATGATGCTTTAAATCACGTTCATACATATGGTTATAATTTGCTCCAGATGATCAGATTGTGGATGGTTTGATAAGGGGTAATATCTTTTGAAAGCGCGTCTGCCATCATTAAGTGGCATCAAAGTTGGAACTCCAGGGTCACATCATGCTTTTGTAATTTCAGATGTAATCACTGAATCCTTGGTGGCACATCTCAAAGTGCTTCTCTGAATATTTCAATCAGTGTTTCGTGATCTGTTTCTGCAGTGAATCTCTAACCACACAGTAAGTTATGGAGTCTTGTACATCCATAAACTAAGCCAAGGATCTCCTTTTCAAGCTGCGCATGTATTTTTTCTGTAGCTGTCATAGCCCCAGATGCACATGAGACTGGCAAACAGTTTCACGATGCTATAATATTACTGCTTCCAACACATCTTTTGAAGCATCTGTGTCTGATGTCTTTTAATGGGTCAAAGAATTGTAGCACTGGGGCTAATGTCAATATGCATTTTAGATCATTAAATTCACTTTCATGCTCTAAAATCCAGACCCATTCCATGCCTTTATGGAAAAGTTGCTTTAAGCGAGTTGTGCAAGTTATACAGTTAGGGATAAAGTTGCTGACATAATGCAATAGTCTTAGCAATCTTTGATTTCCTTTTCTATCTTCAGGTTTTGGCATGTTCAGTATCACCAGAACCTTTGAGTCATCAGGTAAGATTCCTCTTGAAGCCAGTGGTCACCTAAATGCAGTATTTGTGTTATCTGAAACTGATGTCTATCTTTACTCGAATTAAGGTTGGTAGCTCTTGCAATATCTAATACTTTTCTCAGTCCCCCTTTATGTTCAGTAGCACAGCTGTCTCAGATTATTGTGACCAACCTAGACCTTCACACCTGCTAGATCTTCTAGCATCCGACTCATTTTTGCAATGAAATACTTCTGGAGCTGAGCATACTTCAAAAGGGCTATGAAGAGTAGGAAGCAGTACCTTCCAAGTGGACTGCTGAGAGTTGCAGCTCTTGGAACTACCAAGGATCAAAGGAATCTGCCAGAATCCTACCAAAGCATCCAATTTACTGAAGAACTTGCTTTTTGTCATCTCTAAAAATAGCTTACTTCTTCTGGGTAAGTCAAAGCATTCTTTTTTTTTTTTTTTTTCAAATTCTTTGGGTTTAAAACATAGCCACAGTCCCCCTACTTTCTTTTCTACAGTTACTAGGGAATTGACTACGTCCATTGTTTCTTCTATTCTCCTAATGGTACCATTTGCTGCCATATTTTTTGTAGCTCTTTTAGTCTTTTGCTTAAGGCACATGAGACTTTTCTTGTGGCATGTATCACTGGTTCTGCATCTTCTCTTACCATATTTTGTATGTCATTGGGATGCACACATTCCCTGTGAATACATGGTCATACAATGCAATTAGTGCCTTGAAGTTCGGTTCAGTAGCACCTTTCAGCCTCTCTATGATATACATACATCCTCTTCTCTTAATAAGACCAAGTATTTCACATGCGTACAAACGCAAAACTAGTTGCTTTCCTCTGTGTACCACCATGAACTCCTGTTCTATTGTTTTACCTTTGTATCTAAGAGTCAAAGTACACTCTCTTAGCACTGGAATGGTCCCTCCATTACAATCTTTCACAGATACCTTAAACCAGGGGTGTCAAACATACAGCACATGGGCCAGATTCAACACAGTATGCCAGGCTAGCATGAGGTGCATGAGCTGGACCCAGGGATCTACGAGTCACACAGGGTCCAGGCTGCACCAGGGGCGATGTCAGTCTCAGTCTAAATGTACAGACAACCCAGCGACTCATCCAGCTGATTCCCCTGCCTTAGACTCTCTCACTTCCATGAGCCCTTTACACCTCTCTATTTCAATTACTGCTTTGTTTGCTTGTGCCCCAATCTTTCTTGTAGTTAAATAAGGGCCATTCAGCAGCGTTTTAGTTAGCCAATCTTTTGAGCTTTTGGGCTCTTCTTCAATTGTGCTTCAAAACAGCTCTTCCTTCTCACTTCAATCTCCTTCTGAAGTAACTGCATACAGGTTCCCACTTGCTTTGCATATTTAAGCCTAATGGTTCAGTTTACTACATCTCATACATTTCTGCCTGAATGCTGGGCACTTTCTTGTTATTAGCTTTCCATGTGACCATGCTGTCTCAAGTTAAGTGTGTGGGGGGTAGTGTCTCTCAGTAATCTTAGACTTTTTTATTGTAATATCCCAGGACTATCTGTGAGTGTTCCATATTCACAGGACTGAGTTTTTAGTTTCAGGTCTGTGACAAACTCTTCCATTGTTTCCCTTTCCTTTTGTGCCCTCATCTGAAAGCTCTCTCTTACAAGTAATATTTTTTCTAGAAACACAATGATTTTCAAACATTTTCATTATTTCTTCAAGCCTTTCTTATTTCCCCTCTTCCCCTTCTGTATGGTTGACATTATACACATCCAGCACTTCACTGCCTGCAACTTAAGAGCAGAGAAATATTTTGTTCTTCTTCCAATTATCTGTTCCCCATGGCTTTCGTATACACCTCAAATAGCTGTTTGAACCGTTTCCAGGCATTTTTAGCATTCCCCTGGATTTTCAAGTGCTGAGGTACGGTAACTTGCAGTCTCACAAGCTCTGTAGCAGTCATTTCTGTGTTACCTCTTTCACTGGGTCCTCCAGCATGGTGTGCATCCCACTTCTGGTACCATGTGGTATTTTGATGAGGTTCATGGTATGCAAACAACTCATCATTATGTACAGAAATGTATATATAATTATTTACAGTAAAGAGATAACTGCTTTTACTACTGCCCTTGCAAGCATCTTGTAGCTGACCTGTTTCTGTTCTGCCACCCAAAAGTTCCTGCTGGCTTCACTGAGACTACATTCCTGTAATGCCGCACTTCCTGGACACGCGTCCAGACAGACTTACTTTGCCACAGGAACAACTGGGAACTCTTGTGCAGAATGACAAGATCTTAATAATGTAGTGAAGTGGCACAATAACTTAACACCCGCTACAGTAGATCAAGAACTCTACATTCCTGCAATGCTCCGGATTCTTCAGTACAAACAGTGACCAAACCCTAAACAATATCATTAGAAGAGTAGAGGTGCACCAATACATCAGTCCCACATCAGATCGGAACCTATATAAGGAAAACTGATAGAACTGGCAAATCAGCTCTTTTTAGTTGATGTGGCTAATAACTGCCCTGTGCATGTGTGCAGCCACAACACAGCACACACGTGGCTAGGAGCACAGCCCGGCAGCATGGAGAGCAGCCAGGTACAGTGGTAAGTCTGTTGTAGTGGAAGAGGGAGGGGGAGAGGGGACAGACTGAGGCCCCTGCAGTGAAGGAGAGAGTGGGAGTGGGACTGGGGCAGGCACTGCCCAGCCAGGGCATGGCAGGACACAGGACAGAGCCACAAGCAGCATATTCCAGGGGGAAGGAACGGCTCCCCCCACCACACGCACCCCCGGATCTGCGCGGGGGGGGGGGGGGCTCCCGCCCCCCCCGCCACTGCACGCACCCCTGGATCTGCGCGTGGGGCGAGGGCAGGCTGCTGGTACAGGCTGGGGCTGTGCCGAACTCTTTTCAGCTGGTGGTTGGGCCGGGCTGCCCTTGGGGTGGGCAGTGGCGGTGCTCAGAAGGGGGACACCACGATGAATTTTAGGGTGGCTGCAGCCCCCCTCCCCACCCTGTAGCCCTACTCCCAGCGCTGCTGCCACCCACCCCGAGTGCAGCCCCAGCCTAGCCCACAGCATCCACCCCAGCCCAGCTGGGCAGCATCCACCCATGCCCCAGCTCCACTCCCTCACTGCAGGGGCCCAGATCTACCATCCACAAGCCCCTTCCCGCCCCCAACCCCTTCTACTACAACAGACTTACCAACCGGACACTGCTCTCCACACTGCTGGGCTGCATATCGGCAATCAGATCGGTATCGGCCAATACGGCTCGTTAAAAATTGGCCATCGGTATCATCCCCCCAAAAATTTCTATCGGTGCACCCCTATTAAATGAATTTATATTTTCACAGCCTAGGGCCATCAGTGGATACGCTCGCATATATTTACATAATGCAAAATTAGCAAGTCTGCCTCAGGAAGTGATATGATGAAGACAATTCTGACTGCATGAACCAAGGTGCTCTTCAGCTTTATAGTCAGCAAAAAGGGGAGAAAACAAAATTACCCGAAATGTGGACTTTGAAAGACAGAAAAGTTTTAACAGCATTAGAAAGGAAAAGAACTGCAGAATGTTAAGTAAGCTTTACTATTTTCTTCATGCCTTTTTTAATTAACTAAAATACCCAGCTTTCACTCATTCCCCACAGACTGACCAGCAAGGAGCCACTGGAATATGCCACATGGACCTGGGCCAAAAACCCTATGAAATTTTCTCTTTGCAGTGAGCATCTCACTTATCAGAAGCAGAGAAAACTTGCTTTAAAGGACTGAAGTGAAAGAAAAAGAGCAGAAGTCAAGCCAAGACTGCAAGTTTGTTTTCTGATATGCTGGCATTTGACATGATATGTTTTCCTTGAGGGGAAAGTTATTAGGCATGTTTTACAGAATTTTGAAACTGCCTATTAGAAAACTAAACGTTCCTAGAGGCAATAACACATTTAACGCACATAAAAGAATTCTCAGGGAAATGGCTGGAGAATTGCAAAGAAGTTGCCAGCAATTATTCAGCATTAGCCCTTCCACCTGAGAATTTTTCAAAAAAAATTCTCTATGTTGGCATTATTAGGCCTAATTCCCCACTTTCCCCATCAAGTAAAACCTTGTCTACACAAAAGCTTGCATTTCTTGACTAAATGTATCCTTAAAAATCCCAATTTCAAGCTTCATGTGGACTGATATACAAATATACAAAGGCTTTTAAATCGCTTAGCTTTCATTGGTACCTTCATGGATACAAGACAACATGAGGTTGGTGAAAGTTCAGAGTTTAAAATCTGTTTTAAAAGAATTTTCAGTTCAGCCAGGGAAACTTCTGTATGTGGACCAGGCTGATGAGACGCACACCTATGAATTTTAGAAGAAAAAAATGGAGGGAGGAGGTGGAAGGACTACTTTCTTGTGGCGCATTTGAGTGGGCTCCCACAGCCAGACAAAGGCTGTTGCACTTTCAATGCTATTGCACTGGTGCAAGGAATAAATGCACTCTGTCTATAGCAGCCAAGCAACATGGGTACCTGGGACTTGACGCGTCTGGTTCTCTTCAGCGCAACATTCATTCTTGTACCCTGCTTTGGGGAAGCCTGGGCATCAGAGCTGAGGTCCTCAGCTTCCACTTTTTCCTTAAGGTCCAAGTTTGGCTTTTGGATACCCTAAGGGATCAGAGCACAGAAGGATACCAGGCTAGTTGATCAGGGAATCAAACTCTCTGATCGGCTAATCATCCTGTTTGCTGAGGAATGGGACTATCAGCGAAGTCATAGTGTACAGCACATGCTATTTGTGCAAATTAATCCATGCAGTGAGAAATAAAGGAAACAAATCTCCACAGCCACCTAGCCAAGAGAAATAAAGACATCCTCCTAAGCAAGTGCATCATTCTTTCCCTTTTTTCCCCTCCCAGCAAGACTGATCTCACACCTATAAAGAGATAGCTATAAATAGTAAGTACACTCAGTCACAATGCATCTTCCAATTCCATTATGCCACACACGAATAAGTGCTGTTTTTCTTAAAGAAACTGCTGTTTTCAGAACCTTAAACTGTTACAATACAATAATGGCAACATTCCCTGTGCAACCTGGGTACCATCTTTCTATTCTGAAAGGGAAGCATCTCACCATAAGGCTGACCCCAGATTGGAAGAGCTCGTAAGGGTACAAGATCCGTTCATAGTGAGACTTTAGTAGTGATCCAGTGCCTTTTCCTGGCAGGTACCCCAGCCGACTAGCCACTTTGGACCACTTCTTTTCTTTAGTGACCACATCAAAGCCTCCTTTGCTGGCAACAATCTGAAATAAAGTTAATTAAAAAAAAAGAAAAAAAAAAAAGAAAGTTACTTAAGACTTTTAATGTTCTCTTGCCACTGCATATGAACCAGGAGCTGAGTCAACAGATGAAACATCTGACAGTTCTGTGTACCTCAGAGTCCTGTCATTATGGCATTTTTCTTCTTGCAGAGTCAGAACTTTAACAAACAAGCTTTCATCTGTTTCAGACACTTAATACATTTATTAGAGCCCCAGTGCCAAGACACGAACATAAGGTATATATTGTCCCAGGCAGGAAGAGTTCAACAAGCACTACCTCTGATGTGCTGGAAATTGTACAAACCCACTAACAGAATAAACTAAGAGTCAGCTCTCCTCAAACCTGTAGCATGATGGAAAAAAACAAGTCTGGTCAGGAACAGAGCCAATTCTAACAGACCCCAGGTAGACTGAAGTATTGGAAGTTCTGGACTCCACAGAGCACAGAAATTCTGCGAGAAGCCAAAAATGGGGGAAAAAGAAAAGACTACAGTTGAAAGGAAATAATGGCTGTTACTGCAGCACAACTGATATAACGAGAAAAGAAACTACTGCATTTTGGCTTTAGTCTTTCACTTTACATTGTAAACTGTCATTGACTACATATAACTAGTTTTTATTTAACTTGAAAAATAACAGACCATTTGTCACCAAGTGAAAGTCAAAGTGGCACTGGAGATGCTTCCTCAGAAACACCGACCAAATTTCTTCTCCCACTCTCCTTTTAAAAAAAATCATTCCCAAGCAGCTTAAAACCCTATACAGGATCATCCATGGCTTTGTTTAATTTGTTTTTAAAAATTCAAAGTACTTTTACACAATTAGCTGCATGATAGTTCCTTTTTCCTCCTCACAAAAGCCAAGAATTGTAGACCTAACATTCCGAGGACTACCAAAAACACAAACACAAGAAGTAGCATGTCACTGCAATGGAACCAGAAGCATAACTGACTAGTTTAAAGTGCAGAGAGACATACGCTTTCTCCAAAAACCAGATGTTGAAAACTGGAATGCACATAATATGCAAAGGAAAAAGAACAAAAATAAAAGCAGAATCTGTCACAAAATGAAAACAAAACAAAAACCTACAGCAATCCACAGGGAACAAAACAATGAGCAGGCTCATTTCCCAATTTGCTGCAAACTTGGTTACTTACTACATGGAAAGATTTTTTTTTTTTTTTTTTTTTTTTAATATTCCGGAGCATAAGATATGCAATAAAATATAGTAACTGCTTAAGCAAAAAGTTCAAGTTCATGGCTTTGTACTGCCAAGATGTTAACAAAGGTTAAATTACATTTTAATTACAATGCATTTTCCTCTATTTGCTCGCTTATTGTTTTTAATATGACTACAACAAGCTATTTTCCAACTTAGTTACAGAAATCAATATATAGCAAAAGTTACATCTTTGCTTAAGTTCACAGCATACCCATGAGAAGAGAACGCCTAGCACATAACTACATGCTTAAACTTGAAAAACCTTAGCAATCTAAAAGCATCTCAGCCATGTTTTTAAGTAGTCAAACATCTTAAATATTACCTCATGCAGAACTAAGCTCCCCCTCCAATTTCATGCTCATGGCTTAAACATTTCTAGTAGCAGTAAACAGAAAACCAGTCCATAACAAACTATGGCTGACTAGAAAGTAAATTTCAAAAGTCTTTCGAAGTCAACTAAGCTAAGCCAGCAACAACAATATATGCTACAAAGTACCCATAAGGCCGGTCAGGAAAAAGTCTTTCAAAGCATAACCTTTAAAACCTATTCTTAAACCTTCATCATATCTGAAATAAGTAAAAGTTGGTAAGCAACTAAAAACTGGCCCTTTGTTCTAACAGTGTCAGCAGCACACCTCTCTATCCCTTGAATATACTAGAAAATTGTTTGCCTCTAAGCCTACCTGTAAACCTTCCTCGTGTGGACACTTAATACCAGTGAAAGCATTCATTTTGCCAAAACACTGCACCCACAGTAAGGTTTAGACCAGTATTAAAAAAAAATCAAAGTAAGTCTCTAGCACAAATTTGGCCTTAGAACTTGTAGAAACTTGAAAATTTACCAAAAATGCCATTCCAGAACAGGTAAATCATCCGTGGTATAAGGCCCAGACTAAGATTGTCCCCATAGAGCTTTATACCAAACAAGGTGTTCAGGAATTGCCAATTCAGAAAATATCAACTGTAAATAAGCTCTTAGTCTTGCAATACACTATGTCCTGCAGCTCTGCCTTACAAGATTGGGGGAGTCATAGAGAAATAAGTTGGCAGATAACATCAGTTTTGGAGAACTTTCCTGATGTATGATTGGCAATTTAATCTATCATAACTAACCACACTTGTAAATTTTCTGTTCTCTCTTCACAGTCACTGACTGAAAATATTTTGTCTTGCCTCCTTGTTTTTCATGAACATACTGCTTACTGTCTTTCCAGTAAGAAACCACCCTCTTATAACAGGTAGACGACCCATGCCTCATCAAAATCTGCAGCCCCGTTACTCACTTTGCTCAAACCGTACAGATCCAAGATTTTTCTCTCCACCACAGGAATTTTTAAATTGGATCCTTGAAGTTCCCAAAATTTTGCTAATTGATCCAAGAAGTCCAGCTTCACTCTGGTCACTGCCTATAATGGGGGGGGTGGGGCGCGGAAAGCAAAGAAGCATGTAAAACATGAAAGAAACCTAGACAGAAGTGAGACAAAGCTTTACACAATTTAGGATCTTATAACATAATTCATAATATGATAATTTACTGTTCCTCGGCTGTGTAAGACAGCAAGAAGCAGAAATGTGAACATGAAAATTTTGCCATAAATTTGGAAAAAAAAAAAAAAAAAGTTCTTTGCTTTCTATAGTTGAGATCTTAAAAAGACAAGTTCCTACCCAAAACAACCTCTCTTTTTTAAACTCCTAAATATACAAAATGCAAACTCCTAAAAATAAGCATTTTGGACAAGAACTGAAGAACATTTTTAATTAGGAGATAAATTGCAATATCAGCTGTTATAAATAAGAACGTCTCCTTAAGCATCTCTGAAGCCAATAGCAGTCTTTCTTGCACAAAAAATGCACATCTACAAGCCAAAATTCATATGCTGCTTTGATATTTGAAGAGTAAGGTTATATGAGCCACTGTGGAAAAAAAAAAAAAAGAGAGCTCTTTGGAAAAACATGGACATCACAGGACTTGCACTAATTTTAAAAAGGCTCTTGTGATTTATATTTAAACTCAAATTAACCTATTGTGACTACAGCCATAAAAAACAGCACTAGCTCATTTCAGGTTTTACAGGACATTATAATGGTAGTTAAGTATTAGGTAATTTGGGGCAAGATCTGCAGTACATTAAGAAAAATAAATTTATTCAATGCTTGTGGAGTTCTGAGGGCTAGACACTGATGGCTCTTACTACACAACTTGGTACTTGGCATTCATTTTCCATATTTCCAGTTGAGTGCAAAAAACTTGTGTGGTTATTCTGGGTACTAAAATAAAAACCAGATTTTTCTCAAAGCCTTGGAGAGTTATTTTATCCAAACACTGCCAGTGCCAATTATAAACACTGATGTGGTCAGTGGGTTTTGAATGCCTCCCATCCAGAAACCTGCCAAAATGCAAATCCTAAGCAAGGAAACCTATTGCTTTGTGGACGAATACAGACGTATGTCAACAGTGGAAAAGCTCACCTCCAGTTCATTCAAGCGCTGGATTCGTGGGGTGAAACGAAAACTCTGTACTTCACATGCAAATGGAGGCTGCCAGTCCTAAAGAGAGAGACAGACATATGTTATTGACATCTTAAAAGAAATCTTGACTTCTTCCACAAATGCAAAAAAACCTTCCCAAAATTTGAGAACTGCCAAAGAGTGAATCAGAGAAATAGCAAGCTGAAGGTTTTGAACACTTTGACCTGCAAGAGAAGTTTCTGTTTTTTAAAACCAGAACAACTTCATAAATAAGCTTCCCCCCATACTTACTTAAATAAAAGCTTGTCAACTGACCTGGCCATACAGCCTAGGAAAATGGAGATGTTGAATAAAGGGTGAACATTCAGATTTATACCACCTTGACTGTATTACAACGTAGGGCACACTGTCAAAGACAGACAAAGGCTAGGGCTACCACCTTGTAGGATTCTTAGAAAAGGTCCATATTTTCTAGATAAAGATATCCCAAAAAATCTTACCAATAGCTAACTTCAAATAAATTGCAGCATTTTAGATAAAACTGTAGACATGCATACAGATGCAAACTATGCTGGGCATATAAGGAATGCACTATAACAGGGATAAGGAGAGGGTCAGCTCTGCCCCTCAAGCTTGCTGTTAACTTCCAAGCAAGTCTAATTTAGTTTGAATACTTCTAAGCAATAGCTGAGGATAATACACAGCATACCTTCCTACAATAAAAAAAAAAGCACAAATATTTCAGGCAGAGAAGGAAAAATAAAAGTTATCTGAACTGCAGTAGCACTTAAAGGCCCCAACCAGGACTGTACAATATTTACTTTCTAACTGCCAAGAGAAGAATAAGGGATTGGTAAGACTAGTGTTGGGCACCTAATTCAGTCCTAATAGTAAATCTTAAAATGAGCCTGGCTGTCCACCCCTGCATGGCAACTCATGAGTAAACATGCAGGGGCCAAGCTATACATCCAGCTGCTTAGAGATCACTAACTGCTTTTACTGGACATCAGAGCACCAGGCAAGTGACAGTTTCTGCTTCACTTGGGAAGTGCAGCTCTGTGGAGGTGAGGTCAGGTTTGCCCCCCCCAGCCCATTCTGCAGATCGCAGCTGCTCACAGCGCAGAAGCAAAAATGGCTCCTCAGCTGCTGGGTCTTGGTTGCCTTCATGCCCCCTCCTCTCTGCTCCTCCCTCCCCTACGCCACCTAAACCTTGGATTTACTCTTATTTCCTACCCTGGGCTGAAGACCTGGGGGTGTCTGGGGAAGGGTCCCAAGGACCTTCCAACCACCTCTGCCCCGGTCCTTCTGCGGCAGTAGGTGGCTCCAATCCTCAACCCATCCACTGCTCCCATTTAAATGTTTGCTTTTTAAAAGAAGCGTATAAAGCCGAAGCACGGGGGGAAACATCTCCCCCCACCCAGCACCAAGGGTCCCAAAACCGACCGCCCAACGCCCCCCCACAGCTGCGGTTGGGGGGGAGGGGCACAGGCACCGGCCAACGGATCGCCCAACGGCCCCCGGCGGCGGTTGGAGGGCGGGGGATGGGCGCATGGCCCAAGCACTGCCCCGGGGGGAGGGGGAGCAACCGGCCCCGACCCCGACCCCGGGCCGCGCTGCCGCCGGTACCTTGGGGGGTCGGATCTTGCAGATGCCGGTCTTCTCCGCCAGG
>NW_005841929.1:3685221-3695332 GCF_000455745.1 Alligator sinensis | reverse complement strand
GGCCAAGGGGAGCCGGCGGCGGCTCCTCCCGTTTGTTTTTGTTTCCCCTTCGGGACTTATTATTTTTTATTTTATTTTTTTTCCTCTCTGGCTTCTCCGGAAGTGACGCGTAGGCAGTTGCGGAGTGCCGTCGGAAGTAGATTCGAAGTGTGCCTCCGCCCGGAGGAAAAAAAAGTTCCTGTCCACAACACCCCACGCAGGCTCGCCCTTCCCCGCCGCCCCATGCGCCAGAGGCTCAGGCAAAGCCCAGCTCGGCGGCCCCACCTCGCCACCTCTCTGTCCCTGCCTCAGAGCAACCTCTGTGAGGGGGCAGGGCGGTCCTTTCTACTTCCGGCGCGGAGGAATGTGTGAAGCATTTGGAGGGGTTCACTTCCCGTGCTGAGGTGCTATTTACCCCATTGTCTGTGCGAACGTAGAGGAAAGTGAACCAACCGCTCCCTCCCCCTGGCCTCCCACGGAGCCCTGCCCCCTCCGGGCCACGCCCCCAGCGCCCTTCCTCAGAAATCCCCTCTAGAGAGCCTCGAGTCCATAAGCCCCGCCCCCTGCAGGCCAGGATCTCGAAAGACCTCCCTTACAGACCCCACCAGAGCCTTGCCTGCATAGGCCACGCCCCGAGACCCCTTCCTCACAGGCCCCCACCTCCTATAGAGCCTCGAGTCCATAAGCCCCGCCCCCTCGGCCACGCTCTCGAGGGCCCTTCCTCGTAAACCCCCGCTACAGAGCCTCGCCTGCACAAGCTCCCCCCCTCCAGGCCACGCCCCCTGGCAGCTCTTCCTTACTGACCCTGTGCAGGTTCCCCCTGCAAGCCTCTGCCTGAGCCCCTCCCTCATCTCCTCAGGGCCCAGCGCCTGGTCCCGCATGCATAACCCGAGCCGCCTGGCTTCCCAGAGCACCTGGACCCCTGTCACTGTCGTCGTTGTGGCTTCTGTGCAGCCCCACGTGGGATAAAGGCAGCAAACAGCCTCCTGTGCACTCAGCCAGCCATTCAATTCCCTCACCTGGCTGTCCAGCTCTCCTCAGAGCCATTGAAGGAAAGGTCTCTTCCTTTAAAAGCTTAAGGCTGATCCCAACAAGCAGTATTTTCATTTGCTTGCAATTGTTCGCTTCAATTCCATTGCTTCTTGAGAGAAGAACAGGCTTTTCCTCTGTCTATCAGGAGACATACAAGCACATGCTCTGGGTGAGCTGGCCATTTGCAAACATCAGCTTGGACAGCCCAAGCTCTGTTTTGCTGATGTCTGCAAGAAAAACCTTAGTGAGTTGCGTGTCGATGGCCAATACTGGGAATCAGTCACTTTGGACCACTCCGAGTGGAAAGCTGTCCTGGAGCAGGGCCTACGTCACCTTGAGATGGAGAAGGTCAATGATGAGCTCGAAAAGAGGTATCAGAGATGGAAGACAAGATCGTAACTGGCATGCTAGTGCAACCTCAACCGAGTTTGTATGTGCAACTTGCCAGAGAGTCTGCCTATCACGCATCAGATTCCTCAGCCACTTAAGAAGCTGTGGTGGTACCTGGTAGCCTACCACGAGTTCAATCCCCATGGTCTCCCGTGACTGATGGCTGCCAATGATGATCAGGAAACTAGCATAAGGCGAATTGGAGACTGGCTGCAAAGGAAGTCTCGGCTCTTACAAGTATGGAAGTTTTTGAGCTGACCACATGCAAGTAAAACAGACAAAAAACCATGTGTTCTTTTTGCAGTTGGTGCCAAATATGTGCCTGTATCTTACGGCATTTGTGTTGTATATGTTAAAAGTGATGTACAAGCTGCTACTGATCCTAAAAACACAGCAATGAAAAACCCCACTTTATAAATGAAAAACTAAGGCAAAGCATTCTTAAATAGGTTGCCCAAGGCCACATTAGTTTGTGACAGACAGAAACACAACCAGTTATTTATGGCTGTTCCAAATCCTACTCGGTCCCCAGGCCACTCCCAGTGCCTGCACATTCCAACAAGGTGGTTTACCAGTGCTCCACAGCTACGTGACCCGGAAGAGCTTTCTTATGGCAAAGAATAATAGTTGTCACAATCGTAGATGCCAACTTTCCTGATTTGCTGTGGTTTGACCAGTCCCAAGTTTTATCTCAGTTAACTGAAGAGTCAGTCCAATGTAGTGAGTTTTGTTGGCAGGTATGTCAATCTAGCCCTGAATGCTGAGCTATTACTTTCTGCCTGAGAGCTGCCAGCAGCCCCATTACACTTTCTTCTGGGCCTTCATTTGATCTTGGGGACAAAGACAAGGTCTTTGAACACCCCGTCCCTCACAGCCTCATACAGATTTGGTTCAGCCCACAAAAGACAGATTTTGAAGGAAGAGGGAAACAATTGTGGGTCCTACCACCTATCTGCTCTCTTATAAACTGTCTATATTTGTGTTTCTACTGCCAGAAGTTGTGGTCATAGATGGCAGTTGTCACCAGCAAGCAACAAGAGCACTTGCATACACACATTTCTGCTGGCTCAATACAGCTGTACTGCCAGAGTGCAAAGTCAATTCTGGGAAGGCATCTGCTGCTAAATGGACCACCACAGCTAGCTGAAGGTATCGGAAAGTCTACACACACTTCCACCTGGCTGGGTAACAGCAAAATACTTTTCCTACTCAACAGATGGGAGGCAGTTCCATTGACAGAAAAGGTGATTCTGCTGCTTTGAAAAGACCTTAAGTATGAGTATGTTCAAAGTTATGTCAGCAGAACTTTATACAGTAGACTAAACCTTACTTGTATGTAGATTAAAGGGAAGTCAAATTGAGAAGACCTAGAGCTCTCAGGCAATCAGCAGTGAGAGAAATAAAGAACTTAGAGATCTGGTCAGTAACTAAGCCTTACAGTTACCCTGTAGTACTCCACATGCAGTCTCTGACCTATGTGCACACTTCAGTTAGTCCAAATCTACCCTGCCTTCTGCAGTGGTCACTTAATTCCATACTTCATTATTCTCAACCCACAGTAGTATCTAAGTGCTTCACAAATGGTAATGAATTTATCTTCACTAGACCCCTGTCAGCATGGCGGGGGGGGTTCTTTCCACTTTAGAGATAGAGAACAGATGGTTTCAACTCAAACACCAAAGTTATAAGCAATTGAAAACAGAACCTTAAAATTAAAAGGCAACTTTAATTATAGACCATGCTACCTGCACTGACTAAACCATTTTTCCAGGGAGTTATTTTTCCAGGACTGTCATATAGCCTAATGAATGTGAGAGTACAAAGGGCACAGATGCTTGTTACCAGATGCTTGTTACCAGCTCTCTCTGCCTAGAAGGAGAAACAACATAATTCCCATCTCAAGAAATTTCCCTATTGCTTGGTGGGGGCAGAGGGAGGGGAGATAGAAACATGTGATCCTGCCCAACTGCCTGGCCTCTTGGGAACCACATCAGGTGTATGTGTAGATGAACCAACCTTCATTCCTCCCTCCCTCTCTTCCATGACTGATGCCCAGGAGGGATACTGTAATAGATTAAATGCCTATGGACTATTACCATGGAACATTAAAAACAAGTCTAAAATCATGTTCGTGCTAAAAAGAGCCTAATGAAAGAGTTGTTGTTTTGAGAATTGGTCTCTTATTGATAAACTTTGCCACTGTTCAGGGGTGTTTTGGCTTTAAGATATTTTGATTAATAAGACGAATTAGAGAACTCTGGACAAGACTGCATCAGAGCAATTCTTTGTGAACTGAGGACTTTAAAAACCCCAAGTAAAGTAGAATTGGCACAGTAGAAAGTGTCTCACTTTGTCAGTTTTGGTAGGTCTTTTTTTTCCTTTTTTCCTCAATATTCTACTCCAAATCAGTAGCGGGCCAGCCAATTGAAACCTAGACTATGGTTTTTCAGGTATTTAGCCTGTCCTAAACATGTTTTCTCTGCTCTTCTGAACCTGTCTGTACTTTCCCTTTTCCTGCAAAGAGAGGGAATAACCTATCCCATGGAAACACTTAAGTTCTGGATTCAGTCTTTCTGGTCAATATTGGGCCAGAATAAAAACACTCTGTTCCTCCCTTCCCCCCTCCCCCCCCACTTTTTTTTTTTCTTTTCAAGGTTTGTTTTGTTACTTGTTTGGGGTGGGGGGCTTGATGCGATATGGAATTTTGAGAAATTTGTTTGATAAAACTCACAGCTTCCTAAGTAAGTTAGGATGATTAGGAGCAATATGAATGCTTTTAACCATTTAAGAAAATAATTTAGAAACAAATCTGCAATTTAGTAACTGGCACTTTTCCCCCCACACATTCAGGAAAGTCAAAGTTTTAATATTTGACATGGTTAAACTAAAACTGTAAAATACAGTAAACGCTCATTGTGGGATGCAAAAGAAATATCTATATAACCCATGATATATGAGAGGACTCATGCAGGACTTGTACCTGGGGCTTTTTATAACTGCATCAACATTTGCATATGCCTTTTGTTTTTCTGATGAAGTTACCAGTAAATGTTCTACCATCTGCCTGCTGTTGTCTACCTAAGGAGTTTCCATCATAGTGATTGTATTAATCAGCTCCCCAGAGAGGACTGAACCTATTACCATGCAGATAGTAAAGCCAAGGCAGTGTAGTTCTTCTCCCTCTTCAAATGGCAAGTTAATGCTTTCCCTGCTGGTTTCTAGGTTGAGTTTATATATACTGCCATAGCAGCATCCCCAACCTAAGAAACAGCCTCTTAGCAAAATGGAATCAATATTGGACAAGGGTCTCCAGCTGCAAAGAAAAGTATTATTTTAGAAATTTTCTGTAGAAACTTAGTAAACTGTCCAAGTCTGGGGCCCCTCAAAATTCCAGAATTCTCAAAAATCCAGCACTGCAAGCAGGTGGCATCAGCCGCTCCTGGGGCTGCAGCAGGGATTAAAGCGGAGGGAGCAGTAAGTGGGTGTGGGGGCGTGGTTCTTGCTGCTACGTGCACCCCAGAAGGGCTGCAGGCTGGGGAGCTGTGCCAGGCTCTTTCCAGGGGGAGCATGGCCCTGGATCTACAAGAGTGGAGATCTGCTGCCTGCCCCAAGCACTGGGAAGAGCCCGGCCCCAGCCTGTAGTGGCAGCCTGCTCTCGTCCAGTGCGCAGATCTAGGGGCACATGCCCCCCAGGAAGAGCCTGGTGCAGCCCGCAGCCCTCCCAGGGTGCGTTAAGCAGCAAGAGCTGCACCCCCCACACCCCGCACCCACTTACAGTTCCCTCTTCTTTGCTCCCTGCTGCAGCCCTGGGAGCAGCTGATGCCACATGCCTGTAGCCGCTGAGCTGCACCGTGCCCCTCCCTCCGCCCCTTCCCTAGACCCAGCCTCACTCATTCAAAAATCCAGAATTTTCAGATTTCCAGCAGGCACTAGGTCCCAAGCATGCTGGATTTATGAAGTGGTACTGTCTATTTATTGCTCATCATGTAAAAAGTACCAGAGTATACATAATGCTGAATAAAAGTAGAGTATACATATTTTGATTATATTGTGTCTTACTGTATTTTCCTTGCACTGTTCCTTTAAGGCCAAAGCCTTCATTTTCAGCACTACAGAGTTCAGCTCCTTTTGTGGCAGTTTTGCAGCACTGGGGACTCCATTTTCACTTCCTCGAGGAGCCAGGGGTTATATTCTTGGTTTCTCTCACTCGCCAGGACTGGGCTGGGTCAAGTATAAGTTTTGCATACATACTAGGGCAATTGTTAAGATCCACCCTAGATATGATTCCAGAGAGTTATAATAATAAACAACTCTTAGTTTAATACAGGAGTGTCCAGAGTGTTGTTGCAGAATTCACAACATAACTTCTGACAATGAGGATGGGATTGCTTGCTAAAAAGACACCCCTAGATTGTGAGGACAACACTCTGAGGCCAGGCCGTATTTTGTGATTGGAGGGAAGTTATTTTTCTTTATCTTTTTCTCTCTATTACTGGTGATGTTAGTTAAAATGGCTACATTGTGTCATATAGAAGAATTTGTGCTGAAAGGCTATCCTATTACTTGAAGCCAACAAAGTGGAAAACCCAGAACAAAAGCGTGCTATCCTCCTGACAGTCTGTGGTGCCAAAATATTTGCCTTTGTGCGTTCCCTCATAGCACCTGCCTTGCCGAACACAGTCTTATGCTGAACTAATTGATCTGCTAAAGGCACGTTTTTGTCCAAGGCCATCTGTTACCCTGCAAAGATTTCATTTTTTTTAATGGGACCAAAAGGCTAATGAAGGCATAGCAGATTACTTGGCTGAGCTCCGTTGCCTTGCAGAATTTTGTGATTTTGGTGGTGCTTTGCAACCATCTTGTCTGTGGGGTTCAAGATTAAACAATCCAACATCGCCTGCTCTCTGAACCACATTTGACCTTGGCTACTGCACAAGAAAAAGCCTTGACAGCTGAAGCAGAATCCCATAAAATGAGAGACTCAGAGAAGTTTTACAGAGATTTGATAAAGCAGGTATCAGAGTAAAAAGAGAGAACTGTCAATGGGGAGTTTCCAATATCAACTTTCTGGGATATCTAATTGATGCTTCTGGCAGTCACCCAGTTGAAGACAAGGTAAAAGCAATACATGATACCCCTATACCAAAATGCAAACAGGATCTTCAAGCCTTCCTAGGACTTCTTAATTTTTATCACATCTTCTTGAAAGACAAAGCCATCATAGCAGACCCCTTCATCATTTATTGGATAAAGGAGCTCAGTGGAAGTGGACTTACCAGCACAAAGAAGCTTTCCAGGGCACCAAGAAGTTTCTGACATCAGACTCTGTCCCTGTTTACTATGATGAGCAGAAGCCACTGTCCATTACTTGTGATGCCTCACCATTTGGTGTTGGCGCTGTCCTCAGTCACACATTGCCTGACAGCACAGATGCACCCGTTGCTTTTTACTCAAGAACAATAACTTCAACCAAGAGGAACTATGCACAGATTGATAAAGAAGCACTGGCACTCATTGCAGGAATAGTAACATTTCACAATTATGTTTATGGCTGCAAATTCGAAATCCAAATGGACCACAAACCCCTTCTTGGAATTTTTAATAGGGACAAACCAACTCCTCCTATTTTGTCTCCCCATATGCAATGCAAGAGCATCATGCTAAATGCATGACTGTACACTTATGTACAAACCTAGGAAAACATTTGCAAATGCTGATGCACTGAACTGCCTACCACTACAAATACCTGATTGTGCTACTCCCTTGCCAGCGAAAGTCCTCATGCTGGAATTCATGCCAGAAGCCCCTCTTCAGGCTGATCACTAATAGAAAGGATGACTGCAAAAGACCCTATCCTTGCCTGTGTCCTTAACTGGGTGTAGAGGGGATGGCCTGCATACAAATGGGCTGAGAAATTCAAGCCATTTTCATCACAGTAGCATGAGCTGTCTGCGCACAAGGGGTGTCTCTTGTGGGGAAATCATGTTGTAATCCCAGAAGCAGGACACCAAATCATACTGACAACACTGCATGCAGCACATCCAGGCATTGTGAGGATGGAAGCACTGGCTAGAAGTTATCTATGGTGGCCAGGTATGGACAATGGCATAGAGAGGGTTGTAAGGGAGTACAGTATTTGTCAAGCAACATATCATAATTCACCGAAGGCACCAGTATTCTTGTGAGAAATGACAAAGGAACCCTGGTCACTCATCCACATTGATGCTACTGGCCCTTTCCAAGGTAAGAACTTCTTAACTGTGGTTGACTCATATTCAAAATGGTTTGAAGTGATTACTGTCTCAGCTCTTACATCAACTGCCACTATAAGAGCTCTGTCAGCTGTTTGAAACCCATGGGGTGCTCGACACTATCATTTCTGATAATGGGAGCACATTCACTTCAGCAGAGTTCCAAGACTTTGCCAGCCACAACTTAATTCGAACTGTTATCATTGCACCTCACAGGCCACAGGCCAATGGGCAAACTGAGCGAATGGTGCAAACCACAAAAGATGCACTGAAAAGGATTGTTGTAGGAGACTGGCCTACCAGACTGGCCAGATAGTTCTGTTTGCTCAACATGAAATTCCCTGCCCTACAACAGGGTCCAGCCCATCAGAGCTTATTATGGGCCATCATCTCAAGACATGCCTTGAGCATATTAACCCAGACCTTGTGAGAGAGAGACAGTTCAGGAAAAAAAGAGTTGGACTCTGCATTGGCATTTGGTACCTTACGTTTTTTCGTTCCACAAGAGACTGTGTTTGCTTGGAACTATGGGACAGGGGCCTCAGTAGGTTCAATTTAAAATTGTAAGTGTCTCAGGACCCGTATCATATACAGTCTAGACTGGTGAAAGATGAGTTTGGAGATGTCATGTGGACCAGCTGCATGGGTGTTCTCCTACTGATAACCCTACACCTGAACAATCTCTAGGCACCAATCCACCACTGACAGACACGGAGTCGTTGGGGAAACTACCTGTTTCCACCAACTCAAACCCTTTTCCATCACCGTCAGAAGGAAGCATAGGCAATGGGTAGGGGAGGCACAGGGGGGGCATGTGCCCCCCCCCCCCAAAAAAAAATTTGCCCTCACCGGCCAGGGAGTGCCAGCTGGTGCCCCCCCTGAGAATCACTGGTGGCACTTCTGTTTTTTCCAGTGGCACTTCCAGTTTGCCTCCAGCAATGGGTGACTGGTGCCACCTTAGTCAGGCAGGGCATGTGCCCCCCCCACCCCATGACAAGTCCTGCCAACCACAGTCAATCTTGCTACCCAGGGGGACCCCTGTGACTGATCCCGCGATGGCCAATCACTGCAGCCAGTCACTGCAGCTGCTTCTGGGAGTGGCTGTGGCCACTTCTGGGAGCAGCTGCAGCAATTGGTCAGCGCTTGCAGTGGCCACCTTAGTCAGGCAGGGCATGTGCCCCCCCCACCCCATGACAAGTCCTGCCAACCACAGTCAATCTTGCTACCCAGGGGGACCCCTGTGACTGATCCCGCGATGGCCAATCACTGCAGCCAGTCACTGCAGCTGCTTCTGGGAGTGGCTGTGGCCACTTCTGGGAGCAGCTGCAGCAATTGGTCAGCGCTTGCAGTGGGGGCACCGGCACTCCTGCCTGCCCCCCTGCCCATCACCTAAGTGGTGAGCATGTTGGCTACAAATGTCCAACTCGGGATCCTTAAAATTCTAGTTTATTAGGCGGATTGAAACACTGTAATCATAAACCTTGGGGTTGGTCCCCACACATGCACACATGCACACACATACACACAGTAGCAGGCTACAGAGTCAGGTATACCTATCCTACAAGCGCTGGAGTCTGTCGCTGAGGCTTCTTTCAGTTTGGTGTTATCTTCCAGAAGGGGGTTGCCGGCTGGTCCTTCTGGCTGGACAGGTCTGGTTGAGTTGGAGATCAAGAGGGCGCCCCTGAGGGTCACTTTTCACTGCCTTTCATCTGTCCCTGGCAGACTTTGGTGACTCCCCAGTTTTCAGGTTTGCCCAATCCAGGGGTCATTGACCCTTGTGGGACTTCCCCCCCGCCCCGGTGGCTACTGGATGACACCTGTCAGCCCCAGGGGTCGTCCGCATGAACGTGCAGATTTGGGAGTCTGTTGATGAATTTAGAATTGGGCTCTGGGAGTGGTCGATCTGGAGATATTCAGCCCAAAAGTTGGTCTCTGGCGTTGATTAACTCAGGCCAGGGCTTTTAACCCTTGATCAGTGATGTTTAGAGATTTCCCGGTTGTTACATTGTCTTCTATTGAGTGCTTCCCTTGGTTGATCTGCAGCTTCCAGGTGATAATTGCTGTCTGCTACTATGTTACACATTCAATCACGTTACACATTCAATCACTGATTCACTCACTCTTTCAGGAGCCAGCCTGATACAGGGAAGGGCAGTTTGATTCCTGCCCTTGTTAACATTGTTACAATGTATAACCTACTCACATACAAACTTTAAAACACAATTCCTTATCTTATACTGAAAGAGAGAGGAAGGAAGAAAAGGTAGAAAAAGAGAAACATATCTAAAGAGGGGAGAGCAAATGCAGGCAAGAGGAAAAGGGGGCTTTCTGCTACAAGCATGGCCGGTCAAGGGGTGCATCAGCGCTCTTAGGGGATACACATGTACCCCAGTGCACCCCCTATGTGTCACCACTGTCACCAGTGCTTCTGGGGTCAGCGATTGGCCGTTGGGGCCCCC
>NW_005841929.1:3681322-3685046 GCF_000455745.1 Alligator sinensis | reverse complement strand
CAGAAGCGGAGCCCTCCCAAATGATTGGCTGATATTCTGTCTAGGGGGAAGGGGTGTTGTATCTTATTGTATTTTCCCTCACTGTCCCTTTAAGGCCAAAGCTCTCATGTTCAGCACTGCAGAGTTGTTTGTTTTGTTGCAGTTTTGCAGCACAGGGGATGGGGACTCCATTTTCCCCCCCCCCGGAGGAGCCAGGAGATATATTCTTGGTTCCTCTCACTCATCAGGACTGGGCCAGGTCAAAGTCAGAGACAGAACAAGTGTAAATTTTGCATGCATACTAGGGCAATTGTTAAGATCCACCCTGGATATGATTCCAGAGAATTATAATAATAAATAACTGTAGTTCAACACAGTAGTGTCCAGAGTGTTGTTGCTGAACTCCCAACATAACGGTTTAGAACTGCATACTACAGCTATATTTATATCAGGAGTATAAAATACATGGCCATGGGCCAGATTGGGCCTGCAGGGAATTTCACCTGCCCCACAGGGCTCCTGGAATACAGGGTTGGACTGAGGCCTTCTGTCAAATTCCCTGGCATGGAGCCCTGTGTTGGGAGCGATGCCTGCGTTAACCTGTGTGTCACTGCTGCTGGATCCAAAACCACTGTTGGGTCTGGATCCAGCCCACAGGAGTCCCCCAGTCTAGATTCAACAAAGCATGCACACTTGTGCGTGTCAATCAAACAGTGCGCGTATGTGTAGATCAAACTGCAGGTGTGTGTAGATCAAACTGCGTGTAGATCAAACAGCGCTCATGTGTATGTGTCTAGTGTAAACTATAGGCAGACAAGGTTCTTTGGGTAAATCTGATATCTTTTATTAGACCAACTAAAGAGAATTTTTTTTCTTAGCAAGCTTTCTGGTTTAAAAACCCTTCGTCCGGCTGAGGAGGCATCTGCAGTTGGTCTCTGAGCTCTTCCCGGATGGAAGGAATAGTAAAGAAGGCTGGTATGCATGCAAGAAAGGCAGTCAGGGACAGGGGCAATGCGTAGGGGATGCATATACAGCCCCTTGAGCGTAGCAGGGCACCCCCTACACTGTCGCTGGCACCCATGGGCCCTCCATGATCCCTGCTGGCTGCCACCAACAGCACGGGCAGCATCTGTGGGAGCTGCCCTGCTTACCGCCACCATGCTCCTACCACTGCCATGCCCCCCAGCCACTGGAGGCGCGCGTGGTTCATGGTCAGGGAAGATGTAAATTGAAGAGTCAGTGGGTGACAGACAGATGGGGGCGGGGCTCAAAGTGCGTGTGCATGATAGCGGGTCTCAAAGCTAGCCCTGCCCCTGGTAAGGAGGGTGTAAAGTGCACGTGCAAGGAGGAGCCCGTCTGCGATTGCAGCCCGCGTGGCAGCTTGCCATGCAGCAGCCGGGGTTGCATGCTGATGGTCAGGCAGCCATGGGGAAAAGCTCAACATTTCTGCACAGTAGAGAGGGGATCCCCCTTGGTGTGTGAACGCGTATTTCTGTGGCGATGGGCGCTGTTCACTGCCCGCGGGGGCGATGCCCCGCGCCCCGCCGCAGCCCCCGCGCTCGATTCCGGCCTCAGGGCCCGGCCCTGAGAACTACATTTCCCAGGGACGCTGGCGCGGCGTGGGGCGCGCTGTGCAGCGAGAGCCGATTGGGCGGGAGAACGCGCCGGCGATGTAAGGCTCGCGACGACTGGGCGGAGCTGCCGGTGGCGGTTTGCTCGGTTGCTTGTGCCGAGGTTTTCAGTTGAGCGTCGCGGTTGCAGGTCGGAGTTTCTCCGAAGAGCAGCTTCAGGCGCTCGGGAGTGGGGGAGGCCTTCCGCGTTTCCTTGGCGGTTGTCCCCCGCGGGCCCCGTAGGAAGCCCGGAAGCGGCCCCTCCTGTGCCACCGAGGACACCAGCCCAGCCCAGCCTGGCGGCCCGGGTAGGGCGGAATGAGCAGGGCGGAGTCCTCCCCGGGGTCCCCCCGCGCCTCCAGGAGGTGAGTGCGGCTCTGCAGCCCCGCCAATCCCAAGCTCCCGCCTCCCCCCAGCGTTGCCAGTTCTTAAATATGAAAACATCGTATTAAATGCTCAAACGATCGTATTTTCTGAAAAAAACTGTCACACACTGAAAAAAAAGGATGCAAATTTAGCTTAGTTCTTATTTACTTTTTATTGCTCACTGTAACCGTCCAGCGAGTGAGAACTGGGTCTTCAAAGTTGACGCATTTCTTTATTTCCAGGCAAGAGATTATAAGGAAGTGGTGGCAGTGAACTAGAAAGTCGGTTAAGACTCCCTGAGAGTGACCAGGGTTTGCATTTGCTGTATCAGTGAACTGTCTCAAAAATTATTGTACATTTTTAACAGTGTTATCTATTGTATATTGTACAAGGGTTGAAATGATTGTACAAATACAATAATTACTGTACACCTGGCAACACTGGTTGGTTTCCTTCTCTGCCCTGTGCTGCAAGGCTGGTGTGAGTGACGGTCGGTGCTAAGTCTGGTGAACTTACATAAGGACCTCTGAGGCATCACTTCCAGGGCTGGGCTGCAGTGCTCGTCCGGCACATCCACAGGCTCTGTGCCATCTTCAGGGGGCAGTGGGTGTTGGGCAGAGTTCTCTGCTTGGCGGCCTCACCGTTAGCCCCATGATTGTCAGCCTGGTTGCTGCAGCCCCCTGGGGTGCCTTGAGCTCCTTTCCAGGGTACGGTGGGGTGCCAGGCAGCACCAACACTGTCAGGCAGGAAAACACAATTCGTAAGATAAACCCAGAGATGTCAAATAGGGATCCGTAGCATTGGCTTGTGGCCTTTCCAAGTTCCTTGCACCAGAAGAGTCAAACAAGTGAAAGGGCAGGGGCCTGGCTGTTTACTTCTTTCCATTCTGGAAACCAGCCATTTGCACCTACTCATGGCTTTCTATCTTGAAGCCATTGTTTTTAATGTGACAACGCAATTTTATTAAGAGCCTTTGATATGGGGCTTTGTACAAGGCTTTTTGGAAGCCCAGGTATATTAGTTTAGTCTTATGTACAGTTTAGATTATGGTTGTATGGGATGGTTTGGATAGGGATAATCCTGCATCAGGCAGAGGGTTGGCGTCAATCAGTGGTTCTCAACCTTTTTTGTACCAAGGCCCATTTGTAAACATCAATGGCCAGTCCTGACCCAGTGCCCCTCAGTCTTGACCTCCTGCCCAGGCCTCCAGGTGTGTGGGGCAGGTGGGCCCCAAGCAGCCCATTGCAGGCTGGAACTCTGCCAGAATGCAAGGGAAAAGCCACAGTTTCCCTTTATTTTTCTCCTTTAAAGGAGAATCCATTTTTAAAGTTTGTTCACAACCCTTTCATATATTCTTGTGACCCGTGGGTTGAGAAACACTGGAGTAGATGACCTGGAGGCCCCTTCCAGCTGTATGACTATATTAACTGGGTCACCCTAATCCACGTTCTTGTTAACACCTTCAAAGTTGCAGGACATCTGGAAGGGAGAATTTCAGTCAACTTCTGGCACATGGATTTGTTTAGCAAAGAATTGCGTAAATTAGTTAAGCATTATCATTTTTAGTTTCCGTAGCAATGACATCTTGAAAAGCTTTTTGTCTTCTCAACATATACAACGATGAGCCAGTTTTTAAAAGAGAAGCCTGAGGTCAGTGAACAGTTGCATGTATACGCTTATGTATGTAAATTTGGTACTTGTACAAGTAAATTCATGTCTGGCTCATGAAGCCAAGTTTATACCAAAATTCAGATGCACAGGGATATGCA
>NW_005841929.1:3671393-3681291 GCF_000455745.1 Alligator sinensis | reverse complement strand
CTGCTGATATAAGTAACATTACTATGTTCCTCAGGGTAATATCTAGGTGATAATTACTGAAGCAAAGAAGCTTCTGCTTGTTCCTCACATACAATTGACATGCTCTACTCATGGTTGTATTATTGTACATTTGGAAGAAAAAGATAGAGTCCCTAATGAAACACAGCTTTACAATTTCTAGTTGCTTCTATATCAAGCAACAATGACAAGCCAATGGAACTCTGAAATGTGTTATTATGACTACCAGAATTTGGACATCCTATCTGACGTGTAGCAAGCTACTTCAGTGCACAGGACTGGAGGGCATATCCCCACCACTGTAGATGAGGGGGAACAAGGTGAGGGGAAGAGAAGTCACACTGAAGGCAGCTGCCACTGCTGTTGTAGCAGCAGCATCCCTGTGCAGCAGCAGCATCAACTTGGGTAGCAGGTGCCTCATTTTCTCCCTCGGCCTTAAAGATGTGCTATTGGGTGTAAGACTGCCTGCTCTGAGACTCGTGGGGGGTGAAAGTGGGGGTGGAAGCACCATTTTGCTTGCCCCCTGCCCCCCAGATACACTGCTGGGTTTAGGGCTGTTGTGGCGGGGATGCCGTCACGAGCAGAAACTTACCTCCAGCGCCAGAGCAGAGGGAAGAGTGGTGGCCGCAGAACGTCGCCAAAGATCGAAGGCGCCGTGGTAGAGAGGCCGCTGCCAAAAGACAAGCAGTGCCAGCGCAGGAGCGATGGGAAGAATGGCCACTGCAAAACGCTGATAAAGCCCAAACTCACTCCCCTGCACCAGCATAGGCACGGTTTGTGGACGCATGCTGGTGTCAATTAGCTGGACGGCCCTCAGAGAGAGGGATAAAATCCTCACCGAACAGCGTCCAAGGAGGACTGTAAGTGAAGTTTCCTGAGAGCCTGGAGCACTGGGGATTGAGCGATTGCCCCAGCAGGGACGAGCAGTAGCAACCCCAAGAGCTGGGGTGCCCAGCTAAGGCTGGCTCGAAGGAGCCAGGATACATACCTCTTGCAAAGCTGTGGATCTCAGATGAAGCTAACCGAGACTGGGACAGCGGTGAGCCTGGGGAGAGAGGGGAAAAATATTAAAAGCCGTGAGTAACCCTGGGGAGGGAGTGAACCCTGAAGGAAGGTGTCACAACCCAAAGGGTGTGATTTTTTGTTTTTGTGTGCTTCGGCACTGCTAAATTGTTCCTGCTAAATTATAGCTTCTTTGCACGGTGGAGTTTTCTGCTGCAAAAGAGAACCCCGGTGCAAGGGAGAATTTCCCGCCAATTTGAAGCTTTCTTTGCAGGGTGCATTTCTTTGTTGCAGCACAGAAATGCTCGTTGCAAACAGTTCCCGCCATTTGTATGCTAATTCGAGTCCCATTATTGGGGATCCTTATGGACCCAGCGCATTTCAAGCAGGCAACAGAGGTCTGATCAACCTCTAGCCTCTCCCTGTCGTTGATCGCAGCCTAGACGTATCCCTTCCTGCACGCAAAAGAACCGGACCCATGGAGCCTAGCAAACTTCGTGTGAGTCCTTGACCGACCAAGAGCTCTTCTACCCGGGTTCGAGTCCTGCAGGTTTATCTTCCCGTCGCCGAAAACCCCTTGCGACGTACCCTCGTGTTTTGCATCTTCCCGTCGCCGAAAACCCCTTGCGACGTACCCTCGTGCCCTGCAGGTTCGAGTTTTGTTTTGTTGTCTGTCTGTAACCGCAACTCAAGCAAGTTTTCCAGCCTACACCACTGCCATCTCGGTGTAAGTAAACAATCTTTTAAACTACCGCTAAGCGTTTGTGCCTAATTCCAGCTCGACGGCCTTCCCTCTCCGACCCAGCGTGCCCGGGCTGCTGGCCACAGCCCGCATGCAGCACGGAAAAGGGCTCGGGTTGCCCCCGGCCCGCACAGAAGGCATCCCAGGGTACGTGCAACGATGAGTCAGGCCAACATGAGGCTTCAATAAGGACGGTATACCGTCCGAATGGGGACTGAGATAAAATAGCTGATTGACTTTGAGGTAGCATCGGCCAAGACCTAACATCATCCCTGGTTGGCATATGGCAGGGTGTAGGGGAGGCAGAGCCTCAAGACAAAGATCTAAGCGAGTGATTGAAGAGGGAACGAGGAGAGGCAGGACGTGAGAACTTCCTCCCAGCAATAATCCTTAACATCAAGTCGTGGTAGGCAAGAACCCCTAGGGACCTTACAGACTCCCATTGGAGGGCAAGCTGCCAACCCACAAGAAGATAGCTGCGCCCAATTGGCCCAAAAAGGGAAAACACTCGAACGCCACAGGAAACTACAGCTGTCCTGCCACATGGCTGGGGCAAAGAATCCTGGGGGGAGTAGGGGAGAAAGATGCCCCAATGTAGTTTGCACCCAGGGCTGATACCCTGTTTGTTGCCCATAAGTTATGCTGCTGCTGTCTGCGAGGTAAATACTACCTTTGCTTGTTTCTTTCTACCTCAGCTTCACTGTTGTATTGGATATGTTTGCTCGTGACATTTTTCACATCTCATTCCTTTTTTTGCTTTATACTCTGTCCAACGTTTGCTTTCCACCTTGTACTCGAGTATGTAGTACCCCTTTTCCTTTCGTCTTTCCTTTATGTCTGACACTTTTTCCCCACCAATGTTGGCCCATTCCTGTGGATGCCTTCCTCATAGAGCTCTCCACAACTGCCAAGTAGGGCACCCTGTCTAACTGGACTGGGAAGCATACCCCCCGACCCCCCACGAAGCAGGCAAATCTCTACCCACTAGTGGGTAGGTCAGCAGTCCCATATTAATTTTTTTTGTGTTTTTTATATGCCACAAATTTTATTTTGCTGGTAATGTTGAAGTCAGATTATTTGAGGTGCAGAAGCTGTTAACTACGTTTACTGTGATACTAACATTTAAACAAAATGTTATGGGTGTCATATTTTTTGACTATTGTAAAATATTTTTTGTACGTTGTTTGAAAAATTATCCCATCAGGACAGATCCAGCCTGTGGTGCCACGTGAACTGGTTTGTGGGGCTCCACTCTTACTAAATTTCTAGATTCTGGGGAGTCCTGCATCCTGCGTGCTGAATCGAGTGCCCAGTCCTAGCGTGCATGGGCAGTGCTGGGCCCCAGGACCCATCTTGATATGGGAAGCTGGGAGAGGGAGACGTGCCAGGCCTTGGACCCCAATCCCAGTGCCAGGGGCAAGGAGGAAGTGGTGCTGGGCCCCCAACACCTGAACCTAGTGCATAGGGTTTCCTCTGACTTGGGGACCGACCCCAAGCTGCTCCTTTGGTCTGCAGGGCCAAAAAGTTGAGCACCACTGCATTAGACCAGTCATAGTAGGGAATGGTGAACTTTAATGATGAAAGAGCCAAACATTATTCATTCATAAAACGTAATGCTATTTTCTTTTGTTTTGTTCCTCCATTTCATCCAGCTTGGCAGCCACCCGAATCACTTCCAGATTTACTAATTCTCCAAGTCCAGGTTGTGGGGATTCTACTCCACTCCCTTCCATCAATGAGCGCCTGGCCTTTCTTCGCCCCTCCCGGGAGCTGCTAGAATACTATCGCAAAAAGATTTCTGAATTTGATGAAGAGCATGAAGGCCTGGTGAAAAGGCTGGAGAGATACAAAGAAACATATGATGAGCAGGTAAAAAAAGAAAGAATACCATAATGGTGATGGACTGTTTTATTTAGTTCATCACACATAGACGCATTAAATACACTCACACATCCAGTTTTTGGCAGAAAAAGGGTTATACTCTCATCAGAGTATTGAGGTTGAAGAGCTAATATTACTGACGTTTCTCATACTGAAGATTGCTGGGGAATGTGACTGGACTGAGCTGAAGGAGAATCATTACATCTTGAGGTCCTAGGAATGAGCAAGTTTGGGCCATCAGGTCTTATATTGCATAGGGGAAAGTACCTTTATTTTAATATATTGCACTGTTGTGGAAAGTCTTCATGATATTATGTGTATGTATGTTATCTCAACCCTGAGTTTAATGGACAGTACTATTTCCACCTGCTTTTCACTATGCATTAGTTTGGTGAAGTGTGGACACTCATTTGCCCAAAATGAATAAGAGCTTTGTTGGAGTGGATGCGGACTACTGCAGTGGTCTCCAGGAGCTCCCAGAATGGACCAGGACCCCAGTGTGCCTAAGCCAGTGATTTTCAACAAGTGTTCTGTGGCACCATTCAGGGGTGCCACAGTGTTTCATGAAATGTAAGCACTGTTAGGTGTGCAAACATGGTTCATAAGATAAACCCAGAGATTTCAAATAGCATTCTGACCTGTTGTCATCTGAGATCTTTGTATAAAAAGAATTACTTTCTTTTTTACACAGAAAAATAATAATAAAGTGAAAACCAACAGGTGACACTTTTCAAGGGGTGCCTTGAGTCCAGTGAGGGGTACCTTGTATCTAAAAATGCTGAGAACCACTGGCCTAAACACTTGGGGTAACTTGGATCTAAAGAAGATGAGAACCACTGGCCTAAATGCTTAATAAGCAGAATGAAAAGGATGGTTTCTGACCCAAACCTTACACTCCAAGACCTATTCCATGCTACAGTGTTCTTCCAGCACAGCTCCAGTTCTGTTAGCCAGACTTTGAGTATTTCTACACTCAGAGCTTCTTTGTAACAGAAGCCATTCCCCCTGTCCCTGCCCCAACCTCCACTCCCACCTCCCTTTTGCCAACAGGTTTATGCCTTGTTTCCTGAATGAAACAAAGCTCTGCCAGCAGCTGACTGAAGGCATATGTAACTATGCCTGTGCCTTCTGCTGGATGTTGCTATCCCTTCTGCAGCTGGTTCATTCCCTGAGTGTTTTTTCCATTTGACCATTATGGCTACTACAAGGAACCATGGAGAGCTGCCAGAAGTGCATGAATGTGTGCATGTTCTGATGTTTTGACAGTGGCAAATGCTACCTGCTTCCAGAACTTCTATTGGCAAAACAAGGTAAACAACTTCTAAGTAAAACCTAGTTTATTAAACCAGACATTTTATAACAGGTAGGGTTCTCTCATCTTATAATGCATCACCGTAGCAAACAGAAAGCTGCCAGGTAGCTGCATACAGTAGAAAGGATCCTTACTTATTAAAATGTTTGGAAGAGCATTGATCACATCTGAAAATATTATAGCTATTCATGAATCATCCATGTCTGAAACTGATTGAAGATCTTCAGGGTAGGCAAGATTTAAAAAAATATTCTGTAGATCAGCATGTGGGTAAAAGCTAGGAGAAGTCTCAATACTGCCCCCCTTTACTGGTATGTAGCAGAGTGGGTAATATGAGTCTCACAGGAGTCATTCACAGTCAACCCAGCTGTAAATGTGGACCTAGTTATTTGGGCTACGGATGTAATGTGATGTTAGCCATGTCACTTCCTTGTGTCATTTGGCTGTGGAAATTGCCAACTCCATAATTATGCTAGCCTGATGGGCTACAAGGATTGGGATATCTTTGACCTTGATCTTCTGTTGGAATGTTCTTCTCATGGATTACTTGTCCACCCTGACACACATGAACTCTGAGGGAAATGGTAATTGGACAAGCCAATTACTACATAAGCTTGTAATAATATCCTACCCTAAATCCTGTGGTAAGCTGTTTTTGGTTTTTGATTTTTTTTGTTTGTTTCTTTTTTGTTTTTGTTGTTGTTGTTGTTAAGCGTAACACAAGGTTGCAAGGTCCTTGCTTTCATTCAAGTTGGAAACTTTCAAGTGTTGTCTTTTCAGAACTTGACCGCTGACTTGGAGCTGCAAACCTCCCCAGTTCCAGCATAGGTCAGGTGTTCAAGCTTGATTAATGTTGTATCATCACTTGGATCAAGGTAGAGCACTAGTTGATCCAAGTGTGGTGGAATCACCAGCTTCAGTGGCCTGTGGTTTCTGGCTGAAAGATCTCCTTGCAGTAATACCCTTGGCTGGTCAAAGTTTGGTAGTACTGCTTTAAAACCATTCAGCCCTACTAGGAGGTGTTACAGTATTAGGTTCTGCTTGGCATAAGTCGCTCCTGTTGCCAGATGCTGAGTATCATTCACATACTTCTCTCTGTCTCTCTTCTTCTCTCACTAGCACAAACTACAGTGGGAGATGCGTCAACGGGAAGAGGAAATTGCAGAGCTGCAGAAGGCTTTGAGCGATATGCAAGTTTACCTCTTCCAGGAGAGGGAACATGTGTTACGTCTTTACTCAGAAAATGACCGGCTGAAAATCAGGTGAGTCAGGTAAATGGAGATGTGCAGAAAAGGTTTTATAGCTACATGTTAGAGCCACCGCCTTAAAAGTATAGTTCTTACTATAGGTCTGTTCATTAGCACTAGCCTAGTAAGAAAAACTAAGTGACTGTACTGCAAGACCTCCAATGTGCTGTCCTGGATGGTTACAGGATTTTGCTACCAGAATAGGTCCACATAGAAGATACACAGGTAGAAAAAAGTTCAGGTTTGAAATGAAATTGTCAGCTTCAGCTTGGAGGTTTTGGTTTAACTGTTTTGTATTCCCTCCGTGGTTGTATTCCCTCCATGCAATCTTAAAAGCAAGAAACTCAAATTTTAAAATGCAAATGCAAAATGGGTAGTGTTTTGGGGTTGGTTTTTTGTTGGTTTTTTTTTTGGTTTTTTTTAGAGCTCCCTCCACCGTTTTCCAGTCAATATAACCCCTTCCTATTTGTGCCTCTCTCTATTTTGAGCCTGAATTGCTCATCTTGCACCAAATTAGCTCTCAGTAGATTGTAGCTCCCTGAGTTTCTTCTGAATCCTAGTTAGGAGTGATTCAGATTTTTGGTTCACTTGGTGGGGACTGTTAAGTGGTTTGTGGGCAGGGACTGTAAGTGGTTTGTGGGAGTGCTGTAGCATCTCTTCAAGGAGATACTTAGAGCCTTGTACATCTATTACAGTCTATCTTGAACTGGAGTAAATGGAACACTATCATTTTAAGATGATAAAGTCTGTTCTACATTGGTAAATCTGTTGGATTCAGGTCTTCTTAACTAGTTTGTTAGGAACTTCTAACTTCACCCTGGAGTGAGAATACTGTTTTTTCAGCTCCCAGTCCTACTATGTACTAGTGTTAGATTGTACAGAAAAGAGACACCCATTTCCCCCTACACTTCTATAATAGTAAAAGGAGACTTGTTCCAATGTATTGTAAGTAAATGTCAACTGAATCTGGTAGCCTAGTTAAAAGACAGTGTTGCCTTTTGGGCTGCAAAAGGCTGAAAAATTAGAGCAGCTTTTATAAAGATTATCAGACTCCCTGCCGCTTGAGGGAGAGGCTGTATCTCATACTGATCCCTTTTCTTTGAATTATAGGGAGCTGGAAGACAGAAAAAAGATTCAACATCTCCTAGCTCTTGTGGGAACAGACACAGGAGAAATCACTTATTTTCACAAGGAGCCTCCACACAAGGTAAAGCTGTTGACAGAGGTCCTGTTTATTGCCTCTTTTACGGAGGTGCTCTGGCTTCTGCTCCTAGATGTTGTATAGCTTGAGGGACAACCCTGAACCAAAATCAAAAACAAAGGACTGGAGAAAGTTACTGGAAAATTGGATGTTTCAGTACATCTGACTATTTGTCTAATACATAATGCAGTAAAATGATTCTAGCATGTTGGATAAAGAGTGAGGCCTACCCAGGGTCCCAGCTTATGGTTTTATTCCTTGGACAGGAGTGCTGGAGAGGAAGTTTGTCACATCCTTCCCTCCTGAAGCAAACCATGTCTCCCTGTTGGTTACCCATGCTGATTAAGCAGCAGTGGGCCTGGGCTTTGTATATAAGTTTGTATAGTTCTCTCTCTCTCTTTACTTCCCAGCTGTTGGGAGCATATCCCAGCCTTCATCAAGCTTCCTCAATAAACTGTCCTTCTCTGTCATCCATGCTTCCTTATTGGCAAGAAAGGTCAGAGCAGTGACTTGGGGAATAAAGAGTGTGTTGAATATGGGAAGAAAATAGTGTCTTCTATGCAGAGTGAGACTTGAAACATTGAGTCAGATTCCCTTTTGACTTCTGGTCCTTCTGCACTTTTCAAGTTGTGCAGAAGTCCCTGAAAGCAGGCTTGAAATTCTGCTGATGTGGGATAGCTCTCAGCTGTTGCAGAGGCAGTGTAATGGGTCCAAGGATAGCAAAAATGGAAAGAGACACACCACACCAATTTTTCACTGACATGCAGTGCCTTTGGGACTGCTTAACTAGCGTCAAAACCAAAGTTGCAAATGCATGATGAAGGGAACTATAACCATTGTTAGCTATAACTGTAACTTCCTGGTGGCCTCCTGTTCTTGCATTGAGTGGAACTCAATATAGCAATTGGTTTTGAAACAGTACCTATATCAGGTGGATAGTTTTTGTCTTTGATTTCCTCACCAGTATTAACAATCGGTTATAGCAGGAAGGAGGGCTAGTGGAGAAGAGGACATCTGCTCTTTTTCTGCTGCCTATAAAAGCTACATCTTCTGATAAGGGCTAGGTCCTGTTCCCATTACAGTCTGCAAAAACAAGACCAGCCCTCAATAATTTAAAAAACTACAACTGGTGAAGAGATGGAAACTGCAAAGTTCAAGCAACTGTACAGTAGGGGGTATTTTCACTGAACACTGGCGTACTTTCTGCAAATATGTTTGTTCTGCTCCTGTTGCACTGATGGCTGTTCTTCCAAGTCTTTCCCCATGCCCCCTAGTATTTGCATTTGATGACTATGGCTTGTAGAGCAAAGAGCAGAATTCTTCAGCTAAGAGATTATGGATTGTTTTCCCCTATAGGTCACTGTTTCTCAAAGGCCAATCAAATCCAGAGATCAACACGAACGAAATGATACATATACTTCCAGAACAGGTATCGTACCAATGAGACGACCAAGATGGCTAAATACATATGCACACTGTGGTAGCTATGAGCTCTCCAAAGCCAGTGATTCTATATTTCTTGAGAGTCCTGCTGGAAGAAGCTGTGGTTACTGCAGCTGTGTTCTCTTCCTGCAATTTTCCCTCAGGCCAGCAAATGATATTCTCTCCAATGCTCCCTGCTGGGAAAAGTCTTGCATGTAGTTTGAGAGAGGAGTGGGGCAGTTTCCTCAATTAATCTTGGTTTTTTTGCAGCAGGCACTAAAAGGAGCACCTCAAAGCCAGCAGCAAAAGGTGAGAAACCAGAAAGTCCTGAAAAATATCACAGAGACAATCAAACTCTCTTACTGCAGGTAAGGAGCATTTGCTAATTAACAGATGCACCTTCTGCCCATACATGGTGATTTATATGAATTCTGAACATATTGTCTGCCCAGCACCTGGCCTGCTGTTTGCTGCTTAGTGGTGCTTCTCTCTTGCTCCTGCTCTATTGTGCTTTCTTTGTGTAGTGGATTTAAAGTGACATTTCCTACCATGGCAGTAGATCCAATAAACTGTCCACAAGAATTCCTATTGTTGTCGATGTATATTCTGCGTTAGGGCCATATTCTTAGCTGATGTAAATTCATATAGTGGATTACTGGCTTTATCAGCTGTGGATCTGGCCTACAGAGAACTTCAGGATTAAGTACTTGTTTAAGAACTTCAAGGAACAAAGTGGTTGGAAACTAAACTTCTGTGAAACTATTTCTCCTTTTCTTTGTGTAGCATAAACAGCACATGATACAGTGAAACTTGCCAAAGGAGTCAAAATTTACTTTTGTCAGGCCTCTGTATGGAATAGAATGAAATAAATAGTACAGTGTTGCCAAGGCAAGAGTTAAGGGCGGAGCATTAAGAGAGACTAAAATTATATATTGCAAGAGAGTGAAAAACATTGATCAAAGCTTTGGAATACCTAAATCTTTGATTTCCCTTGTGATCTCTTCCTGGACAACCTGATCTGACCTCAGGCCTCAAATCATCATGTTGCTTGGGTGGGGGACTAGTAGCTCTTT
>NW_005841929.1:3649666-3671383 GCF_000455745.1 Alligator sinensis | reverse complement strand
CTTAAGGCTGCAAACAGGCAGTGCATTTATCCTGGGATAAACCATCCACGTCTGCTGTCCTGGGATAAATCCTAAAAAACAAACAAACAAACAAAAAAAGGTTACCAGATAAGAGGTACTAACAGTTTATCCCAAGATGTTGCAAAGTATATCTGAACAGTTATCTTGGGATTATGTCATTGAATCAATGGCAGAAAAGCAGCATGGCATTCAGTTGCTTGTTAAATCCTGATAAGAAGGGAGATGTGTATACACACCAATCCCAGGATGTTTTTGTTCCAGGGCAAGCACAGACGCAGTTTATCCAGCTTATCCAATGTCTGTTCCTAGCCTAAGACCAAGATTTCAAGGTAACAGTCCTGTCTCTAGCAGTTTAATACTAGCTGCTGTATTGTTTTCTTCAGAGACTAATGACTGGGTCCATCTGTCACATCCAGCTTTCAGCATATTCAGTTTATTTTTGGGTGGGGGCAAAAGCAAATCAAAGAAAATGCAATAAAACAGTAAGCAGTCTACATGCATGTTACATCTAGCAGGTATTAACAGTCAGCCTTGTAAAGTCCTGGTATGCAGAGCCACAAGTTTACCAGTTCTTTATTCCAGTCTGTATCTTCCTTAGTGTGTCCCCACATTGGGACTGTTTATACTCATCACCTTCATTGTTTGTCTGGCTTCTTGGAGCCAGAACAAATCAGTGGATGCATTTCCCTCAGGACTTGAGATTCTCAGACGTGTCCCCTACTGGGACTTGCATTAATTACCCACAGTGAGTCCAGAGCACAACAACACATAACACTTATAGCAAAAGATGGTTTTTTTTTTTGTTTTTTTTGTTTTTTTTTTAATATGCTGTATTCAAAATAGTAGTCTTCGAAGTGTCTGTGCTTCCAAGGTCTCATAGCAGGCAAGGAAGAATCTGGCCTACTGATTGTAAAGTGTCTATCACTTACAAAGGATACAGAGAAATAAGTTAAAGAAATAACTAGAGTTCCAATGCAGGCTTTTCTTTAACATCAAATTTATAAGTGAGAAATTGGATGAGGTATCTAACAAGGTATTAAGGGGTTGAGAGTGTTATTTGTTTGTATATTTACCTGGTATTTAAACAGTGTTCACAAGGATGGCAGCATATCTGGTATAGGAGCTCACTTAATGCCTTTCTTGCATGCCCATTCAGGTAGAGGCTCTACAGGCTCAAATGGAAGAGCAGACCCGGTTATCCAAGGAACAGCTTGATGCATTGTTAGAAGATAGGAGGATTCACATCGAAGAAGCTCAGGTTCAGCATCAGAGGGACCAAGACAAGATCAAAAGCTTGACAGATAAGTGAGTACAAGAGAACAACTCTGTATTAATTGAGGCTGTAAAGCGGTCTAAAATAATTTCCTTATTTTAATATAGCAGGCAGAAAACACAGTATTCAGTCAGTGGCTTGGTATGTAAGTGGAGGTGGACTAAGAAATCTACAGGTTAAACTACCCCATCATCCCTGGATAAAGTGGCTCTTAAAACTGGCTCAGAACTCTGAGGCCATTCCTATCCTTTCTCAGCTCACACTTGCACCAACTTCTTGATATGGTTCCACAACGTTCTCATAAGCAAGCTAAGGAGTTGGATGAATGGATTGTAAGGTGGATAAAAAAAAAAACTGGCTGGATTGTTTGCGCTCAAAGGGTAGTAATCAATGGCTCGCTGTCTGGTTGGCAGCCAGTATCAAGTGGAGTGTCCCAGGGGTTGGTCATGGGGGCAGTTTTGTTCAATGTCTTCATCAACAATCTGGAAGATGGGATGGAGTGCACTCTCAGCAAGTTTGCAGATGACATGAAGCTAGGTGGAGTAGCAGATTATACTGGAGGGTAGGGCTAGCATTCAGAGAAATCTAGGCAAATTGGAAGATTAGGCCAAAAAAAATCTCAGGAAGTTCAATAAGGACAAGTGCAAAGTCTTGCACTTGGGACAGAACAATCCCATGCACTGGTACAGGCTGGGGATCAACTGGCTGAGGAGCAGCTCTGCAGAAAAGGACCTGGGGTTACAGTAGACAGGAGGCTGAATATGAGCTAAGTGTGCCCCTGTTTTCAAGAAAGCTAACAGCATACTGGGCTGCATTAGTAGGAGTGTTGCCAGCAAAACAAAGGAAGTGATTATTCCCCTCTATTTGGCACTGATGAGGCCACATCTGGAATAGTGTCCAGTTTTGGGTCCCAACTCCAGAAAAGATATGGAAAAATTGGAGAGAATCCAGCAGAGGGCAACAAAAATGGTTAGGGGGCTGGAGCACAGACTTCTGAGGAGAGGCTGAGGGGACTGGGCTTATTTAGTCTAGAGAAGAGAAGACTGAAGGGGGATTTAATAACAGCTTTCAGTTATGGGAAGGGTGGTTACAAAGAAGGTTCCAGGAACAGGCACTAAAACAGGTTACCCAGAGAGGTGGTGGACTCTTCATCCTTGGAGGTTTTTAAGACCTAGGTAAACAAAGCCTTGGCTGGGTTGAGAGAGTTGGGGATGCTCCTGCTTTGAGCAGGGGGTTGAGCTAGATGGCCACCTGATTCCTTGCAACCCTAATTTTCTGTTATTCTATGATTCTGACTCCTAATGAGAATACAGGGGAACAAAGGAGGGTATTGGTGGAGGGAGTGCATTTTCTTTTTTAATTCCTGTTTTGAGACTCCATAAGACCCAGAACCTACTCTATGAGAGCACACGGGACTTTCTCCAGCTGAAGTCTGATTCACGAGCAAATGAGAAAGCGTGGATGGCAGAGAAGGACAGTTTATTGAGGAAACTTGATGAAGGCCGGGACGTGGTTTTCATCAGCAGGGAGCCAGAGAGGGAGAGAAAGGAGAGAGACATCAAGCTGATTCGTCATGCAGATCGTGAAATTCAGAAAGTACAGAGTGGAGAAATCAAGGTAATCGCTATTCCCTCTGTAATGAGATCTACTTATTTCTGAATGGAGATTTGAGAGTATCTAAGATGGTATCTTTACTTGGTTCTTTACTGAGAAACACATGTTCTGTGTTTCAAAGCTGAAAGGTTCACATGGGATATATTGATTATGCTAGCTTTGCTGTAACAGGATTTGATTTGCAGGACATTGTATAGCTTACAAAACTGAGGGATGAAATGTTCTACAGTTAGGACTCTTCATAATGATTCTTCATTCTTCAGTAGACTTCACTTAAATGACAACTGCCACCCAAAATTCTGCTTTTGCACTGCTTGTTCAATAAAAGCTATCTTCTTAACACCAGCTGGGTCCTCACTCCTAACTCCACTGCAGAACAGCATCATGTGCCCTGTCCCTTAGGTCCTGGGAACCAAAAAGGCTGGGTCTAAGCACCCACTCTGCCACTCAAGTCAGACAAGCACACTGCAGACTTCATTCAGTCACAGGCTATTGAAGTTTATTGAACTCAAATTTAGGAGAAGGCAAAGCAGAAACATAAAAATGCCTTCAGCTACTCGTCATCCACCCCCTGGGATGCACAAAGTGGGTGCAAGCATTCTTCTCCCTCTCACCCAATGTGAGGAGCACTGGTATGGGTGCTTGCTCCCACCCTGTGGTGTTGGAGTTGCAGCACTTAATACAATTGTGAACCACTTCCCAATCAGTAATGTTTGTGTGTCCACACCCTTTCCGTTTGGCTCTCTTGTTTGTTTTACTGTCTCACTGAAGGAACCACATAGGGAGTTAATTATGTAATCAAAGGAGTTTTTTTTATATTTCAAATCTTGTGGTTAGACCTTTAATTTTTCTGGTCTGGCTGCCTGCACAGTGCCACTTACCAGGTTATTGGGCTTGTTATTTGTTATATCTCTACTTAACTTGTAGAGGTGCACCGATACATTGGTCTGATATTGGATCGGCACCAATATAAAGAAAATTGACTGTATTAGACTTGGCTGATAAATTCCTGTGCATGTGCACAGCATGCAGGCAGTGAGGAGCACAGCCCGACAGCTTGGAGAGCTGCGTGCAGCTGGTAAGTCCATTGTGGTGGAAGGGGAGGGGGGAGGGAAGACTGCGGTGTGGGAGGTAGATCAACACCCCCCACAGTGAGGGAGTGGGGCAGGGGCAGACACTGCCCAGCTGGGGTGGGATGTGGGACGGAGCCACAGCTTGTCAGGGAGGAAGTGGGTGGCTCCTGCTGCTCCTTGTACCCTGGGAGGGCACTGGGGGGCTGGGGGTGGTTGCATGTGCCCCTGGATCTGCATGGGGTGGGATGGGAGGGCTGCAGCTGTGGGCTGGAGCCAGGACTGTGCTGGACTCTTTTCTGCAGGGTCTGGGCTTGGGGCAGGCAGCAGCACTAGGAGGCAAGCTATGGTGGGGATTAGGGCGAAATTTGGCGTGGCTGTAGTCCCCGCCCCCCGTAGTCTCCCTCCCAGTGCCGCCACCACCCGCCCCATACCCAGCCCCTGCCAAGAAGAGCCCAGCACAGCCCCACCCTATGCAGATCTGGGGACACATGCTGTCCCTCTGTGTCCTCCTGGGGTACAAGCAGCAGCTGAAGCCACCCCCCCACGACCCCCGGCTGAGCTGCGCCTCCGTCCCGCGTCCTGCCCTGCCCCACTTCTCCCTCACCACAGTGGGGTGTTCATCTGCCCCCCATGCCCTTCCCTCCCCCCTCCCCTTTCACCACAACAGATTTAGCAGCTGCATGCAATTATATTGGCAATTGGATTGGTATCAGCCAATATGCCTCCTTAAAAATTGGTATCGGCCCCTAAAATCTCTATCAGTGCACCCCTATTAACTTGTTATGGGAATAGCCTTTGTCCCACCTTTTATTCTTTGGGGAGGGAGGTTTTATGTGTACTGACTACCTGCTTCCACCATTTATTAATCCTAGTCCTTGCTTTTGGGATTTAGTCATTGCAGGAGCAGTTAATACAGGAGCAGAGACTGGCAAGCATGTACCGAGAGCAATGTGTTACCCTGGAGGGTGAGCTGGCTAGGATTCGTGAAGAGGGGGATGTTGGCCGAGAGCTCTTCAAGGTAATTCCTCTGTTACTTGTTGCCAATTGTATGATGGGCTTGCATCCCAGTGTAGGTAGCTATTTGAGCCCCAGCATGTGTGTGTGTTAGAGAGACTCCATGATGCCTTATCCTAGAAATCCTACTCTTTTTTTCCCCCATCCTCAGGAACGCTCAGAAAAGATGGGGAAGCGTTTGCAACTGATGACGCAACGATATGAGGCCCTGGAAAAACGGCGTAGCATGGAAGTAGAAGGCTTCAAGAATGACATTAAGCAGCTTCGGCAGAGGTTGAAGGATGTAGAGAAACAGCTCTTCAAGGTAATCGTTGATTGTGGTTAGGGAGAGGACTGAGCTGTAATTAGTCCACACTGGTGTGTTCTAAGTTTCTAAATGTGTTGGGAATTCCTATTTTTCCTAAATTGAGTCTTTAGAAACTGATAATGTCCATTATCTTTTGGTGTGGAGTGTTACAATTTTTAACGCACTCTCTTTCTCTCTTATTAGGCATCCATATTGTTAGGGACTTATGATTATATAGCTGATGTAATTAATGCACCCAGTTACGTTTCTCTTGTGCTTTTCGTCTGATATTTCCAAGCCAATTCTCCTAATATGGCTGTTAGGCAGCTGAATATCAACTGCCACCTCTTGTGTGTGTGTAATGTGGCAAAAATGTTTGATTTTTTTTTTTTTCCTAACAGTTCTGGGAACTGATCTTGTTCCAGTTCAGTTCAATGAAAGCTTAGCCATCAACTGAAGAAAAGTTGAAAGGTGACTGGGTTACACTGTATAGATGCTTACCTTTGCAAAATATGTCTGATAGTGGACAGCTTTTCATCTGTGCTCAGGAAAGCCTAAAAATCTCCGGTGGTTGGAAGTTGAAGATAAATTCATTACATTTTTAAAATTCAGATATAATTTTCCAGCTGTGAGACTAATTATACATCAGAACAATTCAACAAGGGAAGTTGATGGATTCATTATTTGGAGTCATTAAGATGAAAGAGCTTTTTTTTTTAAAAGACATGCTTAAACCCAGCATCTGCGACAACTTTTGTTGTCTGTTTAAGTGGGGTGGGCTAGTTTTGGTAGTGCTTTCTGGCTTTGGAATTTGTGAATCTGAGTCCTTTACTTCATCACCTTTTTCAAAGGCATTTGTGGAAAACAGGATAGCCTGCATTCCTCAGTATGCTCATAACACTTGCAGCTCTGTATTAAGGGAATAACCAGGGTTCCATGTTTTCCATTTGCTATGGGAAAACATGAATTTTCCCCTTTAAAGGAGAAAAACACAGATGTTCTACTTTACAGGATGAAAAACCTAGGAAACAGTGGGTTTCCCCTTGCAGGCTGGCAGAGCTCCTTGGGGCTGGTGGGGAGTGGGATGCAAGGGGTGCCACATGCATCTGTACATGCATGTGGCAGCCAGGGAGGGTGGTGGTGAACTGCTCCCGCAGCTCCTTGCAGGTAAGTCTATGGGGATAGACTTAACCCACCCTATTACCCATACACCCATCCCCTTCCTAGCATACTGGGGGGCTGGGGCCAGGGGGCTCTGGGTTGGGAGTGAGAAGTGACAGCAGGGCCAGTGGGCTCTGGGTTGGGAGTGAGGGGCAATAGCAGGGCCAGGGGCAGAGGTATTTTATTTTAATCATGGAAAAATGCAGATTTTTTTTAATCAGAGCATTTGGGATATTTTTATCAGGAAAAAAAACAGGTTGTCTAACCTCTGCTGGTGAAAATGAAGCAAGAGATCTGAGCAGTGTCTTGCTTCAGCCTTTCACCAGCAGAGGTTAGGAAGACTAATCCCCACCACACTCCTCACTGAGACAAGATTAGATGCATGTATTCTGGATTTTGGGGTTTTCCCTTCCAGAAATACCTGTGATTGGCCACAGTTGGGCTTGGTCACCAGACTCCATGGATCAGTGCTCTGAGGTGGTATGGACCAGTTTTTCTAGAAGTTGGTCTGATGCTTGATGTATTTGCTTGGGGTTTTGCAGATCACAAGATCTGAGATTGGAAAGAATTTTTTCCCAAGATTAATCAGGGACTTTAGGATTTGTTTTGGGGTTTCTTTTTGTTTCCTTCTGCAGCATGGGACATGGTTGGTCTGCTGGTAACACTGGAGCATATCTTAATTCCTTGCCATTGTAGGAGCATCAGGCACTATAGTGATGCCTTAGCTTCTCCTGTCCTGTGGTGTGCAGTTCAGTCCCTTGAGGACTAGAATGATTTGGATTAATGAAAGTCTTTGGACTTGATTAATCCAGATTGGGGTAGTTGGATGAAAACTAATTGCCTGTGACATACAAAAGTTCAGACTAGATTATCTAATCATTATTTTTAGCCTTAAATGCCAAAACTTCAGTATGAACAAGTTTGGGTTATTGATGCGCTAAGTTAGGTCTTAATACAGAAGTCATCGTAGGTAGTCTTACACAGAATGTACAGTCTGACATTGTGGGTTAACGCATGCAGGTTACTCAAATGTTAAAAACAAGGAAAATAATGGTTAACTTGCAGAAGCAGATTATTATTCAAACTAGCCAACTGCCCATTAAGAATGATGGGGGGGCAGCGGCAGGGGGAAGGGAGGAGTGGGCCCGGGCCTGATGTGGAGACAGCCTCCTCCCCTCCCCCTGCAGCTGCCTTGTTGGGCCAGGTCAGGCTGGGCCCACTTCCCCCACCCCACCGCAGCGGGCTGGCTTTTCCCCCAGCTTGGGCTTGCTCCCCAACCCCGCATTGGACCCGGGCCCAGTCCCCCCTTGGCCCCACCATCAACGCCGACACCACAGTGCTCCTGGTTCTCCCCCCATGTTGGGCCTGCTTGGGGACAGGAGGAGCAGGCTCAGGGGCACCGTGGGGAAGGAGTGGGCCCCAGGGAGGAGGGCTGCTCCTTCCCTCCCCCAGCTGCTGCCGCGGCCACATTGGGCCGGGCGGCTGTTTGTCAGCCAGTCAGAGTGCAAATAAAGCATTAGGGGCAGACAGACAGATTTAGGCTTTTGTAATATTAGCATGTTTATAACTGTTTTGGGAAGGTGGAGGCTTAATTGTATTGTCCTAGTCTCTGGACAGACTTGACCACGATGGGGTGCAGAAATACAGTTTAAAATACAAGTTGGAGAATACAGCTAGTATAATCTTGAACCGTTGTCATTCAAAATCAAAAATACTAGTGCAGTTTTCAAGTTACAATTTTCCAGCACCAGCAGTAAAGCATCTGTCCTGATAATTATAATTTAGATATAAACACAGAATAAAAACCTGGTTTTTATATATGAGTGAGAATCACACTGTGGTTGAATGAGTCGCATTGTATTTGAGTCCCTGTGAAGTGAAATAAAATAAAATAAATCCTGGCTATGGCTTGTTTAAACAAGCCACCTGTTTACTGATACATTTCACGGTATACTCTGTGAACTCTTCTTTCACTCAATTGGTGTTGTATCTCTCTCTGATGCTAAAGAAATGCTTCTATTCTCAGTTCTCTGTCCTGGTACGCCTCCTTTTGTTTCTATCAATGCAGTTAGCTATGCTGGTTTGAGTGCTTTCTTGCCATGACTGGAATGTTTGCTTTATAATCCTCCCCAGATCACACTCCAAGAAAGAATTTTCCTAGCTTTATTTCCACCCACCCCCTCTTCTCTCTAGGTGACCATGAATATTGGACCAGACCAAGACCTTGCTATTCTGCATGAGGTACGCCAAGGCAACAGGCGAACTCGCAAAATTCAAGGAGAACTAAGAAACTTGAAGGCAAAAATCTATGGCTTGGAGAATGAACTACGGATCTGTTGATATAGAGAGATCAGCCAGCATAGTAGTGTTATGACCATGACTGATTCTAGGTTATAAAGGTGAGTTTAAAGAACAGGCTTCATATATCTCTTTCCCAGCATCCCACGACAAACAAGAAGCAGCATTGCTTAGGGAAATCTGCAAATTAATTTCAGTGTGTGGCAGAGATGTTTCCTTTGTCTCCTAATGTGTCCAGCTCTGCTGTCCCTTCCCTACTAGATGTGAGATCATTGATTAAACATGTTCTATCTTACGTTCATCCCTTGTCCCCAAAAAACACATGCTTATGGGCAGACGACTTTGAGTGTGAAAAGTTGATTTAGTTTCTTGGAATTTTCTGCTGTAATTTTTTTATACCATCTTGTCAAACATGATGTCATCAAGTTGATGCCTTTCTGAGGTATGCGACTTGAGCCGCAAGGGCCTCCTGACGTTTTTTTATTGTTGTTATTATTTGCCAAAGAATCAAGTTTGTAATGTTTTCTAGATTTTTTTTTTTTTAATTAAAATTTAAGAGTGAAAGCTTCCATGTGTAGTGGTTCCCTTTTTTTTCCTATATTTGAATACTGTGGCTGCCTCATTTCTTCTCATCCACTGCAACCATCCTATTCTAACCTTATCTGTTGCTAGCACTTCATTCATACTTAAGAACTGTTGCAGGGAGAAAGCATAGCCATCCTCATTAGGCCTAGGTAGTGGCCAGTGTGTCCTGGCTGATGCTGTATGTAAGAGGCAGTTAAAGGGACTGGTATGCATTTTCTTTATCACAAGATTCATACCTCTTGCACTCCTTGTAAATTAGCTTCTCTGATATCCCTGTGGCCACATTCTAATGCTCTGACTAAACTTCTCACAAGTGTATCCTGAAGTCCGTAGGAATTGTGGTAGGAATAATTGTGAATAATGTACATTATTATCAATAATATGCATAATTGTGAATCAGGATATCAGAATCTAGCCATAGGTTCTAATGTTCTTCCTGAAGCTCTTTACGTAATAACATATTAGCCACTTATGTTGCATATCCCAGCTACCATAAATTCTCTGTTACTAGGAAGCCAGTAAAGCATACCTTTGGAGCCTTGGCTCTCAGTTTCAGCCCCTCCAAGTTAAGAAATTGCTCATTGGATTACCTTATGTTTCCTGAAGTCACAGGTGGGCAAAATATGGTCCATGGACCAGATCCAGCCTGCCAAGGGATTTTATCCAGCCCACGGCAGGCAGCCGAGGCCATGATGTGTGCAGCTGGTCCCGCCACAACCCCTTCCCCGCAGCCTCAGCAGGAGTGGCTCCCGCCTCGTGGGAGTGGCCCCTGCCGGCTGCGGGCCCGGGCCCTGCTGCTTGGGCCCCCCAGCCTGTCTGCCCCACACCCACTGCCAGAGGTGCTGGACAGAGTGGGCGGGCAGGGTCCCTATGGAGACTGGCTAAAACACCTGTGGGCAGGATGTGCTTGGCTGGGTAGATGGAATGGGGCTGCGGACAAATGGGGAGCAGTGTCTGGGAGTAGGATGGGCAGGCGGGGCCAGAGTCAGGATCATTAGGCAGTGACAGTGTGGAGCTGGGGTCCGGTACTGGTCCCCGTATGTCCCTTCTTACAGACCCAGTGCCTGTTGCAGGGGCGTGCGGGGAGCTGATCGTGGCTCTGTCCCTGGCCCCACCTACCTATCCTGCTCCCAGATACCATACCCCACCTGCCTGTGGCTTCATCCCATCTCCTCCTATCTGCCCAGCTGTGTGCGCCCTGCCTGTGGGGGTCCTGGGCTGGTTTCCATGGAGACCCAGGGGCCAGGGCTGGAATTGCCGCGCAGGGCCAGAGACGGGCAGAACTGATGCACTCCTGGGCCTAGTAATCTACCATGTAAGGAATTTTGATGAGCTGTTGCAGGGTGGGTGAGAGGGGCTGGGTGCTGACCCAGCATGGGGCAGAGGGATGCTGCTGCCCCAGGCTGCAACAGTTCACCAAAACTCCTTAAGTGGCCCTCTAGCCCAAATAATTGCCCATTCCTGCCTTACCTGATACCTACAAGTGCAGGTGCATCAGCCCTGCATGTTTTGGTCAGACACATTATTTTAAACATTTCTTAGCACCTTTTATTCAATAACAGCTGTCATGTAAAAGACCAGATGAAGCTACAGGCCAATGCCCTGGTGCTTACTACAAAACAAGTTGCATGATACTGTTGATGTGTCTGATACCGCATCGCACAACAAAACTGATGTGCTGTCTGAGGTTTATTTATTGTTAGTTTGTCAGTAAGCTCTGAGTCCACCCCACTGCAAAAATTACATTCTTGTTTACAAAATAAAAGGATATAAAGTATAAACTTTAGGAGGTTACCTCCAAGGGCAGAAGGTACAAGTTCTGCTTCGTTTTCCTACATCTGACAAGTTCATAGGGTCATGTCTATTTAAGTATTGCCTCCATGCTGTTGCCACAACAGATCAATGGTGGGAGCCTACAGTTCACGACTGACCCTAAGCAATTGCTGTACCATTGCTAACTGCTTTTGTGAGATCTGTCAAGGGGAAGTCATTGGCTTGAGGATGTTTCTAAAGAGGTTCTGCAGAACTGGTTCCATGATGTATGCTATTCAATATTTTAAGTAGTGGTCTGGAAATCAATATAAGATCACTGCCAATAAAATTTATCAGTGGCACAAAGATTGACTAAATGATATGTGTAAGGAGAAGGTGGTAAGATAGTAATCTGTTTTTCTTGGTAGGCTGGGAGCATTTATATAAAATGCATTCTAAAACAGCAGAATTTCAATGTATACACCTAGGTATGGCCTGTCTTCTTCATTCCTAAAGAACGAGGGACTGTCCTGGAAAGCTGTGATTTGCAAAAGGATTTTAGGGATCATTATTAACAAGCAACTGAACATGAGGTCCTATTGTAGGGCTGGGCAAAATACAGCCCCTGGACCAGCTTCAGTCCACCAAGAAATTCTGTCTGGCCTGCAGTGGGTTCCTCAGCCCTACCCAGCCCAGGCACGAGGGGCAGCCTACACTGGTGCCTGCGGCCAGTCCCCCCACCACCCTGAGCATGTGGGGCGCCCCAGCCACACTCAGCTTCACAGTAGTAAAAGGCAAGATGAAGCTACATGCCAGTGCCCGCAGTAGTAGTTTTTTTTTCTGGCTGCTGTTGCCTGTATAGCTACAGCTACTGGGCCTGGCCCAGATGCCTGGGCACCCTGGCCTGTCTGCCCTGCCAGTGGGCAGGGTCTCCATGGTGGCTGGCCTGGGACCCCCACAGGCAGGGCACACTTGGCTGGGCTGAAGGGATGGGCCTCGGGCCAGGATCCTGGGACAGTGACAGTGCAGGGCTGGGGTCTTGGGCAGAGCTGCAATCCACTCCCTGCCTGCGGAACCAGTGCCTATCACAGAGACATTACAGGAGTGGATTGCATCTCTGCCCCAGGCTCTGGGCCCCAGCCCCGCATTGTCACCACCCCATGATCCCAGCCCTACCCACAACAGTTCACCAAAACCCCTTAAATGGCCGTCTACACCAAATAATTGCACACTCTTATCCTATTGCAATGCTGTGGTAAAAATGTGAGGTTTTTTTTCTTCTATGAACAATTTTAGTTAGACAAAGAAAGTACATATTTTTAAGAAAAGATGTTGAAATACCGTAGAGGGCACAAAGAAGAGTTTGAATGATTCAGTGATGAAGAAAATGTCTTAGTGAGAGACTTGAGAGCTTGATCTGTTTGGTTATCAGAAGATCAAGAGAGAAATTAATACTGGGCACATCTACACATGCATATTAATGCAGGAGTTTACTGCTTCCAGGCATTGCATTTACACGTGCACCCAGGACCGCAGTACATTGAGCCGGGTCAGAGAAGCCGCACTCTCCAATCTGGCTCAGTGTGCTGTGGAGGGGTTGACTGGGGCACAAAGGTGCTTCACTGCGAGGTTAGCCAAAAGGCAGACCCAAGTTGGGTGCTTTTCTGGAAAAGATAATTCCAGACAAGTTATTTAACTAATTTATTTAGACATGTTATTTGAGTTAATGGATGGGTGAAATACAGAAAATACGCTCCCTCTGGCCTTGCGTACTCCATGAAGTTCTTAGCCCTGGAAGGAGAAAAAGGTGATTAGGACCAGTCAGCATGGAGTCACCAAGGGTAAGTCATGCCTGACCAATCTGATTGCCTTCTGTGATGAGATGACTGGCTCTGTAGATGTGGTTTGTCTTGATTTTAGCAAGGCTTTTGATACGGTCTCCCACAAAATTCTCTCAGGCAAACTAAGGAAGTCTGGGCTGGATGAATAGATTGTAAGGTGGATAGAAAACTGGCTGGAGCATTGGGCTCAGAGGGTAGTAATCAATGGCTTGATGTCTAGTTGGCAGCTGGTATCAAGTGGAGTGCCCCAGGGTCAGTCCTGCGGCCATTTTTATTCAATTTCTTCATCAATGACCTGGAAGATGGCACAGAGTGCATGCTCAGCAAGTTTGCATATGGCACCAAGCTGCAAAAAGTAGTAGATATGCTGGAGGGTAGGGCTAGGATTCAGAGTGACCTAGACAAATTGGAGGATTGGGCCAAAAGAAATCTCTGCAGAAAGGGACCTGGGGGTTACAGTGGACAATAAGCTGAATATGAATGGGGCCCTGAGAGCATTGCGATGTCACGGTCACCATGAAATTAGCCCCAAACGGCAATTTTTAAGGGTTGTGAGCCTGTGCCAGAAAAATGCACAAAAGCACAGGTTTCCCTTTGCAGACTGGCAATATGCCAGTCTGCAAGAAGAAACCTGGGCTTTCACAGCCTTCCAGCCTGGAAGCAATTCCTGAGGGCATGGCCAGGATGCAGCCAGGCAGCTGGATGAAAGTAAGTGTATATGGAGCAGGGGAGGGGAAGGGGGTTTGGAGAGCCAGGGCTTGGGGATTGTTGGGGTGGGGGGGGGTGTGCCTGCCATAGGTGGTGGAAGGCCAGGACTAATGGGGCTTAGCCCCCCAAAACTTTTTGCCACTGCTGGCAACAGCAGCAGCACCGTGGCACCACCGTCCTGCAGCGCATGGTGGCGTTCAGTATGCCAGCCCCGCAGGAGGGAGGGGCAGGGTCAGGCCGGGCTCAGCCCACCCAAATAATATTTTCCCCCACTACTTATGGTACATGTGGCACGTGCATGGGTAAAGTATCATTTTTCACAGAATATTCACAGAACTACCAGGACCCATTTGCCAAGATCAGTGGTAGTTCCGCAAATATTCCGTGTAAAACGATACTTTACCCATGCATGTGCCACAAATGTTGTACAAGGCATCTGCAATTTTTTCAGGGCCCTAAATATAAGCCAACAGTGTGTCCTTGTTGCAAAGAAGACTTACGGCATCCTGGGCTGCATCAGTAGGTGTGTTGCCAGCAGGTCAAGGGAAGTGATTATTCCCCTCTATTCAGCATTGGTGAGGCCACGTCTGGAGTACTGTGTTCAGTTTTGAGGCCCCCACTACAAAAAGGCGTGGACAAATTGGAGAGAGTCCAGTGGAGGGCAATGCAAGTTGTTCGGGGGCTGGAGCATTTGACTTCTGAGGAGAGGCTGAGGGAACTGAGCTTATTTAGTCTGGAGAAGAGAAGACTGGGAGGGGATTTAATAGCAGCCTTCAACTACCTGAAGGGGAGTTACAAAGAGGATGGACCTAGACCAGAGGTTTCCAAACTCTGACAGCTGTGCACCACCAATTTAAAATGAAACAACCTTAGGTACCACCAGATGGGGTGTGTGTGTATGGCAGGGTGTGGGGGGAGGGTTGTGAAGGGGTGTGGCTGTGTGTGGGGGAAGCATAGGATAGGGAGGTTGTGTATATGTGGCAGGGTGTGGGTGTGTGGGGTATGTGGGGTGTGAAGGAGGGTGTGGCACAGCAGCAGACGGGGGTGCTCAGGGCACTTGGTGGGGCACAGCTCCAGCCACAACTGCACATCGCAGTGAGGGGCGTTTCCTCCACCAGGCAGTATGTATTGCCAGCACTCCCTGCACTTGCTGGGCACAGGAGGGAGGCCCCCCAGGGACTCCCTGCAACAGGCAGCTGGCTCCAGTGCACGGGGCTTCCCTCCCATGCTTGGCAAGTGTGAGAGATTCACACGTGTGCAAGTATCACTGGCAATACAGACGGCCCAGGAGGGGCTGCGCCTCTCACTGCGATGTGTAGCACTGGCTGGAGCGAGCTGCATCCCACTGGGTGCCTGCACCAGGCATGAGTGCCCTGAGCACACCCGCCTGCTGTTGACACGTACCACTGACAAGTTGTCTGTGTACCACTGGTGGTACATGTACCACAGATTGGGAACTGCTGAGCTACACTGTTCTCAGTGGTGGCAAATGACAGAACAGGGAGCAACAGTCTCAAGTTGCAGCAAGGGAAGTTTAGGTTTGATATTAGGAAACATTTTCTCACTAGGAGGGTAGTAAAACACTGTAACAGGTTAGCCAGCGAGGTTGTGGAATCTCCATCCCTGGAGGATTTTAAGCCCTGGCTAGACAAATCCTTGCCTGGGATGTTCTAGTCGGGGATGGTCCTGCTTTGAGCAGGGGGTTGGACTAGATGATCTCCTCAGGTCCCTTCCAACCCTACATTTCTAAGTTTCTTTACTTGCAATGCTTGTAAGAATTTTCTAGAATTCATGCAGTTGCACTGATTATTAATAACACGAACTGTTGTGCCATGTCAACTAACCCTACTCAGAGCAAGATTACCGTGCTTAAGTGGTAGAAATGCTTGCATCCAGTCTATTCTGCAATTTACATTGATGCTTCATTAGAAATACCTTTGCAAATTTGATGGTGATGGATCTTGTGTATGCAACCCAGTATTCAAGAGCCATAATATACTAGTTTGTGTAGCCCAGTGATCATGAGCAACACTTCAACAGATTATGGAATTGAACTTGAACTCTTAATGCCCTTAATTGACTGGGACCAAGATCCCCTTCTGAACTGCGGGCTTCCTGCAGCATTAGATCTTTGTCTATAATAAGTCGTGGAGTACATAGTTTCTTATTATATCAAAGGAACATATATTTAACTCTTTTGCAGTAGAGTTAAATACTTTTCTGCTCAGCCAGAATCTTGCCAGGCATTGTCCTGGCATTGTTATCAAATTGCATTACATTTTTATCAAATTGCATAGGCAATTAAGATACTTGAAAATGTTTTGTTAATTTTTGGTAAATTGAAATCAGGCTTTTTAACAAAAAACTTTTACAGCATTTCAATATTTTGCTTTAGTATTCCCAAGTTACCTTGAAATGTAATTTAGTTTTCTTTCTTCTAGAAAAAATGGTACTGCCTAAAACACACCTGCAGGCCAGGCTGCCATAATTATAGGGTCTTTAAGATGTTAAAGTAGCTGTGATTCTGCCTCAGAATCTGTTTCATAGATTGGGGCATGGTATAGGGACAGATGGGGGGGTTATATCCTTTTGTGCTGCTTTATGCTACATAAGCAATGTATAAGTGGCTTTACTCAAAAAAAGGAGAGGTTTTTTCCTAGGTGGATTTTATATTAGAAGTTAAGATCTTATCATGGGAGGCTCCTCGTATATAGAGTGCTGACAAAACTTTCTCAAGAGATGAGAACTTGAGCAATGGATAAGAAAAGAAAAAGATTTTTAGTAAGACCAGTTAAAATCCTGAGGGGTTCTTCTGTTGGTTTCTTTTTAACTAGAATAACTGGCATACTGCCTGAAGAAAAGATGCTTTTACAAACAGTGTGTATAGCTGCCTCTTCAGTTAAGATGAAAAACCAAGTTTGCTTGAACAATCAGGGCCTCTGGGTGTACTGCTATGAATGCCACATTGTGTCAGTCACAATTCTGTAAGTATGAGGACACAGTACAATCTTATTAATAACTTAATCATTTTATTAATGGGAAATTAAAGCAGGCGCTTGTTACACAACTGCTTCAAGAATAAAGCAAGAGGCTGTCTCGCTACTTAACACACCAATGGCTGCATTGATTGGAAGGAGTGCAATTTAAAGCAAGCTTTGATTTTTTGGGGTTTTTTGCCAACAATATTTATCCTGGACATGGAATTCTGCTGTATTGATTAAGAGGTCTGGTCCTCTTGCTTTTACTGTAAACATCTTAGACTATGGTTATAACACTTACTGTGTTCTGACATGTTGTCCAGTAAAACATCACATTTCTCTTCAGCTTCAGATGTGCAGATTTTAGTCTGGTCAGCATTTTCACAGGGAAAATACCTTACAGTTTTATTTTTGAATAGCATCTTTAGTAAAGACTGCAACATAATTTGCAGAATTAAACAATAAGGCAGTAGATAATATTCAAGAAAAAAATGGTTATCTAAACACATGCAACAAATGTTAGCAATTTAAAATGTAAAGCATTTAGTCAGAAAGCAAATAAAAAGAGGAGAATTGAAGAAACAGGAATAAGAAGAAATCTCAATAAGATTTAAAGAGAGGGAGAGGTCAGGATTTGTATCTTCCATTACAATTAACTGGTACAAAAAAAGTAAAAATCTGGAATGCTTTTACAAATCTTAACTTTAATTTACGAGGGGGAAAGAAACAATAAAATAAAATAAATACATTCCTGATGCTTGGAGTTGCAAAAGCAAAATTGGAAAAATATAAAAATAAGCTGTAGATAGCCTGAGAGGCAATGTTAAGGTCCAAAATGGAGTAGGACAATGAAGAGTCTTGTAATCAAGGATGATAGTTGACACCTAGATCTTGAGTGAGCCAGTAGACATTTTTAAAGAAGAAACTGGCATGAAAATTGTTCTTGATGGATCTTCCTTAAAAAGGTAAGTAGCTTCCTTTTTCACATGCTGGAGCCCTGACAGCGGGTATTCTGAGATACCTTAAAGAAGAGAACTGCAATACTTGAGGAGATAAAAACATGAATAAGGCTTTCTCCAAGGGGAGTACTGAGGTACAATGATACATATGACCAGTGTTGTAAACTTGGATTTAGAGTGGTCCAAATTCAAGTCTCAGAGGTGGTAATAGGCATATTTTAAAGGTGTAAGTTGTGCAAAGAGGAGGTGAATTAATGGTCAAGGATAATTCTGACGTTGACAGTGGAAGTCCATGCTCTTATGACTAGGACTATATTCCAAAATGTTGATGTTATAGCTATGTTAGGAAGAATCATAACCTGTGACAGTTATGCTGGCACTCTCTGCTATCCCTTAGAGGCAACTTGTGTGGGTAAGAGTTGTTTTGGCTGTAGGACTTACTCTGTCATTCAAGGAAATCATTTCACTATACAGTACCAAATTCCTTTTGCTGGTATAAGCTGCATCTACAGTAGGTATATTTGCCGATACTGGCAATGTCTCTGTAGCACAGACTAACCCTGATGAGTCAAGAAGGAAACTAAAAGGGATTTGCCTTTTCAGATAGTTTTTTTTTGCCTGAAAACACTTCTGCCTTTGATATAAACAGAATTAAGGGAGTTGGGGGGACGTCACAAGCTGTGTTTGAGACTACAGAAGTGTAGGCACAGTGAAGTCAACAAAGCCAGTGAAAATTATGGGCAGCTGGGTATCATCAATATAGAGCTGGTAATTAAAAATTGAAGGTAAAAACAGCAGAGATACAGGGGAAAAGAGTAAAAAAGCAGAGAACTAAGCTTTTTGATACTTCACAGAGGAGGGCTCTTGTCACAGACTTAAAAGTGTATTTATGAAACTTAGAAGCAGTCATCTGAAAGCTAAATGCAGAACTATAACAGGAGAAAAGCCATACGTCTGTGTAATCACAGAGGCAGCAGTGGAGGATAGAGTGGACAACATTACTAAAAGCTGTGCTTAAGTCAAACGCTGTGTTCACAATCAGGACATTTACCAAAAACATCCATCTGGTTCAACTGACAGATAATGAAGGCTTTCTCCTTTCAAGAGAGGACTCTGCAGCCCACCCTAAAACATTTAGAAAGCTGGTCAGTATTTACATTTTTGCTCAAAACAATTAACCATTTTAATTCCAGTCCCAGCATCTAACTTCATGTTTCTGAGCTGACTAGCAGAGAAGCTGGCAACTTCTATTCCTATCGCTTGTCCACTGTTCAGATGGTGCTTTTCTCCCAGTTGATATTCATACCAGCAGAACTATCATCATTTGTGCTGATAAACAAGGGCCTCAGTGTCTGGGAAAGATCAGCACCTGAATGAAGAGCAGCTGGCTAAGGATAAATCCAAGAAAGATAGTGTTAATATGAAAGTTGACAGGATGCACTATGAAAAAATTGCTATCCTCTCTGGTTAAGATGGCTGTCTTTGTATTATCAAGATAAAGAACATCAAAACTGTTGATCATGGTAATCATTGCTCTTAGCCACCCAGCTGACTAGGGCTGTTAAAATTCCACTTCCATCTGCAGTGGCTAAGAGGCTACACTATAGTGACCTACACTTGTAACCTCTAGCATAAATAATTATACCAGGGAATGTTTCATCATGAAAAGATTCAGATGGCTGAGAATTCAGCAACCTGCCTGCCTAGCAACATAGTCCACCTAGAATTTATCACCCGGAGCTCCCTAGTTAACACTGGGTGACTTTGTTCAAAGATTCAGTCCTAATGTTTGAAGTCCTCTATAAAATTGCCTCCAAATTCATGCGAGTCCAACTTAGTCTCTGCAATGATGACTTACCACAAGAACATTAGAATATCAGCCTCGCAACATAGATGCACAAGCAAGAAAGCTTTGTTAACAATTTGCCCACATCAGTAGAATTTGTTTCTGTGCAAGACTAGAACTATTTCAAAGCTCTTTCACCTCCAGAATGAAACGCAAAACTTTACGTTTTGGCTTGCCCACAATAAAATAAAAATAACCTCAATAACAAAAGGAGTGGGAATAGCTTTTAGATTTTTGTGAGACCCTCTGAAGCTAGGCACTTAAGAGATGATTTTTTTTTTAAGTCCTCTCAAACTTTTAAGTCCTCTGGATTTTTTTTTTCTGGCTGCTTTTTTTAAGTTGCAAGCTCTCTGGGGACAGAAGCTACGTTATTTTTGTGTATTGCCCTGCAAGAAAAGCATCATCTGTATTCAGAAATTGATACTAATAGAGGGTCTCATATCATTTTATTATTTAAATGCCATGGTAAAACATGACAAATACATTTCAAAAGTAGTCTAGGTTAATAGTCCTCCCCCTCTCACTCTTGATGCCATTGCAGCCAAACACCACAAGAGAGAGCAGCCACCTCTTTTGTTTTATTGAGCAGCTGTAAAGGCAAGGCTTTGCTGTGATTTTAACCATCTAATTTGGTACCCTCATGAGCCCAGTACCCCTTTGCTTTGTTTATAGTGAACTGCAGGGTCAACTGTGTTTCTCCTGTCCACTCAGGCAGAATGTCATTAAAGGAAGTTAGGAGCCTTATAAATCCTCGAAATGCCCAGATTAGTTGAACAGAAGTCAGGGTAGATTTGTACCTTGCAGATGAAATCAGAGATGCATAGCATAATTTTGTAAGCAGGGGACTTACTTTGTCCAATGCCCAACTTCAGACTAACACCTGGTAGTTAGGCAACAGACCTCTCTCATATTAGGTTCACTACCTCTCTCGTATTAGTTGAACACATTTCTAAAGCCAGTTCCATACGTGCAATGAAACAGACTCCCCGTCTTCGGAGCCTTTACATGTTGATGGAGAACAAATACAAATGACACTTCTCTGAAAGGCATGGTGGGCTAAGTAAAAGCTTGTTCCCCAATGGTAGAAAAAAATATTTTTGAGATTTACTCAGAAGCCAGTAGCTTTTTCCCTGCTGACCGAACAAAGCACCACAGAACCAAGGGAGGCTGAAATCATTTCAACAATGAATTCTGCTAATAATTTGTTGCGTGGCTTGACTTTGAGTCCTGTGCCTTTCCTCCTTGCACTCACTCTAGGCCTGCCCGTCTTCCTAGTCTGCACTAGGAAGAGCTACAAACTTCCCATATGGCTCTGAAGCTGACTGCTGAGAGGTTTTAGAACGTGTGTGTGTGTTTGTGTGTGTGTACACCTACATACAGATAGCTAGCTAGCTAGGAGTTTTAAAACGTGTGTGTGTGTACATGTAGATGGATAGATAGTTTTCAATCGTGTGTGTAGACAGATGGGAGTTGTAAAACCTGTGTGTGTGTGTGTGTGTGTGTGTGCGTGTGTATGCACGTGTGTGTACAAATAGCTAGTTAGGAGTTCTAAAACCCGTGTGTGTATGTGTAGATAGATGTTCTAAAACCTGTATGTGTCTGTGTGCATGTAGGTGGATAGTTTTCAAACTTGTGTATGTAGACAGACTACAGGAGTTGTAAAACCTCCATGTGTTTATGCATATGTGTGCGCATGCATGTACAGATAGCTAGCTAGCAAGATAGGTGTTCTAATAACACGTGTGTGTGTGTGTGTGTAAAGAAAGAAAGAAGTGCGTGCACATGCATATTACACGTAGGAGTGGGATACCTTTCCTTCACTGATGCAGCCTCCCAAACTTCCTGACGTCTGAAGGAGACTCGCTGACCAGAGCAGACTCTGCAGCACTTCAGGCACAAGCCGCCGGAGCTTGGGAAGTTCCCGACCCCTTCCCAGGAGCTCACCCTAGAAACGAGACAGGCAGCATGAACATGCTCGTGCCCTTGGCAGTGACCCGGTTTCCGCAGGTCCCCAGCAGCCCCCCCGGGGGGAGTGAGGGCCTTTGACAATCGAGCTGAAGGGGGCACGTCGCCGGGCCGGGGCAGCACTTCAGGCACAAGCCGCCGGAGCTTGGGAAGTTCCCGACCCCTTCCCAGGAGCTCACCCTAGAAACGAGACAGGCAGCATGAACATGCTCGTGCCCTTGGCAGTGACCCGGTTTCCGCAGGTCCCCAGCAGCCCCCCCGGGGGGAGTGAGGGCCTTTGACAATCGAGCTGAAGGGGGCACGTCGCCGGGCCGGGACCGCCGGCGGAGGCTGGCAGCACAGC
>NW_005841929.1:3641893-3649213 GCF_000455745.1 Alligator sinensis | reverse complement strand
ATCTTCAAGATGAGACTAGACAGTCGTCTTGCTGGGGGGACCTGACCCCAATTATCTTTCCTGCTTGGTGCAGGGGGCTGGACCGGATGATCTTCCCAGGTCCCTTCCAGCCCCTAACAGTCTATCAATAGTTCGGGATGGTCTGAGGCAGGGGTGGGCAATTATTTTTGGCTTGCCGAGTTTTGGCAAGCCATGGAGGGCCACGTGACAGTCAGCCGGGGGCAGATAAATATTAATTTTCTAAATTTTTTAGGGGCCCTGTGGGCTGGATAGAATGGCCTGGCAGGCTGGGTTTTGCCCACCCCGATTGTAAAAGGAGAGGGGAGGGGGCAGCAATTTAATCATACAATGCTAGAGGACTGGTAGGAGCCTCCAGAGGACATCTAGTGCAGCAGCTCTCAACCTATTTTGGACCAAGACCCACTTGTAAACATCGATGGCCAGTCCTGACCCAGTGCCCCTCACTCCCAACCTGCTGCCCCCAGTGCATGCGGCGAGGGCTGTGCAGGGCATAGGGAGCCCCAAGATGGAGCTCTGCCAGCCTGCAAGGGAAAACCCACAGCTTCCCACCTTTTTCTCCTTTAAAGGAGAGTCCATTTTTAAAGTCGGTTGATCCGTTTTTTTTTTAAGTTTGTTTGCGATCCTTTCGTATTTTGTTGTGATCCACTTCTGGGTTGTAACCCACAGGCTGAGAAATGCTGATCTAGTCAACCCTCCGCCTGAGGCAGGAGCAGCCCTATCCAAACCATCCCACACAGTCCATAATCTTCACTCTGCATAAGGCTACAGTCAGCCCTGATGCAACACAGACCTAACAACCTAACCTGCCACCGGTAAAGCAAGGGAACCAGCGTCCTGCCTCTATGAAATGTTGTCACTATGTGCTCAGGTGCTCCTAGGTCAGGGGTGGGCAAAATGCGGCCCGGGGGCCGGGTGCAGCCTGCCAGGCCATTCTATCCAGCCCGTGGGGCCCTTAAAATGTAGAAAATTAATATTTATCTGCCCTGGGCTGCCTGACATGCGGCCCTTGATGGCTTGCCAAAACTCAGTAAGCGGCCCTCCGCCCAAAATAATTGCCCGCCCCATCCTAGGTAGAGGGCCATACCTCCCACTACAGAGGAAGGCAAAAACCCCCACAGTCCGTACCCATTTGACCATTGCTTCTGACCCCAAATACAGCAGTTGGTCTGGGGCTAAAGCTGATTTAACAATGTCACTTCAAACACAGTTTAAGCATTTAAGTTTGAATGTTTTTAAGCATCCTGTATGGCAAAGGTACGTCCTAAAGCTTTTGACTCCTCCTGTCAAGGAATAAATAGGTTGGGTTTTGCTTCTAATCCAAGAATTTAAGACATGATTCTACCTTGAGCTCTGCTGGATGGTCCTTACTGCAGGATCCAGACCTTAAATTGTGCCCACCTGTTCTATATCCTATTATCCATGTCTGGTTTTAAACAGAAGGTAGCTTACTTGGCTGAACTAGTATTTTTTACAATGGTACAAGTTTAATTTCAGTTATGATAGTTATTTCACTAACCCTATTGACTTGGGGATTATCAGCTGTCTCTTACAACCGGTGATATCACTTTGGAGGGGTTGTGGGATGCTGGTTTATGTTTTTGTTATTGAAAGAGAGCGTACTCAACTTTTACTAATCTTTCTTCCAGTCTCACCACCTATGTACCAGATCATGTACCAAAGTAGTTCAGGGGTTACAAAAAAGTAGAAGGTGAAGAAGCTGAGAGGGGTGAAGGTGGAAAAAGCAAGCATTTTTGGGGGGATGATATTTTGAAATAATGCTGTAAGATGGGGGGATAGATCTGTAACTGCAGGGAAGACATATTTTACATTAAGAGGGTGAGAAGGGACAGGAGCTCAGAGGGAGCAAGGGGGACAGTAAACAAATACATCTTACTGTTAATCATGTTCTGTTTCCCCCCATTTTCTTCAAGATCTGAATTGCACTAGACTCTTTGGCAAAAGTCTGCTTGTAGGCTGAAATCCTCTTCATAAGAATAAAATCTGCAACACTGACAGCCCCTTAAACCTCTACCAATCAAAACAAGATATTGAGAAAAGGATTATAGGATATAAAGTTCCCTTTTGACCCTGAAAAGCATCTGATTCTATGAAGTCCACTAGGGACTTTACTGATTTTTGTGTGGAGGGTACTGTGACACACTGCAATGATGGGTGATAGTATAAAACTCTCAGAAAAATAGATAGCACTGGGGGATGCAGAGCAACTTTATGTATGGGCAGTGCTCTGGGAGTCCAGTCTCCCTTAACACTTTTGTGGTCTGAGTTATATTTTCCTAGAGTATCAAGAGAAGCCTGGAAACTCCCAACAGGAAAGAGGTTAATTTGTGGCCTTCCATCCCACCCTTCTATCTTGCTACCTATAAAAGCCTGTCTTGTTTGAAAAATCAAAAGTAGGAATGAAAAACAAATAGTGTTTGCTTTCCTTTGACTATTGCAGCTCAGTAAAGTTACCTTTCCAGGGCAGAAGCAGCTGTGTTTCAGTGCATTGTCATGGCTCTTTCCAGAGACTTCTGAGACCTGAAGGACAAGAGACAAGGACAAGGAATAGTTTTTACAGCTATTCAGTTTTCTTTTTTTTTGCAGATCTCCTGCCTCGCCATTCTCCCAGTGGAAAACTGCTGCAAGGCACAAGTAGGCACCAGCCAGCAGTTACAGAATCAACCTTGTTGATGCAACTGCTTCCGTGTTTGTTTTAAAACAGGATGGGTATTTTTCAGTAGTTTTCCAGGTGAGAGAACTTAGACACTTTCCTTCAGTGGCAGAGAATCCTAGAATTGTTAGGCTTGGAAAGGGGCCTGCAGTAGCTCATTATTTCCATTCCCATGAACCTTCACTCTGTACTCAACTTTCTTCTACAAGGTGCTTATGAAATATTTTGCACATTGATGCCCTAGCTAATGTTCTCTTTATAACCATGAAGCACTTTCTAGAGAGATGAACTGACTCGCTCAAGCCAGTCTAGAGCTACCAGAGGCAGGCTTGCCTCCTGTCACCATGCTGCTTTACTGCTACTGCAGCCATAAGAAGAATTCACTTTTGAGTTGTTGTGAATTAAATTAAGCTTAAATCACCCCATTTTCTTTCTCAGCTTTGTTCCCCCACAACATTTTACATGAGAGTAGTCAAGCGTCCTGTGTGCTACAACATGCCAAAGTTTAGGAATTGAGATGCTGATCCAGGTTTTACTTCCATCAGTGGAAGTCTTGGGTAATTCCACTAAATTCAATGGACTTAAGCACAAATGTGTGTTTAATGAGGAGACCCTCAGCTGGTACAAATCAGCATCCATTGACTCGGTGGAGCTATGTTGGTTTATACCAGATTAGGATCTGGGAGGGGAAGGGGGGCTAAATGTCCAATTTAGCATACCCTTAGACCATGGGTGTCAAACTCCATCTGGTTGGATGAGTGGTACAGGACCAGGCCATGGGCTGGACCAGACCACACATTGGGCCCGTGTTCTAGATCCAGCGCATGTCCTGGAGTGACCTCCTATGGCCCAGTCCTGCTACAGCCACTCCAGACAGTCGCTCTGCTGCTCTGGGACCAGAGATGAAGCAGGCATTGTGTGGCGTGTGGCACTCAGTAAAGTTATCACCCTTCCAGGTTAGAGGCAACTGTATTTCAGTGCATTGCTATGGCTCGTTCCAGAGACAAGGGACAAGCACAATGGATAGTTTTTAAAGCTTTTCAGTTTTTTCTTTTCAAAGATCTTCTGCCTTGCTATTCTCCCAAGTGGAAAATTCTGCTGTGAGGCACAAGTAGGCACCAGCCAGCGGTTATAGGATCAACCCTGCTGATGCAACTGCCTCCATGTTTGTTGTTTTAAAACCTGAAGGGCATTTTTCAGTAGTTTTCCAGGTGAGAGTGGGAAACTGGATCACTCTGAGACCCATGGGCAGCACTGGGGGCCAGATGATAAAGCTCTGCAGGGCAGATACGGCTCACAAGCCATATTTTTTGACAAACCTGCCTTAGACAGAAGGTTGGAGACTGAGAGATGAGCCTGAGCAGTTGGATTCAGACCTAGGATGCTGTGTGATCTGGCTTCTAAACAGCTGGTCAAGCTGATCTTGGCCTTTCTCTGGGTCGGCTGGGGATTTTTATAGATGAAGGGAATGCATCAGAGAGCATGGCTCATCATTCTTGAAAGGCTTAACCCATCACTTCAAGAGTAATCCTTAAATCAGCAGTCACCATAGGCACATACTAGATTCCAGTTCAGTTAATAAGTTAATTTCCGAACTGTTTGCCATCAAGTTTCCTATTCCAAGCCTTGCCCCTGTATGTTATTGCTGAGAAGTCTGACCATTAGGAATGCAAGTCCCTCTGGCAGTACTAAAAGAAACCTATGTTGTCTGCAGCCTCATGGGCATTTTTAGGAACCTTAAATAAACCAGCTGACAGTCAAGGGAGGAAAAACAAGGGACATGGTATGACCTGCAAACAGCACAGAGGAGGCTGAGTAAAGACCGGCAGCTCTTTTGTCTTGGGAGAGTGCAATTGTCATACAAATGGGCCAAACCCAGCCAAGGAATCTTAAGCATTTATCCTCCACCCTGTACAGGAGCTAATCTCTCTGGTGTGGGATTGTGGGTGGAAAAGATCTTCTCATCTCCAGTAGCAGGCCTACATTCCTTGAGTGCTGCTGATGATGACAGGGCAGTTTTTCTTAGAGTGAGTGAAGTGTTGGGGAAAGGTGCTAAACCCAGGGCTCTGATTCAAAGTCTCTCTACAGGAGACGACAACTCAACTTGCAACCTCGTGCTTGCTTGTTTAACACCAATGAATTCCCAGCATAACTTTGAACAGGATTGGGATGGTAAAAAGATCCAGTGCAAGGAAAGGTTTTCCTCGGAGGAGAGGGATGGCAGTGGCTTCTGACTGGGACACAACTTCTCTCAGCACATGCTGTTGCCATACCCTCTACTTAGGGCAATCCTATGAGCTCCTCAGGCACCAGTGTCTATTGTTTTCATTTTACATTCTCTTGCCTGGTAAATCCTCAGCTCACCAGTGAAGAGAGAAAGGAATTGTGTGTGAACATGGCTGAAGTCAGAAAGAGCAGTGGGGTCTCCTCCTGCTCTTAGAGGACAAAGGATTGCACTCCCCAGTGCCCCCCACCCCCATTGCGTGGATAGCTTTGGAGAGTGAGCAAAGGTAAGAAGCAATCCTTAGACCACACGAGAATCAGAAGTTAGAGGCTTCATCTGCATTAGCTGTATTAGCTGTTGTTTCATAGGCTCTGATTTGTTCTGAGGCTGAGACATGTCATGGGTGCATAAAAGCATTTGGCAGGGGTGTAGGAGACCCCTGTGTTGGTCTAAGGACATAGGCAGACAAGGTTCCTTGCGTGAATCTGATATCTTTTATTAGACCAACCCAAATAGTTGGAAAATAGTTATTAGGCAAGCTTTCGGGTTCAAAAACCCTTCTAAGGCTAAGGAAGTTTCAGCAGTTGGTGCGTGCTCTTCCTGGATGGAATGAAAAGTAAAGAAGCCAGTGGCTGGGCTGGTATGCATACAAGACAGGTAGTCAGTGAAAATGTAGATTGAAAACAACAACTGCACCAGAATGAATGCACACCAGAAATCTATCAAAGACAGAAATACCCAATTACCTGTGGGGGCACATTTCTCACAAGAAAACCACTCTCTCCAATCTCTCAGTCCTAATCCTCAAAGGAAACTTATAAAACACTTCCCAGAGACGAGCCTATGAACTCCACTTCATCAACCTCCTGGATACTAAAAATCATGGACTAAATATAGACACTGGATTTATGACACATTATAACCTGCCTGACATCTGACTCCCCAGGTATCTCTCCACTTTCATCCCCCTTCTCTCTCTTCCCCACCCCCCTCCAGCCTCTCTCTCACCCATTGACTCCTCAGTCTACATTTTCACTGATTACCTGTCTTGTATGCATACCAGCCCAGACACGCATGCCCAGCCCCTGGCTTCTTTACTTTTCATTCCATCTAGGAAGAGCACGCACCAACTACTGAAACTTCCTTAGCCTTAGAAGGGTTTTTGAACCTGAAAGCTTGCCTAATAACTATTTTCCAAATATCTGGGTTGGTCTAATAAAAGATATCAGATTCACCCAAGGAACCTTGTCTGCCTAAAGCATTTAGGACTGTTACATTAATTTGTCTTGTAGATGTGAGTGGCAACCAAGACCCCTGCAGGAGAACTGAATTAGATTGCTGGGAGGGTGCTGCTGATCAGAAAAAGGAACCCAGAGGCCCTGACTGACCTTGCACCTTCCAGCTGCTGCTTCCTGCTACTCTCCCTTGTGCCACCACACTTCTGTCATGTAAAAAAGGCCAGGAGTGTGTTTTCTTTCTATCTTGTTGGTGACAAGCCGAGCAGTGAATGATTCAGCCTGCTATCCAGTGTCTAGGACAGAAACTCTCTGAACACAATTGCGCATCATCCCAATGTTTCACATAGAAACTGAGAAGAGCTTAGAAGGAACCAGGGAAATGTGCTGATAATACCTCTTCCGAAGCACCTAAGGTTTCTTTGCAGCAGGCCCTTCTTTCTATGTTCCAGCATGCAACAGGCTTTTCCTTGCCTCATTTCTCCTGCCTCTGTCTGAAGGGCAACAGGTAGCACTGTGAATTGCTTTGAATTGCTGTTTTGTTTGTGGTAGTTTAAGAGCCGTGTGGTATTGTAGCCGTGAGGATGCAGAAATTATTCAAGAGGCAAGCATTTCTTAGGGTGATGTCTTTTATTGGACCAACCATATAGTGCTTTTGTTTGTGATATTTTAGAGCTTTTGAAAGCCTTATGACTTGTTTGTTCACAAGCCTTTACAAAAAGAACAATCTAGGAGTCCCATTCCCTAAAATACAGAATGGATTGCCATTTGCCAAGCTGAAGGGCAGGAGGAGACATTAGATGACTCTTGGAATCATTAATGAGATATGGAACCTCTCACTTGTATGCAATCAAGTCATTTCTACCTCAGGATGGGAAGGAGCTGAAGTTGGCTGCTCTTTGGCCTGTATGAGATGGATCTCATTACAGGTTCCAGTGGATGTGTCCACACCACAAGAACCATCAGTGTAGTGTAATTGGTTTCCTCATTGCTTTACTCAGCAGAAAAACCAAGGGCATCAAGGTTGTTCTGCTTCCTTGTAGGTCAGTTGTGAAGCTTACTGACCAGGGTACTGTGAGGGAAAGCTTGAACTAACACTGCCCATTACTGTACCTGTCTGGGGCCGAAATACCTGCTCCACTCTGTGTAGGATACCGCAGGTCGTCAAC
>NW_005841929.1:3629185-3641862 GCF_000455745.1 Alligator sinensis | reverse complement strand
CCCTCCCACTTCATTTCAATAATGATGCTATACTTGTGTCATATAGGGTCCATCCCTGACAGGTGCCAGGTATCTATGCCTCCTACTACAGTCAATGTGAGTTGCAAGTTTTTAGCATTTGTTGAATTTATCCCATAGTGAGTAGTATCTTCCTCTGAGGTCAAGCAAATATTTCATGTGAAGAGATTAATATAAAGCTGTATTACTTTTAACAGGTGACAGGCATAGGTAGAGTTGCAAGACTTTTCTTTATAGTATGTGTTCCCAGACCTCTCCCTTTTGTGTTGATGAGTCAGGTTTGGCGAGAATGATTCAGAGGAATTATGTACCCAAGGCCTGATGCCTACTTCCTAGTTTCTGTTTGTCAGCAGGTGAAATCTAGTGCCTTGTAGGAACTCACTTGGCATGGCATGTTTGTATTTAGTGATCTGCCACAGTAACATTAGGATCATGCCACATTGCATGTATAAGTTCAGGCAGATGTGATGCAAGGATGTGATAGGCAGAGCTTATTCATTTTGTGCTTTCTTTGTTCCCCTATATCCAGTAGTGTTTAAAGAAAGCTAAAATATGGTAAGTTTTTATTTCTGGAGAGGTTTTCTGTGGTCTATAGCAGTGTAGAAGAGGATAGTGATTATATAACTAGATTCCAGAAGATGGGCTAAGTTATTTTTATAGAAGTTTGATCTTTCTTCTTTTTTTATTTACCTCTCCCTTGCCCCTTCTGCAGGTGTAGTCCATAAAATGAATTCAGTGGTACTCATGAGCTCTTCAGAGAAGTAACAAAAGAAAGTACTTTTTCTTACAAAGCATGTAACTAACTTGTAGAACTTAGGCTGCCTGTAGACATAAGAAAAAACCCACCCTGTGCTTTACTTCAAACTCGGTGTACTCTTGTGCCAAGTCCAGCGCATGCCCAGAAGAGGCAGTGTGTTAGTTGGACTGGGGTTATTCTGTTCGTTATAGGTACTTACATGACCCTTATTGTCATAGCATCTGAGCGCCTTTCAGAAGTGTATTACATTAAGTAATGTAATTAATATCTATCATATATGACTTGTTACATCTCAGCTTCTTCCCCAGGAGAAAATGTATGTCTACAATAGTTTTTAGGCTTTGTGTGTGTGTATGTAATCTACATGCTACTTAGTATTTGCTGTGAAAAGCAGGTCAGAGAAATGTATCTTGTAAGTGTGAAAGGTTGGGGTTGGGGCAGAGGGAAGAGTTTGTGATGGTTCTTAGTTCCCTGAGGAGCTCAAATCCTGAGACAGCTCTGAGAGTATGGAATAGTCTGTCTCCCACAAACCCCCCCCCAGCTCTTTGTTGTGGTAGAAAGTTTCATTGTGTATAAAGACTGGAGTTAACAACAGTTATATCTTGGTGCTTTGGACTTTTTTACATTTCCTGGCCCTGTGCCTTTAAACATGTTGAAGATAAGAATCAGGACGTAGACTGACTTGGCTCTATGGGAAGCCAGTGTAAAAGTAACAAAACAGAGATGATGTGCTCACTTTGTCCCATGTTGCTAAGGAGATATGCTACTGTGCTCTGTCCTACTGGGAGTTCCCTAAGGCTTAATGGCTTCCTATCCAGGTGTATTGCATTTCTGTAGTCCAGCGGTGCTTAACCTTTTTCCCCAGTGGGCCGGATGGGCAGTGTTCACAATCTAGTGCCTGGAGAAGGTGTGGCCTGGCCCCAAACTGGCTGGGGGGTGGGGATTAGGGGTGTGTGGCCCAGCCCCAATTCAGCCATGTGGGGTAAGGTGGCCTGGCCTGACCTGTTCCCAGGCTGGCCATGCAGGAAGAAGGGGGCCTGGCTTGGTTCCAATCTGGCTGTGCGGCAGGGAGGGGACATGGGAGTTTGGTAGCAGGGGAGGGTGGTGGTATTTCATAGATTTCATAGACATCAGGGCTGGAAGGGACCTCGGAAGATCATTGAGTCCAGCCCCCTGCCCAAAGGGCAGGAAGTCAGCTGGGGTCATAGGATCCCAGCAAGATAAGCATCCAGTTTCATCTTGAAGGTGTTCAATGAAGGCGCTTGAACCACCTCCGGTGGCAGGCTGTTCCAGACCTTGGGGGCTCGGACAGTAAAGAAGTTCTTCCTTATGTCCAGCCTGAAACGATCTTGAAGTAGTTTGTGACCATTCAACCTCGTCATCCCTTGGGGCGCTCTGGTGAACAAACGTTCCCCCAGATGCTGGTGGTCACCCCTGATAAACTTGTAGGTGGCCATCAGATCACCCCTGAGCCTGCGCTTTTCCAGGCTAAAGAGCCCCAGGGCTCTCAGCCTGTCATCGTAGGGTCTGCTTCCCTGACCTCTGATCATGCGCGTGGCTCTTCTCTGGACTCTCTCAAGCTTCTCCACATCCTTTTTGAATTGTGGAGCCCAAAACTGGACACAGTACTCCAGCTGCGGCCTCACTAAGGCCGAGTACAGGGGGAGAATGACGTCCCGGGATTTGCTTGAGAGAATGTTTGCCCTTTTGAAACCAAAGCCTAGAAGTTATAGGCTTAGTTTTGGGGGCTTCACTTCACTTCACAGGATCATTTCCAAATATACAGCACACAAGAATGTTGAGCTAATACTATGGCTCAGTGAGATGCATGTTCAGATATTTTAGACACCCATTTCCTCCATGAGGGCTGATTGTGATCTTGCATCATGATCATACTTGGGCCAGCCCAGTGCTTTACAGTGGTGTAACTCAAATCAGAAAATCAGAATCAGGCTTGTTCTCACATTCCAAGGTGCCCAGAAAGGAAGCAAGGGAAATTATTCCTGCCCCCCAACTCCACCCCCAGTAAGTGGAAGCTGGCTGAGTGAGGCAGAATCACAGAATCATAAGGCCGGAACTGGGCCATGTAGCCCAACTTCCTTCATGGAGTCAGGTTTTATGTTATCATTTCTCTTGCTCGTTTAAGGTTGAGGATTTAAGCCCTGATCTAAAGCAATCAAGGTTAGCTTATACCTTTCCCCAGTGCTCTGAAGAATGTGGGTCTCAGGCACAGCCTACCCGGCTTCACTTTTGGGTTTGACACATGTCAAGTCAGAACAGATAGAAAATAGAGCGATAAAATTTGCTCCTTTTTTGGTGAAAGTTGCACGTTTTAAAGATGAAAATTAAAAACAGTCCCAGAAAGAAGGGTTTTTTTTTTTGGTTAAGCAAAATATTATGTCTGTGTCCAATTCAGGCATGTTTTTCTGAATCAAGACCTCAGTACCTTGCAGGAGATGCTTAGGCACAGGTAGATCCTTGGGGCATGTCCCCACTAATTGGGCTATGATGCTCGCCAGCTCCTTGAGTACCCTGGGGTGAAGATTGTCAGGGCCGGCTGACTTGAAGGTATCCAGCTTCTCAAGATGTTCCTTCAGAAAGTCAGCATTAATGGAGGGCAGGGGATCACCCTCACCCGGACTTCCCGGCCCTGTAGCGGGAACCATACTTTTGTTTTTGCTTGTTGGTGTCTTTAGACAGTGGCAAGTCTTCAGTTACTCTGTTCAGGCTTTTGCTGATTTCAGGTTTCTCCTGAACAAAAAGTCAGCATCCCATGCTTCATTGATACCATCCTATAATTCAAAAGCATTGAAGATGGATCAGAAGCTGCATCCTTGGCGGTTTTTAAGATCTAGCTAGACAAAGCTTAGGCTGGGATGATCTAGTTGGGGATGGTCCTGCTGTGAGGAGGGGGTTGGACTGGATGACCTTCTGAGGTCCCTTCCAACCCTAATTGTCTATGATTCTACAAGCTGACTGCAACCTGTTGTGCATATACTTTGAGGTTGATGCCAAACTGTAGGACCAGGGAGAATAAAGATTACTGGGGATATGTGAGGCAGAAGGTAGAGGAGGGTGGCACCTTAGGCTGGAAACAGCTGATAGCTGATAGCGCTCCACTGATATCTATGCAGTGACAACACAGTTGATCAAAGTCAGTAGGTGTTGCTGTTTGCCACACCCTGACTTGGAGTGTGTCTGCAAGCAGGGTTTCAGAGGTGCCCCCTTGTGTTGCTGAGTGAGGGAATCTCCTGCAGTGGATTTCCCCAGCACAGGTCTCTAAGCACAGAGAGCAGAACTCCCATAGGGGTTCACTCCTCAGGTGTGCAAGTGCAGAGAGGGGAACTCCTGTCGGGGTTCATTCCCCCACTGGCCCCAATGCACATTTCTGGCAGAAGCGTGGAGCATAGGCTGCAAATGTGGAGGTGGGAGCCCCAGTGGGACTTTTCCCCCCTCCAATCTTGCACACACTCTGGGGAAATCCTCCACCATGGGATTCTCCCACCATGCATATTATTGCTGTGCCCTAACATGGGGCTCGTGTCTGTAAGAAAGGAACTCGTGACCTGTGGTGGTGTGAAGCTCTGAATTTTTCTGCTTACCCAGACATGTCCCCAGAGATCTCTAGGACACATCTGAGTAAATGGGGGAAAGTGAGGCACTCCCAAGGTTTCAGGGGCCCAATTTATTACTACTTTCTGTTGCAGCCATAAATTTGAGCATTTGTGGTGCAACAGAAGGTAGTGATTTCTATTTCTGTTTGTGCCATCATAAACATTTTTCTGGTGGCACAAAGCTCGTGCCTATTTCCACCCTTAGAGACTAACTGGTTCTGAGAGGCATGAGGTTTCATAGGCAGCACCTTACTTTATCAGACGCGATGAATGGACTGCAGAAAGAAAGGGTCCTAAACAGGCAAAAAAGGGACAGGGTATGAGGCAGTGCTGAGGCAGGCAAACAGATTAACTAGGTCTCTATTTAATTGATTCTTACTCAGTTCTAGGAGAGAGAGTTTTTCCCATGCCATCAACATGGATTCTTTACTTGGTCATATTTTTGGTATATATGACAAGACTTAAAGCTTCCTCTGTCATCATCTGAGGCCACTTCTTCCATTTGAATGTACTGACACTCAGTTGTAGTTATTGTTCATGGTCTGCAGGTCACTGGTCTCCATTTTTGACCATACTATTGTAAGAGGACTGCACCAAAAACCCACTATGGACAACATAGCTTTGTGTTTACTGTACTTTTGCATATCTTTCCACAGAAGTTTCAGGTTGCTCATTTGGGCAGCTAGATTAGCTACAATCTTCCCGACATACTGCAGCATACCTTTCTTCTCTGTTGAGGAAGGCATGTTGGTGATTGATTGCAGTAAGGTTGAAACCATCTGCTCACCTTCCTGTGTTGTCTTCTCCCCAAGTATGCTATTTTTGTTACATGCAGTTTATATTTTTGTCTTTTTTGTTTTAGCCTAGAAGCTCTGGCTTTTTCCAAATTTTTTTGGAGCCTCTGGTGCTTGTTTTCAATTTCCCACTCACCCCTCATGTTAAATGTGGACCCAATGTTACTCACCAGGAATTGTTGATACTTCGTGTTTTGCTGGAAAAGACAACACTAATAGCAGTATGAGGAAACAGTGTCTTCCATAGGGCATGTTGAATGTGTACAAACATATGCTCTGTTTTTCTGTAAGTACCTGCCAGATTCTACCTCAGGCATAGAAGAATATTTGACATCAGCTTCCTGTCCACTCTGTAGGTGGTGGAAAGTGTTCCCTTTTTTGCATATTTAATTCCTTAATATTTAAATCTATAGCAGAAGTGAAGGAATCGATTATATTATTTTCTCCCCTACCATGCCCAGTATGTTCGTTTTGCTGGGTCTTCTGCTGGCTCTGCAATGCTAAGAGCAATGAGCCTATTTGCTTTAGAAGGAAGAAGAATTTTGGAGGGGCAAGACTTTGGCATTGTTGTGTATTTTGAGTGCTGCTTTATCCCTGTGAAGACCCCTTTAAACTCCACCTAAAATATTCTGGTCCCCTGTCTCTCTAGTGAGTGTACCATTCTGATAAGACTAAGAGCTTGAAATGTTTTTAACTCAACAGTGGCATAATTGCAGATTATCTCTTCCTGTTTGTTATTTACCAGGACACTTCATTCACATACTTCCATTAGGAGGAATAACGCTGCCACTCATTTACCTCGTACTGACCAAGATTTTTCTTTCAGTGCTAACATCTCTGTCACCACGTGGGCATGTGCATGTATCCAACTTAAAATAAAGAAGCTCTCAGGCTGGTAGTCTATCTTTTGTTGAAACTTTGTCATTGTTCCTAGGAAGAATTCCTCTGAGCTCAGGAGTGACTGGTGCCTCCCGGGGGGGGGGGGAGCATAATTTGTGGGCAGGCCCGGGGCAGGCCAAAAGCCCCATATCCATTCCTATACTTCTTTGCCATGGCTTAGTTCCCCCCCTCAACATGCCGCTGGCCCACGCAGAAAAAAAACTGCCCTGTCCTGAGCAGTGCCGAATTGGGGGCCAATCTCGGGGGGGGGAAGGGGGGGGCACATTCGCCCCTTTACCAGTTGCCTGAGTCTTAACAGAGGCCTGCTTCATTCAGTTCCTGAGTTCCAACTATTACTACTGTGTAACACTGACCACTGTACAATACAATCCTCAGTCCTAACTAGCTCTTGCCAGAGTCTTATAAAGGTAGAATTCACCAAAGATAGGATATGTGGATTGAGAAGCCATTAAAGAAATGTGGGTTAACATAAAAAGGGATGGACTCGGGGGATGAAGTGGCAAAAGGAGAGAAAGTCAGAAGAGAAGGATGGCTCTACTTGAAGGAGTTGGAAGGGATGTAGGAAGAGAAGGAGATGGATATGTTGGCAAGAATGGAATTAGTGAGGGTAGAAATGAGGTTTGAAGTTAATGCAGAAAAAGAGAACAACCCAGCTTAGAAACTGAAGGAGAGATGGTCATAAACAGAGCTATGGAGAGGTGAAGAAATGGGAGTGGAAAATATTGTTATTGTCTAGATCGGGGTGGGCAATTATTTCAGGTGGAGGGCTGCTTACTGAGTTTTGGCAAGCCATCGAGGGCCACATGACAGGCAGCCAGGGGCAGATATATATTAATTTCCTAAATTTTTTAAGGGCCTCACGGGCCAGATAAAATGGCCTGGTGGGCCGCATCTGGTCCATGGGCTGCATTTTGCCCACCCCTGGTCTAGATGCAGAGCATGGATTGAACAGTAGACACAGAGGGAGGAACTTGTTCTAAGAAATGATAGGATTTGGAAATGGGGAATGAAAAGCAGGAATAAAAAAAATTAACAAGGTTGATTCACTCTGAGCCTATAGTGACAAGAGGAAGTGGAAGATAAGAGGGACTAAAGAAAGTGCAGTCTGACATTGTGAGTGTGATTTACCGGTAAGATGTTTGGAGATTCATCTGCAATGCAGGGGTGAAGGAGAACAGAAAAGTCGGTGTTGAGGTTGGTCTAGGGATCATCAACATGAAGCTAAAGATAGAAGGTAGGGAGAGGAGGCAAGGAGAGAAAGCCTAGGTGAAGTAAGTGAGGCAGCAATGTGGAAATAAATGTAGAAGGATTAGTTGAAGAGTAAGAGGAGAGCCATAACTGTGTAGAGTTTTGGCAGGAATAAAGAAGCGAATAATGAATGATCTACTTGGCCAAGGGCAGCATTAAAAATGTAGGAGAGAGTAAGAACTGAAAGCTTGACTATAAGGAGATATCCAGTGACTTTTAGTGGAGCAGGTAGGATAGAGTAATATGGGTCAAAGAGAGGGGAGGATGAAGGAAACCGGAGGGCACAGCAATAGACTTCCAGCTTGAGAGACCTAAGGTCAAAAGGTGGAAAAAATGCAACAAGAGTAATTCCAAGAGGCAGCTGGGGCAAATGTGGGTTTTTATAAGGAGGAGGAGTGTGTATTTTAGTACTCATGGATGGTTCCAGGATTGCGGAGACTGGTGAGGCCACACTTCCTTTTGTTGGTGGGGCAAATATGTGGTGAACATGTTCACTGTGCACAGCTGAAGGGGGTGTGATACCGGATGCCAGTGAGCTCTCAGCAGCTCCTGCTGGAGTTTCACATGCACTGTGTGCTCTGAGCAAACCAACCCGGAGTCTCCCCAGAGTCCCTGCTTTCAAGCAGCTCTAAAGCCTGCTGCTTTTTGCTTTTCCCCTTCATTCCCCCCTGCTTAATTGAATAGAAGGGAAAGGAGGAGATGGCAGCACGGAGCCTTTGGAACTGAGTGAAAGCAGGGGCTGCACAGAGTTGCTGGCTGCTCCTCCCCTCCTTTCCCCTGGAGCTGAATTTGAGGTGTGGGGAACAGTGAAAAGCAGTAGGGACTGAAAGCAGCGACTGAGCAGAGCCCATGCCAGCCAGTGGTGAGCTCATAAGGCTTGCAGCACTTTCCGAGCTCCCAGCAGAAGCTGTGCTAAAGTGCAGGTGAGCTGACTGCTCATGGCACCTGCACAGCACAGCCAAAGGGAGGTGCACTGCTGTACCACCTTTGCCTGAATTCACCCCTTTTGATACCTTAAGAATTTGGGAGAGGGAGAGGATAATACTACAAAGCATTTGGAACTGCACAAATCCAGTACAGTGGAGACTGGGTACCAGAGAGGAATCATGGTGGTTCTTTCTTATGTGGAGACTCCAAGATAAAGCGGCATGTAGCTGCTTGTTGTGCAGCACTGTACTGCAATGGCTTTGTTTGATTTGCAGGGTAGAGTTAACTCCTTTTGACCTGAGTAGCTGGCCAGTATTTGGAGTCTTGTACCTTGTTCCCACAAGGAAAAGGGATCTCATTGATGCAGTTCTGTTTACAGAATTTTGCTGTGAAGCATCCCCGTTTCCTTGAGCACAGTAATAATCAAGCAGTTCCTGTACTTGTAGTTCCAGGCCTCTTCTTAGCCAGCTCTTACCTGTTGCTGTTTGTCCTCTTCCTACCTCTCTTTTTCTGGCAACCTCCTTCCCCAGTCCTAGGCCATACACAAATAGCACAAAAGCTGTAAGGCAAGCGCAGTACCTCCGGAGGGGCAGGGATGAAATTGCTGATCTGAGATATGGGGCCTGTTTCATTCAGCTCTGAACCAGACTCCAGCCCAGCACGTAGCAAGCCAGCATCATGAGTTGGATTGTACAGCTGACCTGGTTGAGGACTGTGTGTTTTGGCCTGCCATTTGCCATGCATTTCCTACCCAGATCCAGTGCTGTGGAAAGGGACAGGGAGGGGAGGGAATCAGGCTGGCTCTCATCCACACCTTCTGAGCTATGTGGTGTTCCAGTGACTACATTTGTTTTGAATTGTGTGTTGGCCTCCAAGGTGTCGGCCCCTGATTTTTTTTTTCCATGAAAACACAGAGCATGTGTGCTCCTTAAAGAGTCCTAAGAGTTCACAGCTCCAGTTAATGACAGTCTGTCCAATGGGCAGAGGCAGGCCTGTTCTTTTATGAGGAGCGAGTGTCACTAGCAATGTCCAAGAACTCGGAAGCAGGGTCCCTTGGAGCTGAAATTGGCCTCTTTCCCGTCACAGGATGCTCAGTGGGATCTCCTTTAGCCAGAACTTACACAAGTTCCATTCTCCTGAAGAGTGTTTATATTTAGCTGGCAGCGTGTGGCCATGTGGGCTGCTTAAAGGAAGAACTTCCCAGTCATTACCTCACCCATGCCCAGCTTTCCAGAGCACTGGAGCTGCCTGGGTGGAGAGCTGGATGCTAAATTTAGATGGGATGTTTTGCCAAATGCTGTGTCTGACCAGGCTGAGCCTGGCAAGACAGAGAGGAAAATGGTATTATATTTGCCTGCAGGGAGCCCAAGGTTTGCCTGCTTTTCAAACATCCCATTGAGAAAAGCAGCAAGCACCTAAGGCATCCCAAAGAATAACTGCTAGGCTGGGGCAGCACTGCTGCAAATCCCAAAGTACAGCAGGAAACTCTGCTTCTCGGACCTCCTCTGGCTTCTGTCTCTCTCTGGCTTCTCTCTGTCTCTCTCTCCTTGTGTGATGCACAGAAAGAGAGAGCGGCCAAGTACTGCTGCAGGAAAACCTGCCTCTGAATTGCTTTAGAGAGCTGGCTTTTCCACACATATAAGGGGAAGTTCATCAGTAGGCAGATCTGAGATTTGGCTGCCTTAAGGAAGGGAGCATGTGGCTGCTCTTCCCAGCCCCACAATAATAACCTACTAAAAATGTAACTGGCCCCCTAGTAGTTTGCTCCACTAAATGGTTCCTCGTGCTGTCTGTGCTAGACAGCCAGCCCCATGGAGGCTATGCTCTGGCAGAGCAGTGTTGTAGTGGTTAAGGGGCAGGGCCTGAAGACAGGAGACCCAGGCTTTATTTTTGGATCTGCCCTTGAATTGCTGTGGACCTAAGAGCAAGTCACTTGCTCTCATTTTTACAAAAAAGTTAAGGATGCTTACTCATCTTGGTGAAGTACTTTCTGCTTTTGATCTGTGGATGTTAATTAATGTGGGCTCCAATTAACTTCAGTAGGAGTTAGAGCATGCTGTACTGTTGTTGCCTTACAATATGTTGGACACAGCCTATCCTGATGGGGGGAGAATCTCTGTTATCTCCAAGAAGATGACATTCCATGAGCTTTAAAAGTTACAATTCAAAACTTACAGTAGGAAGTAATAATTTGTCACAGCTATGAGGAATTAAACTGTGGAATTATGTGCCACAAAGCAAAGCACGGTTGAGATCAGGATTCCAGCTTGGCAAGATTCAAAAAGAGACTGGATATTGGTACAGATAACAAGAATATCTAGAGTTACAGTTAATGCTAACAAATTTGGAAGGGGCACTAATCCTTGTGTGTCAGGGCTTAAGTCCTCCTGATCTGTAACAGGTAAACTGACATTTTAATGTAGCAGGGGAGATTATGGTATCTGACATCTGCTTTTGCCAGGGTACCTGAAGCATTTGGTTTTGGCAGGACACTAGATTTGATGGATGCCAGCTCTGGTCCAGTTCCAATGTTTTCATGACTTCTAAAATAAAAACATCAAAAGCCAAAGGTCGGACTTTTAGCAAGAGGCAAGAGAAATATGGAACCAAGCCCAAAGGGTGCAAGGTGCAAGATCTGAGGCCAAGTGAGGACGGTGGGAAACTGGAGCAATGTTGCAAGATGGAGGTATTGGGGCCATTCAGCTTTAAAGTGCTGAGATCATAGGTTGCAGGAGCTAGGGCCTATGATACACGCACAGAATCCACTGGGCACAGAAAGGTTAGTAGAGATACAAACTAGCAGTACCCAAGGGGCTAGCTGAGCCCCAGAGGAAGGAGGACTACATTAGGAAAGAGCCAGAAAAGCAAAGGTTCCTCACAGGCTAGAGAGTGGTTGCCAGACAACTCCCAGTGAAAAGCAACGGAAATCTCTCTGCCCCCATCAACTGAGAAATGGGGATGGGTGGGATGGAGAAGCATGGGGTGCCTTAGGGGTCTGCCCCACTAGCAGTGCAGTGAGCATCCTTGCCTCTTCCCCCCCCCCCCCCCCCCCCCCGTTTTCCGCCTGTTTGTCCACCCCCCCCTCCCCCCCCCCCCCCCCCCCCCCATCACCTTTGCTTGGTCTTAGTTTCTTCAGCAACATGCAATGGTGACTGGAGCAGATTGCTTTCTGTGTGGTGGGAAAGGGCTCTGAGAGATAAAGAGACTGTGGGAGGGACAGCCTCTGACCTTGCTCTGCTTCAGGCTTGTGGTCTCATCCCTCCCAGCAGTGCTCCTCTGTAATTTTCATTCCTGTTAAATAAGAAATCGGACTTTCAAATGAGTCTCTGGCCTTCTTTCCTTTTCTTTGCCAGTGGCCAAAAGAGAAGCGGCTACTTTGGGGCCATAAGGGTTTTTGTTTTTTTTTTTAACATGACAAGAAAAGCAAAATTTTGAAAAAAAAACGCCCAAAAATATAAGCTTGGAGCATCTGGGGGAAGGAATCCTACTTACCCAAAGTGATACCAACTCAGTTTTGCTATTGGGGATGACCCCAGACAAAGTAGTGAAACATACAGTGTGAGGATAGTGCCATCGCTTGATGTTTCAGAGGAACATGGGGGAAGGAGGGGAGGGGAAAAATTCCTAATCTCTATGAGTTTTTGGTTGTAGCTGTGTTGGTCTAAGGACATAGGCAGGCAAGGTTCTTTGAGTACAGTACTCAAAGAACCTTTCCTGCCTAATCTTGATGATGAATCTAGCCCTACAAATTTGGCATAGGGCTCTAGTTGTTACAGGCTGGTAGGAATTGTTTCCTTATCTTGCATGCAATCAGCTGTAGCTTGAGACTTCATTTGCATTCATATTGGCAGAAGTTGCAGGGATTTTAAAGAGATGGTTGTCTAACACTGAGTTTGATAGACTTTTATTAAGAGATGGACTTTTCCAAACCTGCTCTGCCACTGAGCTCTGTGGATGGACTCAGTCAGGGACTAAAATACCCCATAAGTGGTTTCACTTGAAGAAAGTCAAAACATACCTGCAGATCTGCTCCATTTAACCCTGCAGTGCAGGGCTTCTGGCAGGCCAGGGAATTTTGTATATAGCCATCAGTGGCAGGCCCCTGCATCCATGCATCTGTTCAGATGTAGAACCATGCTGCCACCCAAATGTAGGCCTGCCCTTCTGTCCAGATCCAGCCCAGGGCCAGAGGGGGGAGGTTTGACACCCCTGAACTGATGAGTTTTATACTTTAGGTTAAATCAGTAGTGCCCAACCTCTTGCCTAATGGGCTGCATTGGCAGTGCCCGATCCACCTGCAAGCTGGATCCAGCTGGTGTTCCTGATCTGGTGCCTGAGCTGACAAGGCAAGCATCATCTGGCGGTGGGGCAGGCTGGTCACAATACAGCTCTTCAGGAGAAAAAATCTTGACTTGGCCT
>NW_005841929.1:3625216-3629154 GCF_000455745.1 Alligator sinensis | reverse complement strand
CCAGATCCCAACCTGGCCCTGTGGGGAAGGGGACATGGTTTGGCCCTGTGGGGAAAGGATGTATGGCCAGGCCTCAACCTGGGTCTGCAGGGAGGGAAGGGGCATGGCCTGGCCCCAGTCCGGAAGTGGGGGCATGGCCCAGCCCTTTGTGGGAAAGGGGCATAGCTTGTCTCTGATCACACAGGGAATGGGGCTTGGGGATTTGACAGGGGGGAGAGTGACTGTATTAATGACCACCACTCCCCTGCTACCAAATTTCTGGACCTGTGGGTAGCAATTGGCTCTGTGGGCTGCATTTGGCCTGTGAGTCAGAGGTTGAGTACCTCTGGTTTAAACCAGTTATAACAGCATTCTGCCACCATCTATCACTGCATCTAAGCATCTGAATTATTTCCTTAGTTCCTTCCCTCTGCACCAGATTCTTTCCTTGTTAGATGGGTTGATTTTTTAGGATTGTTCATTATTCCGTAATCCACTCTGCAGGAAAGAAGCAGTTTAAACTTGCTAACTTGCTGCAGTTTTCTCAGCCTTTCATGATCCAGCTGACCCAGTGCTCCACTTCCTGGAACCAACAACTCTTTGGGCATTAAGTCTGTGGGTGCATGCCAACTGCTGAGTGATATCGACCAGTGCAAAAGCAACTTAAACAGCCTCTGGTTCAACACAGGCAACAAAGGAATCTCTTCTCCAGAGTGTGTATGAGGTGTCTTGCATAACTGGCTCTGCAGCCCTCCTGCAGAGGACAGCACAGGTCAAAAACATTGAACCTTGTGGTGCTTTGTGGGGGGGTTTCAGGCCAAGTATATTCAAATAAGGAAAGAGGAGGATGAATGAGGAAAGGAGCAAGTTAGCAAACAAGCCATAAGGGGGATGGATACTGCACAGCAGAACTTCCTCTACAGGAGTTTCAGCAGAAGAAACAACCATAGAAAGTCCTACTAACAGAGGGGCTGATCACAGTGGCAGTTCTAGAAGCAGCACTGTACCTAGACTCCTGTTGGCCCCGGGTGAACTTTTAGTATCTCTCTTCACCAGAGATAATGATGATTATAGTAAAAAAATTACCATTTTCAGGCTCCCTTTCTTTCCGTGACCTGGGTGGCCACCCAGTTCACCCATGCCCATGTCCCTCCCTGTCTAGAAGACCTGCTTCATTCCAAAGATAAGGGATCTATATGCAGGGTGTGTGTGTGGCACAAGTTTGTCTTATGTACATGAGTGCAGTGCAGTTCTATACAAGCATGCATGAGGTTGCATGTTTTACACCAGACTTCACTATAATTACTCTTGGCTTATATTGATGTGGGTGGCCAGGGGCCATCACTTTGATATGTACCATAAGTGAAAGAGTACTAACCTCTGTATAAGTGTGTGTTTAGGTGCTTCCTGGTGCCTCTAAATTGCACTTGTGTGCAGGCAAGCTGGATCCTTTATTTCTGTGTGTTTGCAAATTCAGGAATAAGTGTGGCTTCGTCTGTATTGCATAGCTTCAGCTATGGACCTCAGATTCTGCCAGCAAAACCACAAGTGTATTCACGCTCACAGCTCTGCTCTGGCAGCAAAACCTCTTCTTGTCTCTCAGTAAAGCAACACCAACCCTGCAAGTGACAGAAGACTTATGCCATCACGAGAAGACAGCAGGAGATGCATGCAGACATGCCCATGGCTTCTTCCAGCTACTGTAGTTGCTTTAATACCTGTGTCTAATCTACTCAGTGTGCACTTTGTGCATTGCTGCCATAACTGATCAAATGGATCCAGCAAGGGAAAATATTCCATTGGCTGCTGTGGGGAAAAAGAACTTTTCCTATACAGGCCTTTTAACTGTGCTCTGTTCCAGATACGCCCTTGTTCCTAACATTTGCCAAACAGTTGTAAACAAAACCTGTTTTGGAAGTAGGCCCAGGCTTCCCTAAGAACCAGGATTTCCCAGCAAAGGAGCTACAGTCTGTGCAGTTGTGCACCTTACTTGTTACTATTCCCAATGGCCCTGAAGTTATAGTTTTGGCCTGGATCTGTGTAATGTGTGCATGGGAGGGGGAGGGGAAGGTATTACATATGGCCCATCTGTACGAGGTCTTGAGACATGGTCAACAATAAACATCTTGCTTCCATTCAACACAATCTTCTCTCCTTCATCCACATATAGAATACTCTTTGGATGGAGAGGGTACAAGGGGTTTGGCAGCTTGTTGGTTGTCAGCTATTTATGAAACCACCTGCTAGCATTCTTTGGTGCACTGTGCCATGGCCAACAGTCACCTCTTGCCAGCCTGACTGCGTCTCTCCTACCTAATGTGCCTATAACCAGTGATGTTTCTTTCTGGAATGCGTATGTAGCATGCCCTATAATTATGCCCCTGGAGCTTTTTGAGGTTAATATTAAATATGCCCTATAATTATGCCCCTGGAGCTTTTTGTGTTTAATATTAAACCCCAGCCAGTGATTTTTTTTTTTTTTTTTTTTTCTGATCACAGACGTAGATACTGCATTAAATTTACGTGGGACAAGCAAAGGAGAGGCTGCTTTCCTCATCTGAAGTGTGTTGGGAGAACAAGTGGTTTCAATCATGATTCTGTCCTTGGGGAAGTAAGGAGAAACCAATGCTAACAAGAGAGTTTATAATAGGGTTTCTTGCTGTCTTTCCCCTTCCAGAGTGATAGTACAGGAAACAGTTGATTCAGTGAGGACACTAAATGTGAAAGAGTTAATAAAAAATGCCTAGTTGGCATCACTGCTAGTGCTGATGTCCCCCAGCCTTGGGAGTCATGGTACCATAAATGTGTGGTCTTGCTTCGCCAACCACATCCATTTGTCTCGCATGAAATATACCAACACCACCCACATAGATGAGAAGACACATAGCGCAGACCCAGACTTTCCCATAAATGCACCACATCAGTTCCCCTCCATCCCTGTTACCTACCCACATCAATGCCTGAATGCACCCAGACTCATCCGATGCCAGTAGAAGCTTCTCTTCTCTCTCCTCTATAGACTTCCCATCCCCTTTACCTACACACTGCTCTTATCAGAGGCGTAACAAGCAGTTTTCGCACCTAGGGCAGCGATAGTGCCTTGCAGGCAGATTCATGCAGGATAGGTCCATCAGTGACTTTTAAGTGTGACAGTTAGGCATGCAGCCCCCCACTATCATAACTAGGGGTGGGCAAGAGGGGCACCTGCCCTAACATAGGAGGGGTGCCAGAATCACCCTCAACCCGCACAGAGTTTGCACCCATCAGCAAGAGCAGTCCAAAGTCTTACCTATGCCAGGAACTCCAAAACAGTCTTCAGTAGTGGCTACTGCTACTTTAAGAGCAATAGCCAGGGAAGGCAGCAGTGGCAGCAGCTCAGTCAGGGACTGTCTGAGTTCCCACCATGGGTAAATCTGCTGACCCCTCTCCCTCCCCCTGCTCATAGAACTACCCCGCCCCCATCCCCCTCTTGGAATCTGGGCATGTTCCTTCTCCTCTGTAGGATTTGTCCAGGGTCTCAACACTGCTTGCTACACCTCTGCAGTTGTAGGGGGAGAGGGACAAGGGACAGATCAGTCTGGATAGGCCCTGCATCAATGCTGTTTCCCTTAGTATCTCCTTTCTGCTACCATGAGATACAGGAACCCGGGCTAGAGGGACCTGTGGTAGTACTTGTGTTCTTAACTAACGTCCCACTACAGGACAGGGAGGTCCAGATGAGGGAAATTCCCTGCCCTCCATCAATGCAGACCTCATGAAGGAACTCCTTCAGAGGCTGGAACCCTTCACGTCAGCTGGCCCTGACAATCTACCCTCCAGGGTACTCAAGGAGCTGGCGAGCATCATAGCCCAGCCTCTGGCACGGGTCTTTGAGAACTCCTGGCGCTCTGGTGTAGTGCCCGAAGACTGGAAGAAGGCCAATGTGGTGCCTATCTTCAAGAAAGGGAGGAAAGTGGATC
>NW_005841929.1:3597105-3624714 GCF_000455745.1 Alligator sinensis | reverse complement strand
AAAAATGCAAGGTTCTCCACCTTGGGAGGAAAAACCTGCAGCACCCTTATAGGCTGGGCAGTGCTATGCTGGCTAGCACTATGGAAGAAAGAGACTTGGGGGTCATGACTGACCACAAGATGAATGTGAGCCTTCAATGCGATGCTGCAGCTAGTAAAACAAGCAAACCGCTGGCTTGCAAGCATAGATGCTTCTCAAGCAAATCCCGGTATGTCATTCTTCTGTTGTACTTGGCCTTGGTGAGGCTGCAGCTGGAATACTGCATCCAGTTTTGGGCCCCGCAATTCAAAAAGGATGTGGAGAAGCTTGGGAGAGTCCAGAGAAGAGCCACACGCATGATCAGAGGTCAGGAAAACAGACCTTACGACGACAGGCTAAGAGCTATGGGGCTCTTTAGCCTGAAAAAGCGCAGGCTCAGGGGTGATCTGATGGCCACCTATAAGTTTATCAGGGGTGTTCACCAGGATCTGGGGGAATGTCTATTCACCAGAGCGCCCCAAGGGATGATGAGGTTGAATGGTTATAAACTACTGCAAGACTGTTTCAGGCTGGACATAAGGAAGAATTTCTTTACTGTCTGAGCCCCCAAGGTCTGGAATAGCCTGCCATTGGAGGTGGTTCAAGCACCTACATTGAGCACCTTCAAGAAAAAATTGGATGCTTATCTTACTGGGATCCTATGACCCCAGCTGACTTCCTGCCTTCGGGCGGGGGGCTGGACGCGATGTTCTTCCGAGGTCCCTTCCAGCCCTAATGTCTATGAAATCTATGAAACGTGCCTGAAAAACACCCTTTTTGTCCTTACAGGCAGGGCCACGCTAGAGCATTTCCAACTCTTCTTGCTTTGGCTTTCCTATAGCTCGTCTCTTAAGTCTCACTGGTCATTCAGCACCCTAGTACACTGCAGATCTGGACTTTCACTCATCCTTACTACTGTACATCTGTCCTGATCTTCCACAGCCTTTGCTAGTCCAGTCTTGGGCCCCTCCTCATTAAAGATTTTCCAGCTGGGCTCTAGGTAGGGGCTAAGTGAATGACACATGCCCAGTTAACCTGGGTAACTTTAGACCAGTCAGTCTTACCTCTATTCCTGGGAAAATGCTAGAGAAAATAATCAAAGAACACATTTGTGCAGGCCCAGCAGGGGAAAGATGCTGAGGGGAAACCAGCACGGGTTTGTCACAGGTAGATCCTGCCTGACAAACCTTGTAGCCTTCTATGACCAAGTCACATACTGCCTGGATGCGGGAGCTGAGGCTGATGTCATCTTCCTGGATTTTAGGAAGGCCTTTGACACAGTTTCACACCCTATCCTCATTGGGAAGCTAGCAGACAGCGGAGTGGACGCCTGCACGGTCAGATGGGTGGCCAACTGACTTAGGAACCACACCCAGAGAGTGGCGGTGGATGGTTCCTTCTTGGCCTGGAGGGAGGTGGGCAGTGGGGTCCCTTAAGTTTCGGTCCTTGGACTGATATTATTCAATATCTTCATCAGCGATTTGGATGAGGGCGTGGAGAGCACTCTCTCCAAGTTCGCTGACGATACCAAGTTATGGAGCAAAGTTAGTACACCGGAGGGCAGGGAGCAGATTCAGGCTGACCTGGACAGGTTGGATCAATGGGCAGAGAGAAATAGGATGCAATTTAATAAAGATAAATGTAAGGTACTCCACCTGGGAAGGAGGAACCCTCAGCATACCTATAGGTTAGGGAGTGTCCTTCTCAGCAGCTGGGAGGCAGAGAGGGATCTTGGAGTCATAATTGATTCCAAGATGAACATGAGCCAGCAGCGTAATGAGGCCATCAACAAGGCCAATCACACCTTGTTGTGCATTAGCAGGTGCATGACTAATAGAACAAAGGAGGTGATGCTCCCCCTCTATGCAGCACTGGTCAGGCTGCAGTTGGAGTGCTGTGTCCAGTTTTGGGTGCTGCACTTCAAGAGGGACGCGGGGAATCTCAAGAGGGTCCAGAGGAGGACCACTCGCATGATTAGTGGCCTTCATGATAGACCCTATGGGGGGAGGTTGAGAGAGCTGAATCTCTTCAGCCTTCACAAGAGACAGCTGAGGGGAGATCTTGTGGCCACCTATAAATTTATTAGGGAGGTCAACGGGGAATAGGGGAAGCGCTGTTTACTAAGGTGCCCCAGGGAGTGACTAGGAATAATGGGTGTAAATTAGTTGAGAGTGGATTTAGGTTAGATATTAGGAAGAAATTTTTCACAGTAAGAGTGGCCAGGATCTGGAATGGGCTTCCAAGAGAGGTGGTGCTATCACCTAGCTTAGAGGTCTTCAAGCGGAGGCTAGATAGTCACCTGGCTGGGGTCATCTGACCTCGGTCCTCTTTCCTGCCAGGGGCAGGGGGTCAGACACGATGATCCATTGTGGTCCCTTCCGACTCTACAGTCTATGTATCTATGAATTCCCCTGGCAAGAGATAGTAGCCATAATAATGTTTCATTGTTTCTTTAGCATAGCTTCCCTCATTTTCCCACTCTTCCCATGCAAAGACTTTTAGTCAAACCTCTTTAACTGAAGTTGCAAGGTGTTTTTCTCTCCAGTACTGGCAGGTGTGCAGAAGTCTAGAGGCCTTTGGGCACTGTCACAGACAGAACACAATAGGCACAGTTGTAATTCGCTAGACAGATCTTTTTGCTGACAACGCTAGTGCTATTGTTGTTTCTTACTTGGGCATCAAAAGAATGTTATAGTTAAAATTGTATTTAAAGTCTGAGGAGTCATAATTAAGTTTGACATTGTGCAAATCTATCCCTACAACCCAGCACAGCCAGTGTAGTAGATTATTATTACTGCTTATTAGCTTTATTGCGAGAACATCTGTTGCCCTGTGGGGTCAGGCCAACTCTCAGGATCTGTATATTGTGCTGTTAGACAGGAGGTCGTGGTGTGTAATTGCACAGACACACTCAAAAATCAATTAGGCGCATACACACACACTACGTGCATACAAACACTCTAGGTGCATGCACCCCCACCAGGCGTGCACACACACACTATACAATTCAGGCACATACATGTCCAAAATTACCAGCCTAGGCAAACTCACACCAATTCAAGCACCTACACACACTATACAGACCAAAAGAAATTGGACCAGAATCAATTACCAATGCCTGCACACCCAATACACATACATGGATCACTAATTTGTATATCATGACATACATGTATATCAGTTCACATACATACCACTCACCTACACATACACACAGGTGAGGTCCTAACTTGGGTGTTGTGGTGTGTATGTATGTGCTTGGTGTACTTGGGATACCTGGGGGAAGGTTAAGGTGAGAGAGAGAGTGAAAGTGTAGGGGGTGAAAGTTGCTGGGACCAGGATTAGAACTGGTAGACTAGAGAGAGCTGGGCTGAGGAGCTGAGGCTTGGAGTTACTTTAGGTTACTGCTGCTGGAGAGTAAGATGAAAGTTGCTGGTGCCAGGATTAGAACAGGCACACTGGAGGGAAGTTGGGGTAACTTGAAGTTAATTGGTGTTAATTGAAAGCAGAAAGCCGGCAGAGCAAAGGAGCAATGCCGGGGAGAAGCCCGGAGGCTGAAGCCAGAGCAAGGAGGTTATAGGGGAGCTGAGAGGTATGTGGGGAGAGGAAAACTGGGAGTGGGGCTGCAGGGTGGGGGAGGCTGAAGAGAGAGAGTGAAAGAGAAGGCAGAGAGAGATAGGGATTGGGAAGAGGTGGCAAGAAGCAAAAAGTGGCAGGAGTGAGGCTGAGAGCCTGCAGAAAGCAACAGGGCTAAGAGCCTGCAGAAAAGGAACAGAGAGGAGGCAAAAAGTGGCGGGAACAGGACTGAGAGCTGACAGGGAGAGAGAGACAGAGACTAGAATTTAAGGTAGGGAAGGGACCGGGCCTCAGTAAAACACACACACACAATGGCAGCAGGGGTTAAAGAGGCTTGGTGCAGGGGCTGAAGTCCAGGAGGAGAGAGAGTGAGTCCAAACTGGAGGAGGAAATATGCAAGTGATATTTACCTATCCCAGGCTGAAGCAGTGGCCAGCCAGGGTCTCCTTCAGCTCGGTGTTGCCCAGAGGGGGTCGCTGGCAGGGCCTCTGGGGTGGATAGGCGGTGTGCCATTGTGCTGGTCCAGATGGAAATGGCGTTCCCAAGGAGTCAGTCTTCACTACCCCTTTTATGGGGCAGACTACCTCTGATCTCCTGTGGGGAGGACCTGTCCAGGCAATGTCAGTCCTGTTCCAGAGGGTTCCAGGTGTTCTTACTGAGCATGTGCAGCTTGGCACAATGGTCTCATCTTCTGTATCTTTTGTATCTTGAACGCTGAGGGTGGTTCCAATGACTAGGTCATTGGTCCAGGTATTGGTGTTGATGGTTAGGTCATTCAGAAGAAGCTATTTTTAAACCTACTGCCATTGTCTCTCAAGCACCCTCATTCATCCCCATTCATTCAGGAACCAAGTTAATTGGGGTGGGGTGGGGTGGGGTGGGGTGGGGGAGTACTATGAGTCATAGGTTACACAACCGGGCATGGGGATAAGATGGAGACTTGACATGACTTATGCTAACTTACTTATATAGGCCTAAAACAGTATAACAATATAAAAGCAGTACAAACATAATAATTATCACTTATAAAACAATGGATATCTATATCAAAATAGCAGGGCACTTAATTTGCAGAGAGGGGAGAGAAAAATAAAACTTACTACCTACAATAAAATGTTAAAGCTTATCCTACATTTTAGCTTACTTTTACTTATCTATAGGGAATAAAGGGAGAGACAAAGTCAGGAATGGTTGGGGAAGGGGAGGGAATGCATTTTAAAAGGAAAAATAAAAGAAAAACTGGGGGTTTTGCTACACATCTTAAAGCTGTGTTGTATAAGACATCATATAGGAAAATAGCACTAGGACAGCCCATGTCTGAGAGCACTTGCAGTCCAGGATATCAAAGCCTCAGATGTAGCAGGTTTCGTCACATCTTTTTTATGGTAAAACCTTAGACCCAGATCATGTCCTATCATGCCAAACATGTGAGAAACCTAAAGCTAGACAGGAGTGTTCATGTTCTGTACATGGCCAAACAAAGGGTTAGAAAGCAGTTCTTTAGCTGTGTTAGTCTGAAATCAGGCAGAAGACAGGGTAAATTACACCTTAAACACTAAATCAGCGATGCATAGGCTTGTGTGAGCCTGAGCTTTAATTCATCAGATGCTGTTGGCTATCCTTAACTATGGATGTCCCAGAGCCATAGGGGAATCGTAGAGTCAGAACGTTTGCATGGAGTCTCATCTGCTGTGTCATACTTCTTAGGTGCCCTGTCCACTGCTATTATGAGCCTACCCCAAAGGTGTCCAACTTACTTGGCTTCACATGCCAGATCTGGACCATGGGATGAGCAGTGGCAGTGTTCACCCTCTGGGTTTCGGAGCCATGCCGACGCAGCAATTCTGACAGCTGTGCTGACAAGCCAGTGACCCACCACTGAAGGTGGCTTATATCCTTGCAGGGCATGACGACATGGCTCTGGAACCAAGGGGGTGGACACTGCCACTGCATGCTCCTTTCCCCATCTCCCCTTGCTGATTTTCATTGCTAATGGTGACTGAAAACCCTGGATTAGGGTGTGTGAGAGGGTGTGCAGCAGCAGTGCTAACAAACCTGTACAGGCTGAACTTTAACCACACATGAGCTGAGTGTGGCCCATGGGCCACTAAGTGGACAGCCTTTATGTACCCAATAGGATTGGCTTAAAACCTCCTACCCCCTTCTAAGTTATATAGTTAGTAGAGATTGCTGAGGGAAAATCTCTGTAGGTTTCCAAGGAGATGCTACTATGAAGAATGATTCTCCCTTGTCTTGAGTCCTTCTCTGTTCCCTCATGTCCCTTTCCTATCTCTGAAGCCTGATTGTCAGGAATCCATGGCAGGGGTAAGGGAGTGGATGTGTCTGCAGTGGGGGGTGTGCATGCATGCACACAAACATGACCTGTCGTTGCGGTAGTGACTCTGCCCCCCTAATTTCAAGGCCCAGAAGGTAAAGGCCCAGTACAGTGCTTTAAAAGAAAGACAAGATAGTCAAGGTTATATATAAACAATAATTACCAGTCCATCAGATAAATGTTTATATATCAGCAATACATAAAGTATTCAGGAACTGGATAAATTATAATAGGCCATAAATCCAATATCAGTGTTTAGTTCTTGGTTCTTAGTGTCTAGCCCCACCTTATGAATTTTTGTTCCCAAGTTTGAATACTTGACACACAAGGAAGGTGAGACTATAATGCCCCACCCCCTTTGGATGGGCCTTGATCTCCTAGTACTTGGCTTCTTTTCTTTTGCTAATGATGTGTCTGCTACACCTGAGAATTTCTCTCAGCCCCCTCCTCTATGCTGTGCTTAATTTGGTATGCCCGGCTTCCTACAATCAGAGACCTGAGGAAGAATGTGTTGCATTGGAAAACTTATCTAACTTTGTCCCAATTACACAGTTGGTCCAATAAAAGATATCAGCCTAAGAAATCTTTGCTTCCCAAAGATCCACAAATGAGGTAACCCTGGCAGACCTTGCATAATTTCTGGACTACCATGACTACAACATCACTCTTACACACAACTGCAATTTTTTTAAAGAGTCAGTGAGACAAGAACTTAGATGAGTTGGTTTAGATGTAGACATTTCTGCCTTGAGTAGGTGGGGTTGGACTAGGTGACCTCACTAAGGTCCCTTCCAGCCCTGCAATTCTGTGGCTGAATCCTGAATTTTGTTTCTTGTCCCCTTTATTCTGTTATCATTCAATAGCTATTCTTTGACTCATTTCTGCTGCATTGAAGCCACTCCCCACATTGCTGATGAATTCTGGCCCCAGATGGCTCCACTGCCACCTGCGTAAAGAAACAACCTGAGCAACATGAGTTGCCGCAGAGCTGAATCTGATGTGCTCCAAACTATCCCCAGTTTTATGATACATTCCCCTGTTCTTGCACAAATCACTTTTATTCATGTATAGTAACAGATGGAGAGGGTGCCAGCTGCATCAGGTGTTCGGTGACTGTTTGACAGTAGGTAGTGACTTTTCCTTCTTGTAAGTTGAAATGGGCTTTCTACAAATGCAACTCAATTTCCCTGAAGCCAAGATTGTCGATTGTAGGAAACAGCCTCCTTAACATTACCTCTCCTCCCCCTGTCCTCCATGCCCTGAGAGAAATCGTTACTTGTGCCAAGGAGCTGCTGTGCAAATGACCATGTAACTCAAAGCAACAATTTCAAGTGCCTCATTTGCAGACCCAGCAGTAGTGGAATAAAAAAGTAGAAGATAAAGAAGCAGTCAGAATGGAAACAGGTCGAACTATCTAAAAAGAAATGTGAGTTAGCAGGAAACCGTGCTTGTGTCTGCATCTTTCTGTGTGGTTTCCATTTGCCCAGAAGCCAGTGCAGCAGCTCTGCACATGTGAACATTACCTACCTAGTAAAGCATTATAGGCCAAATGCTTCACTGTGCCCAGCATTTGGGTCAGTGTCTGATCTTCACTGCCTTGGAGGTAAATGTTAGCAAAGCAAACTGGCAGTGTTTTCCTCCGCCTAGGGTACATGTACTTGGGAGTAGTGTAAATAAAAAATACCAGGAGCAAATCAGTGGAAAGTCACTGTGTGGGCAGTAGGTTGGTGGTTCACCTGGGTGATTATTTGTAGAGGTCTTATTTGGGACACGGTGTAATGGAAATATTAGGGTTAAAGCACTATTCAGGCTCTAGCTAAAGTGAGAGCATCAGTAGTATTTGGGTGGGAAGGCAAGGAGACAGGATGGGGCCTGTCCATCTGGCACCTCGGAGACTGTAAACAAAGCAGTGAGACACTGGCATCCCTGGGAAGGCAAAGTACAACTACATTTGCTTCATATGGCAATATCTAGAATATGGGAAATAGGAGTTGGAGGTAGGCAGCAGGGGTTACCACTGCGCAGCAGCAGGAGAAGCTAATGGGAAAGGCTTGGGCAAAAGCAGCAGTGTGTCCTGGGGGGACAGGTAGCAGGAGTTCAGTCCTGTCCCTGAAGTAAATGAATTAATACTTTGACCACTTCTGTGACATAGGACCAGTAAAGAACAGTTTGTGACTATTTCTGGACAGACACATTTCCCAGTGCAGGCAGCTGGATGCAAACGGCTGCTTGTGTGCAGCTGCTTGTATGCATGATGAACTAAATACATTAGTCATCAAATAGGCATAATGCTTGCCCCTCCCACACTGCTCAGCCTTGCAATTGCCCCCAACCCCCTCTCTGCTTCATGTTCATTATTTGACTCTTAGGCTTTGGCTACACTGAGCTTTTCGCCATCTAGATGTCTGTGCAAGCCCCCAGAATAGACACCATTTACAACACTGCAGTTTATTTCAGTTTCAGACCAGGGTAAGATGCCCCAGCTTCAACTGTCCTAATTAGATGTTTGTATCAGTAGAGCCACAGTCCTGACTTAGATCCCAAGGGTAGGTGTCCCAGATTCCCTGGGGGAGCAACTGCTTGGGACCTCCAGCCTTGTATAGTCTCTCTGAGCACCCCTTGAAACCAACCCAGGCATAGCTTCTAAAGTGAGCGAGCCACTGGCTTCCTGGACTCCAAGACCAGGCTTTTGGTCCCTGACTCTCCTCTCCCCAGTTTTCATAGCTCTTCCTTAGAGGGGTACTTTCTAATTAAGCTCCTGGAGAGGGTCTTTACCTGCTCAATGACATGGGGTGCATTTAGGGTCATGCAATACAGTCAGCTCTTCGTAAAACAGACCAAACTGTGTTGTTCACGGTGCTACAACAGGCAGAGTCCTCCTGCCCCAAAACTTAAGCAATCTCCCTCAGAAAAATCAGGGCAGCCCTGCCTGGCTTTTCTCCCTCAAGCCTCCTTTTGTCTCTGGGCACCTCCCTTCTTTCGCAAGTGTCACTCTGAATCCAAAAGGCAAGGATTTCTTAGGGTGATATCTTTTATTGGACCCACTGCAACAACAAAAAAGTTGGGATAGAGTTAATCGAGTTTTCAAAGTTAGACTTTCTTCAGCTCTGATTCCAGAAACAGCCTCTTCAGGTGCCGGGGCTTCATGTGTGGGTATTTGCAGAGTGTTTCATTGTTTGCTTGAAGGCCTGCTCTCTCCTAATACAACACTCAGGCTTTGTACTTTCAAACGGAATTAACCTCTTCTTTTCCCATGTACAAGCTAATCAGAGAAACTGAGGCATGCAACATCATTTTAACATGAACACATTTAAACCAGAAATATTGCACCAAAACCAACAGCCTGTCGCAGTAGGAAAGATCCTAAGCTCTGCATTATAAAAATGAGTTAATAGAGGAGGCAAGTATAGGGGATATACTGAGTAACATAACTGAGTACCTTGCAGAGACTAGCTTGTTCAGGTGCTGCCCTGCCCTGCCTTTTGCTTGACTTCAAACTAGCAAAACTAACTAGTTCTCTAGAACAAAGAAGTGACCATTAGATGACACTGGGCACATCCACATGTTCATTAATGTGCTTTTGCTAATATGCATTACATTTTTACCTCCATTGTGAGGTACTAGAAAAAAGTGCATTAGTCTGTGTGCATTAGCTTTTGCTTTTGCTAATGTGCAATGTGTATTAGCAAAAGCACACAGTTTTTTGTGACACTTTAATGTGTATTAAAATAGGCTAATGTGCATTAAAGTGCATGTGTAGACATGCACACTGCTACTTGGGATGTCCAGATTTGAAAACTGGGCCAAATGTTATGCTCATTAATTCCATCCCACTGGTTTTAGTAGAGTTACATGAGTATAGTGGGGGTCAGGATTTGAGCACAGAGGCCAAATTATACTCTCACAACACAGTAACTCAGCAGTTATTCCAGGTTTCCTGTGAAGTATCTGAGAACAAAACCAGGCCATCAGAATCTAATTAAACATCATACTTGATAAGAGTTAACTTAGTCTCTGAACTTAGTTTCTGCCAGGGACAGGGATCTCTTTTTAACCTACTAGAATTCTCCAGAAAACTTAAATGAGTGATTAAGAGTGAGACTGTGGATAAAATTTACTAGGACATTTATTTTTTTATAAATTCTCATGCCAGGAGCTGTTCAGGCAAATAAATGGTCCTTAGGTCAGAGGTATTCTATTTATTATTACGTACTAAAAAGCAATTAGGTTGTCTTCCTAATGTGCTGCAGCAGATTTAAAAACAAGTACAGGTTTCCCGCGATTTATGCAGGTTTTCTATATGCGAATTCACTCTTATGCGATGAGCATATTGAGACCCATAATTTGTTATATTAAAGGTAAATTCGCTCTTATGTGGTCAGCATAGATGTTCCCCCTGCTGAAGCAGGTACGTCTGTTGGGGGGAGGGGAAAGGGCCGTGGCCCCACTCACACCAGCCCCGGCTGCAGCAGCCCCAGGGACAGCCAACACCAGCTGCCTGCACCAGGGCACAGCGCAGCCCAGGAGCAGAGGTGAAAGTGGACAAGCAGAGCCCAGGTGCTAGGGGACAGGCGGAGCACGGTGCAGCTCAGCAGCTGCAGGCAGCTGGCACCAGCTGCTCCCAGGGCCACTGCTGCCGGGTCTGGGGTTAGTGCCACAGTGGGTTCGCTTTATGCAAATTTGATTTATACACCGTTCTCCAAGAATGCATGTACAGCATAAATTGAGGGAAACCTGTATGGTAGAGACTGATCAAGAGTTCATTGAAATCAGTGGATGAAATCCCTTTGGCGTAAATGGGCTTTGGCAAAGGTGCAACATTATCTGGAGTATGGTGATTTAAGAATAGATGCCTCTGAAAGATATAATGGAGTTTGAAATAAACCAAAAAAAAGCCTAGCAAAGCTCATGAAGAGCTCAAGAAATTTTTCTTACACCGAGAGGTCACAAGACACTTGAGCCATGGCAGAAGATTGATCAGTCCTCACAATTCTACCCTCTCCTGAGCCACTCCATATTAAAAAGTATCTCCTTGGGCATGTCTGTATGTGCACTTTACTCCACAGTAGACTAATTTACTGCATAGTAAGGCATCACCATCTAAATTTGTGTATCAATTAGGGTGCAGTAGATTAATTTATTCCAGGATAGGATAGTCCCATCAGACACAGGTACTATCTGACAGCAGAGAAAATTACTACACTTAAACCTGTATAGATGGTGATGTTGGGATTAGTTTATTCTGGCTCAGATTGCATCAAAGTTTATTCAGTTGGGTTAATTGAACATGTATACACACCCCTTTAGAATCAAATTGATCCTACTATGGACAAGGTACTGTTAGCACATAATTAATTCAATTCTACAGAAAGTCAATGAGATGACTGTTGCAGTTGGAAATTTTTTTTTTAAAGGCTGGATATTATTTGTGCTCAGATTAACAACATTTACAGCTATGCATACTGAGATAAGTATACAGGCAGTCCTCGGACTTACAACACAATTGGTTCCTAAAAACTGTGTCTTAAATCGAAACACTGTAACTCAGAACCGATTTTCCCAAAGGAAACAATGTTATAAATGGGGGATTGGTTTGTGAACCAAGGCTTGATACCCTGTTTTCACCAAAAATAACTCAGAATTTTGTACTCGATCACGTATAAATGAGTAACATAGCTACATTCATGTATTTATATTATAAATAGCGATCATTGATTTGGGAGGACTCCTTTAAGGTGACTTTGCTGGACTTTTTGAAGGGCTCTTAGTTGGACTTCTTGAAGGGTTCTTGGCTGGAGTCTTCTCAGGAGTCTTGGCTGCAGGTTTTTCTGGAGTCTTGTCTGCTTTCTTAAAGAAAGTGTCCAAGGAAGTTTGGACAGGTGTTCTCCAGGGAGAAGGGTGACACAGTGAACTTGTTCGCTGGGGTGGCGTCGCGTTGGATCAAGCATTGTAAATTCAAAACTGACATCAGAAAGTTGAAACAGGGTGTCAATTTATAAACGTTTCACACTTACAGTGTGGTAACTCGAAACATTGTAAGTCGAGGACTGACTGTACTCAGATTTTTTTGCTTTGGGTTATAAACTGATTATTTTTATAGGTCATTTTATAGGTAATTTTTTCCTCAAGGAAATTAATACCACTCTAGATTTTTTGAGGGTTGTTGTTTTTTTTTTCTTGCCTCTGAAGTATTAGGTATTGGCTGGGATATCATATGGGATAAACAAATGGCATGACCTGGAAAAATAAATATGAATTTCTGCATAGGGTTTGCGTTCCAAGCCCAGAAGAGATGATAGTGAATGTACATAGCATACAGAGTGAGCTGTGCTTATTCAAGGCAAACTCTTTTTAAGATGGAGTTAGAGCACCAGTATTGGTCCGTAATTGCAACCAGCTAACTCAGAGAGCTTGGACAACATCTAAATGCTGATAGCTCTAGGCATGCCTCTATGATTTTGTTCCAGGCAGGGCAGTGATGCTAGTTGAAGGAGGTGAGCAAATATTTTGCAATAACTTCTTTAGCAGATTTCTCCCGTGTCATGTTCAAGGAACATCCACAAGCAGATCATATTTATTTGATGTTTGACAAAATAGGATCTGCAATATGTAGTTGCAGTCAGCCACATGGTATAGTATTGTTTCTTTTTCCTGATTTGCATAAGAAAACTTCTACAGTCAAGTTCAATTAAAATACTTGTAGAAAGTGAATTAAAAATCTGCTTTCTCTGAATAAGTTAAAATTGTGGGCTTAAAATATGATTTTTTGAGCTTGTAACTCAAACACAAATGCTCTGGGAGAGCAAACACCCAAGGAAAGTTAATGTGACCAAAGTCAATTCATTTTCAAAACATAATTAATATTTGTGGTGGTTATTTTTTCAGTGTTCACCCAGCTCTACCATCAGTATAACTGATTAAATATAAGTAGGTAGCTTACACTTCATCAGCTAATTGACTCTAGGATGCTTTGGGCAGGAACTGTAATAGTGATAAGCAGCAAAACCCCCTGGCTTACTTCTGAGATTCCAGGTTGCAATTTGCGACTTTTTCCATTGGAAAAAAAACCCTTCTTTATGATTCAGAAACTGAACAAAGTGAATGAAGCAATTGAGAGACTAAATACCAAACCCCAGGATGTTCATGTAGCATCTCTGTTCTGACTTGTAACTAACTATACATTAATGTCTCTTGGGGTATGATTAAAGTTAAGCACGATAGGTTGCTGGGCAGGTGTTCTTAGCTGCTGCTGCTGCTTGCTTGTTCACTAGTGTTGATGCTATAGGGATGTCACTGAGCAATCGAGCTAAAACGTTCACAGGAGCCTGTATCTTTATGAGCTTCATTCCCACTGGTTGATTAGATCTTGATGAAATCTCTTCTCAGACCAGGGGTAAGGACTTCCTTGTCTCTAACAAATCAAAATCTAGATCTTAAATAAACCATATTACATTATCTTTGCCCCACCTCCCCCCAACCTCCAAGGACTTGTTCAGATAAGTATGCATGTAAATTTCTCTGGGGACAGCTAGCAGTGGCACGTTGGCACGCATGCTCTGGTGTGTGGCAGATTGCCCTAGGTGGGGTAGGGTAGGCTGGGGCCAGTACCTGGGCTGGCCTCAGCAGCTTTACCTAGGGTCCTCGGGGCTCCCAGGGCTGCAGCAGCAGCAATCCAGGCATTTGGAGCTGGCTGGATGCCATAGCAGGGCTCTGGCTAGCCAGGCTACAGTTTCAGGTGACACATGCTGCATTTGCATCGCACTTTTTTGATACAGGGATTTCCTGGTATCTAAATTTGTCTCCGTGCTGCAAATATGCAGCACAGAGAACCAAATCACATGAGTGGGGTGTGTTTTGTGGCACTTCAGAGGCCTTTGAGGCACCGCAAAGTACACATGCACGCTTGTGTGGACACAGTCCAAGGTTTCAATCAGGAACCTTTGGAGTCTTTAAATTGCAATCACATTCAGCCACAGAAACTACTTTGATTCTGAGCTCTCAGAAATTTTAATTGGGTGTTTTTTTCTCTTGGACAGGAAAGTCATAGCTAGTAAGGGGAGGCATTAAGTTATGAACTACTGTTCTTACATCAACTATAACTGATTAAATATAAGTAGGTAGCTTACACTTCATCAGCTAATTGACTCTAGGATGCTTTGGGCAGGAACTGTAATAGTGATAAGCAGCAAAACCCCCTGGCTTACTTCTGAGATTCCAGGTTGCAATTTGCGACTTTTTCCATTGGAAAAAAAACCCTTCTTTATGATTCAGAAACTGAACAAAGTGAATGAAGCAATTGAGAGACTAAATACCAAACCCCAGGATGTTCATGTAGCATCTCTGTTCTGACTTGTAACTAACTATACATTAATGTCTCTTGGGGTATGATTAAAGTTAAGCACGATAGGTTGCTGGGCAGGTGTTCTTAGCTGCTGCTGCTGCTTGCTTGTTCACTAGTGTTGATGCTATAGGGATGTCACTGAGCAATCGAGCTAAAACGTTCACAGGAGCCTGTATCTTTATGAGCTTCATTCCCACTGGTTGATTAGATCTTGATGAAATCTCTTCTCAGACCAGGGGTAAGGACTTCCTTGTCTCTAACAAATCAAAATCTAGATCTTAAATAAACCATATTACATTATCTTTGCCCCACCTCCCCCCAACCTCCAAGGACTTGTTCAGATAAGTATGCATGTAAATTTCTCTGGGGACAGCTAGCAGTGGCACGTTGGCACGCATGCTCTGGTGTGTGGCAGATTGCCCTAGGTGGGGTAGGGTAGGCTGGGGCCAGTACCTGGGCTGGCCTCAGCAGCTTTACCTAGGGTCCTCGGGGCTCCCAGGGCTGCAGCAGCAGCAATCCAGGCATTTGGAGCTGGCTGGATGCCATAGCAGGGCTCTGGCTAGCCAGGCTACAGTTTCAGGTGACACATGCTGCATTTGCATCGCACTTTTTTGATACAGGGATTTCCTGGTATCTAAATTTGTCTCCGTGCTGCAAATATGCAGCACAGAGAACCAAATCACATGAGTGGGGTGTGTTTTGTGGCACTTCAGAGGCCTTTGAGGCACCGCAAAGTACACATGCACGCTTGTGTGGACACAGTCCAAGGTTTCAATCAGGAACCTTTGGAGTCTTTAAATTGCAATCACATTCAGCCACAGAAACTACTTTGATTCTGAGCTCTCAGAAATTTTAATTGGGTGTTTTTTTCTCTTGGACAGGAAAGTCTTAGCTAGTAAGGGGAGGCAGGAAGTTATGAACTACTGTTCTTACATCAACTTAGTCACACTTTGCTCCATCTCTTCATTTTCTTTTTTCTCAGCTTCTTTAATGATGCAACATGAGTCATTCAGTCTAATTGGTTTAGTAAGCAAGAGACTTGAGCAGAGAGAGGGAGCAGCTGCTGAATACTCTGAGCTCAGTCTATTGCACCCAGTTGGCTAAAACAGGGGTGGGCAATTATTGCACCTGGAGGGCCACTTAATGAGTTTTGGTGAGTTGTCAAGGGCTCTCCATCCCTTGATGGTTGCCCCACACCCTGGTCACCATCTTGGGACAGGAAGTCCCTCTCCTGCCCCCCACCCCCGAAGTATTTCTTTTGGGGGAGTGTTGCTGTTTTGGAACCAGAAAAAAAATCATACTAACAGTCAAACATCATACATTATAAAGTATTTCTATTTCAAAAAATATTTTTGTTCTGATTTATTTGTGCTTTTGCATAGTGTATATAGAGGTGATTGCATAATAGCTCAAAAATAAAGTCTTACTCTTGAATATTGTGCGGGGGATGTGGGGTGTGTTTGGGGGTATGGATGTGTGTGTATGTGGGTGGGTATGTATGTGGGGGGTTTGTGAGGGGATGTGGCTGTGTGTGTGGGGTGGTGTACGGTATGTTTGTGGGATGTAGGTGCATTCATATGAGAGGGTTGTGGGAGGGCTGGGCAGGGGTATGTGTGTGTAGGGTATGTGGAGGGAGGGAGGGTGGGGGAGTGTGGGGACTCACCCCACATGGTCCTCCCCCTCCATGGTGCACAGTCTTCCCTGGCAGTAGCAGCAGCAGGCAGCAGGCTGTTGGCAGGCCTGCACAGGCACAGCCACTCGGCAGTACGTGGCTCTGACCAGTTCCAGGTACTGCATGTGGTGGCAAGAAGCAGAGCTATGCTGGCCCACCTCTATCGCACCAGGCTCGTGTGCAGCTCCCGGAAATCATGCGACACTGCGGGGAAGCTGGCTGCCTTCGCCACTCCCTTTTGCCACATGCAGTGCACAAGACTCTATCAAGACACTTGTTCAAGTGAGAATGTTGGTCAAATGCTGTCTTGAATGATACTCAAGCAGAATGGTGCTGTAGATGCTCTGGTGAATATGGGTGTTGTAAGCACCAGTTGCCATTCTGGGGCAGTGGAACTGAGCAGGTACTCTGTTAGTTACAAATAGGTTAGGTCAGGTTCTTGTTGGGGAGATGGATGCTGAAGTTTGTACGGTATTGATTGAGGGTAGAGATGACTGCTGGATGAGCAGCCATTTAGCTCCAAACCTGCTGTCACAAGAAATGTGCTTACCTTCTCAGAATCCTGGTCTCTCTCCATTTAAATATACCAGCACAGTGACGTCCAGTCCTTCTCCCTCACCTCAGGTTGTGGCCGCACTGTAGAGGAAGTAATTAGAGATTTCACGTCTGCTTATCTGGAATGGGGCAGGTGGCAGATAGACTAATTCTGTTCTCCCTACAAGTGCCAGGCACTAAGAGGAAGTCTGTAGATCATGCAGTATAAAGAATCCTAAACTGAGCCTTACGACTCTGTTTAGGTCATTTGTTTAGGCCATTTGAGGTCCTGGTGTGAGCCAGTCAATAACTGATAGTGGTAACTCACTCATGGACTTGTTCAGGTGCTAATTTAGTTAGAAAGCTGTCCTGTGGCCAGCAATGTCTCCCAGGTACCTGAGTAGCTCTGTGAAGGCTGTTTTCTGGGAGTGGGTGGAAGTGTAATGGCCTCTGTAAGGCAGACAAGCTTCTTTGGGTAAATCTGGTATCTTTTATTAGATCAACTCAAATAGTTGGAAACATTCTTCTTAGCAAGCCTTTGGGTACAAATACCCTTCAACGGGCTGAGGAAGCCTCTGCAGTTGGTCTGTGCTCTTCCTGGATGGAGTGGTAAGCAGCCAGAGGCCAGTATCTATGCAAGAAAGCCAGTCAGTTAAAATGTAAATTGAGGTGGTCAGTAGGTGAGAGACAGGCTGGGGGGAAGGGGGAATGAAAGTAGCTGTAGTCAAAGGATGAGAGACTGGAGGATGGCGGGTAAGGGAATGAGAATAGCTGGTAAAAAGTGGAGGGTTTACCTGGGGAGTCAGATGTTAGGCAGGTTATAATGTGCCATAAATCCAATGTCTATATTTAGTCCATGATTTTTTTTTGTATCCAGTAGATTGATAAAGTGATAGCCTCTGTAACTGTTCTTGCATCAGGCAGATCGTTTACCTGGCAGAGAAGTGGAGATGAAAGCGAAATTACAGGAATTGGCTATTGTTTCCTAATACTGTCAATTTTTGTTTCCTTTTGCCTCCTGGGACCTGGTGCAGAATTTACGATGAGGAAAAAGAAGACAAGAGTTCATGAAAAACATGAAAGGACTTCGAGAGGAACTCTGAGTGGGGTTACAAAGCCTTAGGGAAACAGGAAGTGCTGCTGAAAATTGCAAGGCCTGAAGTGTCAGAGAATGGTGGGGAGCGATGAGGGGCCAGGAGATTAAAGAGAATTGGGGGGAGGGGGGGAGCCAAGAGACAGGTTGCTGCAGGGTATGGGAGAGGCTAGCCACCCAGCTTTTTATGCTGATGTCAGGAGAAAACCGTGTAGGGTTTTTTTGTTTGTTTGTTTGTTTGTTTTTTGCTCCTCTGATCTCCTTCCAGTCTAGTAATAAATTTATGATAATGTTGTGTCTAGAGAATCTCACCTGTTACTCTGTTGCATTGCTTAGTGAGTACTTAGCCATATCAGGAAACCACACCTCCTGCATCCTTAGCCCTGACAGGCACTACATGTTGTGTGGGCTGGGAGCGACCCGAGCCCTTTTCCGCGCTGCACACGGGCTGTGGCCAGCAGCCCGGGCATGCCGGGTCGGAGAGGGAGGCCGCTGAGCTGGAATTAGGCACAAACGCGTATTGGTAGTTTTAAAGATTGTTTACTTACACCGAGATGGCAGTGGTGTAGGCTGGAAAACTTGATTGAGTTGCAGTTACAGACAGACAACACAGACGGTCTCGTGGAGGTGGCTAGGCTCCACGGTGCAGAGCTCCGGATGCTCTGGGTGACCGAGCCACCAAAATAGAAATCGTAGATACGTCTTATAAAAGTCGCGCTCGAAGACGGGAAGAGGTGGGCAGTGGATCAGGCCGCCAAGCTCCTCTGGATCTCACACAGGGTTTCTATTACCCTGCCGTGTACCCAGAGTCCCCACTAGATGGATGTGGAGTCCTCTTCGGCTGGGGCGGAACCCGCTCAAGCCTCTTATACGGCTAACAGGCCAATCGTTAGCCGCCACGTGTGAATAATTTAGCACTAGCCAATCACGGGGAACGAATTTACATACCGGTGGCGGGAACTCTTTTGCACCGTGCATTCCTCTCGCAACTCGAGCAATGCACCCTGCAAAAGAAGCTGCAGAAAAGGCGGGAAACTCGTCCCTGCGGGGTTTCCTCTACAACAGGAAACTTTCCCGTGCAGTGAAACTGCAACTTGGCGGGGATAATTCTGGTGCCGAAGCACACACAAAATCATGCCTTTGGGTCATGACACATGTATAGAAAAGTCCTAGAGAACTTAGTAACGCTGACACTGACTAAATTAAATGAAAATTTAATAGGGTTCTATAGAGATTACTCTGAAGATCTATGGAATTTAATGGTCAAGTAGACCTTTTCTACAGGCTTCAGTATCCATTCTTTAAATAGCAGAGATATATAATAATTTCTGCAGTATTGTCCAACAACAATGTGAAAAGTTATTGATGTGTAATAAATTGCATAGCATCTATCTAGAAGGGCATTTCACAGCATCTTTATGATCAATTAACTGTAAACTTCGTGGCAAAACTCTGTGAGTTGTGTTCTTGATCCTGCACTGAGATGTAAAAAGTTGCAATTTCTGACCATGCAACATTATTCAGGTTTAAAATAACATCCATTATGGATTTCCTTGCAAGCTTTTGTGATTGGGAGGTAGAAAATGGGAGGTCCCAGGATGAGAGAACTTTGTCCAAATGCTTTTCACATTCTTGTGGCAATTTGTCCTTCATTTTTTTGAAAAGCCGATTCTCTTTATTAACAAGGATTATGGTATTCAAGGCTTTATTTTTTTTTTTCAAATATGATGATCAGCAATAACTACATTGAGCCAACATGCAAAGCAGGTCCTTGTTTTCTATGTTAACAATGTTTTTTTTCCAAACAGGAGTTAATTGAGCCCCTTGACACTCCTAGGAAGATGGTAGATAATTAAGTGTCATTCTCACCGTGACATAGTTGGGGAAACAGACAGGAAAGGGATGCCCTACAGTAAAATTTTGTTTAAAATTTTTATAAAAATAGTTTCTGCAACTGTATTTTATTTATTATTTATTACTGGGTGGGAGCAAGCAAAGGGTCATTTGTAAAGATATTACCTTGCTTTTAATAGTGCTCTGAACTATGCACTTCATATGGCAGATGCATTTAAAAAAATGCATGAAAAATAGATTCCTAATATAGAGGAGACTGTAGAGAATGGACCAAAGTGGGAAGTCTGTGTCAACTAAGTCTTAAAATAGACTACTAGAGGACCTCCATCCCTGTTCTCAGACCATATGAGTACATGCCTCTCAAGCAATGTCTGGGAGATGTTACCACTTTTTCACTTGACTTGAATTTTGACCAGAACAGGGGTTATTGCATGTTAAGTGGTTGGCTAGAAAGCACTAATTAAGTTGTACAGTGAGTTCCTGTTTCTACTCTCTCCCTGTTTGGCACTAGTTAGTAGTGTGCTGATTTGATTTGTTAATGTCCCAGTTCAAAATTCCAACACACAAAATTCACCTCCTTTCAACAACCAACACATCCAAGCAATGAGATCACTCTGTGCAAAGGCATTGCCCATTACCTTGAGGTCAAAATGATTGATACTGCATCTGCTTTTGAGAGAGCAGTATCATCAAATTGGTCTCCTTCTTATCAAATGTATAAGAGTGTTTGGGACCCCAGAATGTTGAGTTTTGAACCATGTTTTGTTTTAGGGCATCCTTGAGGAGGGTGTCTGAATGTTCTCTGATGCTTATTGTTTTGAGCCAAGTATTCCAGCACATAACAGGTACTGAACCAAGAGGAAGTGAGGGATCAGCATCTCCACATTTCTGTCTTTCCTGTTAAATATTACCTTCATTGAAGCAATTGTTGTTGTCATTACTGGGAAGCCAACACATACAGATGTCTCCAGCTAAACGAATGGGGTCAAATTTAGACTTCCACTGATCTGGACAGAAGAGCATCCACATCAGGGTTGTCTTTAGCTCCTGGTGGGTGCATTGCACTTAGCCTGTATGGTATTTAGGAGGTCTGAAGATTAGGGTATGTGTACAAACCTTTTTCATATAGGGAGGAGCAGGCAGTCATTTCCCATCATGAAGCTGGAGAAAACACTGAAATCCATTCCAGCCTCACTATTTAATACTGTCTTGTGTCACTTTTAAAATAAAATAATTCTAATAAAATATCTGATACAAGTCTACCAAATAGTCCAGAGCCAGAATATCAGGAAAAAACTAAGAGGCATAGTACACACTTATTATTGTCACCTGTGCTTTCATTTCTTACTATTAAGACTGAGAGACACATGAATAATTCTTAAACTGTATGGAATGGATTTCATATGAATGTATCCTGAATCCTCAGCTAGTGTAAATTGGCATGGTCAAACTAATGTTAATTGAGCTCCATTTACGACAGTGGAGGATCTGGCCTGGGATGGGCTGGTAGGTGACCCTGTCTGAACTTGTTAGCACATGTTACTCCATTGTTCCACCATTTTGAACATCTCTGTGAACTTACCTACGTACAAAACAATGGAATTTTATCATTTTGGCTCTATGTATTGTTTGTTATAGGCCATATGTAGTAACACAGTCAAGAAGATAAATAAAACAACAACACAGTAGACAAATTCTGTTGTGTTTCAGTGAGGAGGACTTAATTTCTTTTCCAAGATTCCTGGTCTGATGGTACATGGTACAGTAAACTGGAAAGTCTATGGCAACTTCATTTAAAAGAAAAAATAAATATTAATTTGCTGATGCTATCCTAATTTCAGTTTTCAATATGCTTTTAGCACAGGGGTGGGCAATTATTTGGGTAGGCAAACCACTTAATGAGTTTTGGTGACCTGTCGAAAGCCACACCTCTCCCTCTCCCTTCCTCCCTGAGCTCTGAGCAGTGTGGAAGCCTGAACCTGCCCACAGCTTCAGCACAACCCTGTCCTCGCCCCATACCCCCTGCTGCCGGAGTCCATTTGCCCACAGCTATAGCCCCCCCATGCCTCCTCCTACCCCCACCCTGGGTCTGGGTCTGGCAGTTGCCGGCCACGTTCATAGTTGTCCAAATGCAGCTGTCAGTTTCCAGGTTGGGGCTCTGGGCATGGAAAGGGAGGGGGTGGTGCAGGCTATGACCAACCTGGAAGCCTGTACCCACCTGCAGCTGTAGCATGTGCCACATGCCTGGAGCCCTGACCCCGAAGCTGCTGGCTCCTATGGACAGCTGTGGACATGGCCAGCAGCTACTGGGTCTGGACTTGGGGGGCAGCAGGGCATGCTATGGCTATGGGTGGGTTCATACTTCTGCTTCTATGCTGATGGAGCCCTAGCTGAGAGAGAGAGAGCACCTGGCATGCTGGAAGCAGCCCCAGTCACCTGGCACTATGTGCCTGCGAGCCAGATCCATTCACTTGGCAGGCATCTGCCCACAGGCTGGATTCATTCGGTTGATTGGTCAGATCTGACCTGAGGGCCATATTTTGCCCATCCCAGTTGCCACTCCAGTCACCTTCCCCTGCCTCATCTGCTGCTCTGCTTCCTACTTTCTGTTGGATCTACTGTTCCTGTTGGATCAAACCTGTGCTGTCTGCCCCCTCCTTGATCTGCCATGTGCCACACAAAGAAGCTGCCTGTGTCACTTGTGGCACACGTACCACAAGTTGACCACCCCTACAATTGACTATTGGTGTTAAATAGTTGTAGAGCCCCATATGTCACCTTCCTCCCAAAAGGACTTACAGTTTAAGACTCTTCCTGTATACCAAATGTAACATGACAGTTACATTATGCAGTTGTGAGCAGACCATATTGTTGTCTGAATCTCTTGTCTTTCTACCAGCTACAAGTACCTGGAGATTCATGGATGCACATCTGACAGCGAGATGAGCCAAGATGATTAGTGATTTGTCCCAGGGGGTCTACATGCAAGATGTAATAAACAACCCTGCTGATTTTTCTCTCTCTCTCAGCCTGGGCAGAATCATTAGAAATTAAAATTTGGATGGAGTGGCTGATTTGTATATGACTATAAACCCTTCCTTTTAGAAAAGTCATATGGAACTGAATAGGGAAAATCAGAAGGGTTCTTTAGATAGTACTTTAAAAACCTGTAGGATCTAAATAGAGAGGGCCAATTTTCTATAGAATTTCTCAGCCCAGTCTAAATGAATGTACCAGGGAATGATACCACTGCTCTAGAATTTCTTTAGGGGATCACACTCATGGAATAGTCCTCAAAATTTTCAGTAGTAGCTATTGGGTGAAGCCTGAGATCAAACCCTTAATACTCTCTGGGCAGAAGTAAATGGAGTTGCCTTGGAGTTCCAACAGTGGAAACTTTCCATCCAAATACTCTTACACTTGGGCATATGCTCTAATTATTATGTAATCAGGACTCGTGGTAGAGGTGATATCTTTTATTAGACCAACTAGATGTTTGCAAAAAAAATTATTGAATTGCAAGCTTTTGTAATTCTTCTGTGAATTTCTGTATTTAATACAGGTGATCAGACTCAATGATTAAGATAATCCCTTCTGGCCTTAAACCCTATGAATCCCTTCAGCATCTGTTCAACTGGAATTGCACAATAAGAGATCCCCTTTCTCCTCCTTTTATTGAAAATTCCTGTTAAATTGAATAGGAAATTATGATTTTACTATAGGATTTTTTTTAAATCACACTGAAGTTTAATAGAGGACTATATCACTGCTATAGAAATCAACAGACAGGCTAATGCTAAAGTTTCTGTAGAAAGGAGATAATTATTAAATATGTTAGGAGTCACTTTTATGGAGTGCTATTGGTTTCATCCTGATTAAGGACATTGCCATAAGTATTTTGCAGGCTAGCTGAAGCCAAGGAACAGGATGCTAGGTGGGAGTCAGCTCATCAGGAAGAGAAAATAACAATATGGAAAAAGGTTTATATTTTGAACTTTCCATGCCAATATGTAAATGGCAGAGAGGGTTTATTTTACATAATCATGTTCTTCTCCACGGCAACCCTCCCTTCTGTAAATGAACCTGTTAAAGCAGGGTCAGGCAATTATTTCAGGCAGAGGGCCGCTTACTGAGTTTTGGCAAGCCATCGAGGGCCGCATGACAGGCAGCCCAGGGCAGATTAATATTACTTTTCTAAATTTTTTAGGGACTCCGCGGGCCAGATAGAATGGCCTGGCAGGCTGCATCCGGCCCCTGAGCCACATTTTGCCCACCCCTGTGTTAAAGGAATCCCAAAGCTCAATGCCTGGAGCATGATCCTTCCTGGTGTGAGGACTTATGTTCTGTCTGAGGCATGGTTTCTAAATGAGGTGAGCAGACAACCTGATTTATATGGGTGAATTCTGAGTTGAGTGACCCCATCTGTTTATGACCTTGGAGGCATTCTTGATCATGGGCAGATCTAGGATTTTGGAAAGTGGGATGCAGTTGGTGTGATACATCTTTCATCATGTACAACACAGCACAATTTTTTCTCCAAGTAAAAGGAAACTAGAAGCTTTACTAATATGCAAGGGTCCTAGGGCTATACTGTTCAGTTTAAGATGGAAGCAAAAATAAATATAACTTTATTGAAACGTGCCTCAACTTGCTATATGTAGTTTGCCATGTTATGCCCTAAAAAACCCACAAGAACCTAAGCAAAAAGTACTCAAAAGATGTTGTTTCTTTAGTCCTGTTGTCATTGGAATTAAATGTACATCTCTTTCAGATACATAAAACAAAATCAAACCTTCTTGAGCATCTTGACAGTGCATCCAATGCTTCACTGGCAGTTATTTCCACACCCAAGTTAATGTTTGCCAGAGTTAATGTTTCCACACCTGAGCTAATATTTTTAGCTAGAGTTAAAAACAGTCTGCAGGGCTGTGAAATAGGAGCTACATTACTCGGAGCAGCTAGCAGACAGCAGCATTGCAGAAGAAAAAATAGCTTAATTAGTGGAACATTAAGACCATTAACAAAGGAGAGATGGCCATTAACACTTGTAGAATGAAGAATTTGGAAGGAATCAAGCAGATTATAATGAGCCATGAAATCAAATGACTCCCTCATTACTGCCTGAATAGAAATGCTGTGGCCATTGCCAGGCAGTTTGTGAAATACACTATCCTTGGCCAAGTCATTTGTCCTTGCATGGATACTGCCTCAACCAGTGGCCAATACCTGATGCTTCAGAGGAAAGAAACTCATTAAGTGGCCTGCCTATCCAAAAAGCATGTGGTCAGATACTGAGGCAGATTAGGAGTGGCCTGAACATGAGGTTCAAATCAGGGCCAAGCTTTGGTCTTGGATTTGGTAGTGTCAGAATCTTGGAATCTACCTTTGACAAAACATCCAGCATTCTCACCTGATTTTACAGCATTCCCCTTAGGCTGAAATTTCTCTTCAGAACTTGGCTGCCTGCAATCCCAAATCAAACATTATAGCTTCCTTCTGATTTGAGTATGGGACCTATCATTGAAGGGGATTTGAATCCAGGCATTTGGACCCAAGCTCCTGAAACCTGGAGAGCTGGATATATCCATTTTAGAGCTTGATGTTAGGTCAAATAAAATGAATGAAGACTCCCATTGACATTAGTGTGTTTTGAATCCAACCATCCAACAATTAATCCAGTTCTAATCTAATAAACATTTAAAATAATACTGATACCAAAGCAGTTCCCTGGTACCCCACTATAAAAATCTCTCCATTGTGAGTAACTACCATTCCAGGAAAAAATCTGCTTTCTATTTATTATGGAGGCAGCACCATGCTGTGTAGTGCGGGAAGAGTCACTTTTAACTCTCCACTTCCTAGTCTTTTCATACCTGCTGTAAGGGGATATAGGGGATCTGGTTTCCCAAGGTTTGGAATATGGGAATTCAACTTTCTATCTTTTGGAAGGGAACAAGGAACCCCAAGCAGCACTGAGCACCAGCAACCTGAGCTCCATGCTAATAAAATATAGCAGATTTATGAGGCATTGTAAGAGTCCAGGTAAACTACACCAGTGGGTCACCTTTATTTACTGCCTTTTCCAAAGTGCTTCCATTAGACTGAGAAATATTGAGAAATGCACTACCCTCTCCACCCTGCCCCCACCCCCTGAAGGCACTCTGGTTTCAGTCTGTCAGGATATACTTCTCTGTAATATTCATCAGTACTCCTGTCTTAGGGGACAGTTGCTGCTTAATACTGCAGTTCTTCCTCTCTGTTTCTCCTATTGCACAATTTATCTCCCTGAGCATTCTGAGATATGTAACCTATAGTCAGTCTGAGAATCTCAAGTCTCTTCCTAGTTTCTTCAAGACTTTGGTCTGTCAGGGCTGCTCACTTGGTGTCCCATACAAATTGCCTTTGCAATAGCAATTTCTCCATTGTGGCATAGTGATGAGAATAATTTTTATTTATCTCCCTGAAAATGTATCTTTACCCTCTTTAACCTTCCCCCTTGCCTCCTAACAATATGAAGTCACACATGCAGCCTATTCTTTGTAACATATTAAGAATGATCATACAATTTTGTCATGATAGTCACAATGGCCACAGAGACTGTGGATTTGAACAGATTCTGTGGATTCGTCTTGGTGTGCGGTCACCAGTGGGGTCCCTCAAGGCTCTGTCCTAGGGTCTATACTGTTTAACATTTTCATCAATGATGTGGACATTGGTGTCAGAAGCAGACTGGCCAAGTTTGCCAACGACACCAAACTCTGGGGTGAAGCATCCACATCAGAGGATAGGAGGGTGATCCAGGCAGATCTTGACAGGCTCATGAAATGGGCAGATGAGAACCTGATGGTGTTTAACACTGAAAAATACAAGGTTCTCTACCTTGGGAGGAAGAACCTGCAGCATGCTTATAGGCTGGGCAGTGCTACGCTGGTTAGCACTACAGATGAAAGAGACTTGGGGGTCCTCATTGACCACAAGATGAACATGAGCCTTCAATGTGATGCTGCAGCTAGTAAAGCGACCAAAACGCTGGCTTGCATCCAAAGATGCTTCTCAAGCAAATCCCAGGACGTCATTCTCCCGTTGTACTCGGCCTTGGTGAGGCTGCATCTGGAGTACTGCGTCCAGTTTTGGGCTCCACAATTCAAAAGGGATGTGGAGAAGCTTGAGAGAGTCCAGAGGAGAGCCACGCACACGATCAGAGGTCAGGAAAACAGACCTTATGATGAGAGGCTGAGAGCCCTGGGACTCTTCAGCCTAGAAAAGCTCAGACTCAGGGGTGATCTGGTGGCCACCTATAAATTTATCAGGGGTGCTCATCAGGATCTGGGGGAACATCTGTTCATCAGAGCACCCCAAGGGATGACAAGATCAAACAGTCACAAACTCTGCCCCGACCAATTCAGGCTGGACATAAGGAAGAACTTTTTCACTGTCCGAGACCCCAAGGTTTGAAATAGACTGCTGCCAGAGGCGGTTCAAGCACCCACTTTGGACGCCTTCAAGATGCATTTGGATACTTATCTTGCTGGGATCCTATGATCCCTGCTGACTTCCTGCCCATGGGGCAGGGGGCTGGACTTGATTATCCTTCAGGGTCCCTTCCAGCCCGAATGTCTATGAAATCTGTGAATCTTGCAGATGCATCTGATTTGGTGTGTCCTTTATTTAATTTCTAAATGCATGTAATGCCATGCATTGACATCAGTTTGAATCAGTAAGTAAATTGTTCAATGAGAAATTATTGCTTAGCTTTGGTTGTTGTGCAGCATGCAGGTGTCACCAATGAGACTTGTAGTTGAGGGAGGGAGTACAAAAGTGTCTTTGAAGTTGAAAACAAGGTAAAAAATAGCTAAAGTAAATGGGGAAATTCTCCTTGCTGAGCAGAGAAGTTAAAAGTGTTCAAAGGGCTATTTCACAGAAATAGTAAAAGGTTGTTTTGTACTGCCTGTAATGTTCCTATGGGTTTCAAATAGAAAAGAATTTACAGCAAACAGCTTGAGAATGCTTTGCATAAATGCAACCTGCAAGCAGTTTAACCTGCAATAGAAGAGAAAACTGAAATATATAAAACAAGGTGTGTGCTACTTTCTGCAAGGACAGAACAACAAGGACAATAAGAAGTCCTTTTTCAGATATGTGGGGAGCCGGAGGAAAAGCAGGGGCAACATTGGACCCCTGCTGAA
>NW_005841929.1:3570820-3596265 GCF_000455745.1 Alligator sinensis | reverse complement strand
GCTGATAAATGCAAGGTTCTCCACCTTGGGAAGAAAAACCCTCAGCATCCTTATAGGCTCAGCAGTGCTATGTTGGCTAGCACTATGGAAGAAAGAGACTTGGGGGTCATCTTTGACCACAAGATGAACATGAGCCTGCAATGCGATGCGGCGGCTAGTAAAGCGACCAAAACGCTGGCTTTCATCCATAGATGCTTCTCAAGCAAATCCCGGGACGTCATTCTCCCCCTGTACTCGGCCTTAGTGAGGCCGCAGCTGGAGTACTGTGTCCAGTTTTGGGCTCCACAATTCAAAAAGGATGTGGAGAAGCTTGAGAGAGTCCAGAGAAGAGCCACGCGCATGATCAGAGGTCAGGGAAGCAGACCCTACGATGACAGGCTGAGAGCCGTGGGGCTCTTTAGCCTGAAAAAGCGCAGGCTTAGGGGTGATCTGATGGCCACCTACAAGTTTATCAGGGGTGACCACCAGCATCTGGGGGAACGTTTGTTCACCAGAGTGCCCCAAGGGATGACGAGGTCGAATGGTCACAAACTACTTCAAGATCGTTTCAGGCTGGACATAAGGAAGAACTTCTTTACTGTTCGAGCCCCCAAGGTCTGGAACAGCCTGCCACCGGAGGTGGTTCAAGCGCCTTCATTGAACACCTTCAAGATGAAACTGGATGCTTATCTTGCTGGGATCCTATGACCCCAGCTGACTTTTGCCCTTTGGGCAGGGGGCTGGACTCGATGATCTTCTGAGGTCCCTTCCAGCCCTGATGTCTATGAAATCTATGAAATCTATGAACAAATGCATCACACAACAGAAGGCGACTACTGTGACAGGTGGCCATCAGAAGGCCAGATCTCGATGTCATCGCGCCCACCTGTCTAGGGGCAGTCTACTCTAGCTCTCCTGCTATGACTTGATGAATAAATAACTGGTGTAAATTGTAGGAGGCTGCCCATTTAGTGCCCTGATACAGGGGTGTTGTATACGGCTCTGTACCACCCCTACCCTGTGTCCCATGCATCACAAATGGCATCATAATTTGGTTATAGCACTGGCCCGGGGCCGAGCCAAACTGTGCACCTTGTAGGGCCTCTCACATTCAACTCAAACACTCTGCCCTTCACAGGGTCTCTTTCATACCACCCCATCTCACCGGGCCACTTTCATACTGCCCTGATCCATGAGCAGCTCCCTCAGGCCATCAGGCTTACCTACTCTCACTCCAGCCAGTCCACACACAGCCCTTTGGGTTGTTCAAGCAACCCTACTCTATGTGGCACTGGCTTTGTTCCTTGCACTGGGCTGAACTCTGTCCCTAGCCCCTCACTGGGTGATTCTCTCACCTTCACGCTTTTATGGAGGTTGGCTCATGTGCTGCTCTTCAGACCGCCCCTATAGCCCTACTCAGCACACCCCTGGTGTAGCCCTTCACATTGCCCTTGCAACCCTACCCTACACCCTCTTATGCACAGTCTTTCAGGCCGCAATGGTGCACCCTGCTCTATGTAGGCCACCACACACACTTCCCTGCCCTCTTGCTGGGGCCTCTGGGATCTTATACCGCATGAGACTCAGGTGTCCACAGATGTGCCTGACCCACCAGGCGCATGCCTGTCCCTAGCTCTGGGTAACCCACCAGAATGTGGGGGCTGGGGTTATAAGTTACCCCTCCAAGATGATGTGGGCAGCAGCTCCAGCTGGGTGGTGTTCTCTCTAGCTGCAGCCACCAAAACTGCTGGCCCCCTGGGGTCTGAGCTAAATTGGAGGTTGCTCATCCTCCTCCTTCTGTCCCAATGCCCTCCTGCAGTCATGTGACTGCCTCATCAGGGCTGGCCCACACCTGCCAGCTGCCCTGCTGCCTGCTCTCAGCCCTTAAAGTGGCAAGCACCAAAGGTGCTCTGCCACAACTACGTTTTTTGTGCTTCCTATATTCCATTTTGTGTCTTAGAAAACCCTGCTTGTAGCACAGGAGAAAGCTCTCTGCAAAACGTTGGTGTCCAATAGAGGTGCACTGATACATCAGTCCATATCGTATCAGCACCAATAAAAGGAAAATTGACATTATCAGCAATCAGCTTTGTTTGACTGACATGGCCAATAATGTCACCGATAAGTGCTGCATGCATGCGCACAGCCACAACATGCACACAACCAGGCATCTCTCCCCACTCCACCCCCTTCATGCCCACTGGACGAACCACCGGCTCTGCCCCCTGCCCTGCCCTGTCTGTGCAGGTCCTGCTTCTGCCCCAGCCTCACTCCCTTCCTCACTACGGGGGCCTTTATCTGCCCCCGCCATCCCCTTCCCATCTCTACACCCCTTCCCTACAACAAACTTACCACCCGGATGCTGCTCTCCAAGCTGCCAGGCTGCATATCGGCAATTGGATCAGTATTGGCCAATATGGCTGGTCAATAATCGGCCATTGGTATCTGCCCCAAAAATCTTTTATCAGTGCACCCCTAGTAATGAATTATATTCAGATCACTGGAAAAAAATATATTTACCAAAGTTATTTGAAAGTTACATAAATAATGTGAAAGAACTTTGGAAAGTTGCAAACAGAACAAGGGATCATAGGATAGTAGGGCTGGAAGGGACCTCACGAGGTCATCTAGTTGAACCCTCTGCTTAAGGCAGGATCATCCCTGACTAAACCATCCCAACCAAATGTGCTGAAGGCTACTGTGTTCTACGTATTGTTATAGTGCAATGTTATTCTTGTGTGGCTTATTAAAGTCAATTAGGAGCTTGGAACTTAAGTCACTTCTATTAGACTGAATTTATTTAGAAATTGTTGGTGTCTATACACATGCTCTGGGGCATTCTAATTAGAACACATTTCAGGAGACTTAATTAATATCTAATACATATTCAAATAATTTAATCTGTTTGGAGCGTTCTAATTAGAATGCTTCAGTATACTACGGCATCATGTGTATTCAGGATCTCACATTTCAAAATGGCAGCAGGGGTGCTTTAACTAAAACTTGTTGAATGAGCTTTAGTTAAAGTACCCCTATGGCCATTTTGAAGTGTAGGACTCTGAATACACATGACACTGTGGTGTTTTAATTAGAGCGGTTGTCCAGGAGCTGCTCTAATTAAAACACACCCTCCCTACCACCCTGGGACATGTGTGTAGACACCCTGTGAACTTCCAAATGGTCAATGGCCAACTTAGACCAGGCAGTGGTGGAAACACTATCCTACCTTCATGTGTTTCAGGTGGGAAAAAAAAGTAGAAAAAAAAGAAAAAGGTCAAGCAAACATTGCTTGACATCAAATATCAAATAACCAGGCAGTGTGTGTGCAATAAATACAGAAAAGAACTCTGATAGCTTTGGGCATGACTTGCGTGATGCGTGCTCGGCATAGTTAGTCATGTATTGAGAAAAGTATTTATAATCATTAATTAATTTATTATTGTAGTAAAATGGGCTTCTTATTCCCTAACCTGCCTGCAAGTCATGGTTTTCATTGTCACTTCCAGGCAAAGGGAAAAGGGTCAGCAGTACCATCTTCAGTAATAATCACAGGGTGAAACAGTTGGTTTTCCCATTGTCTGTTTTCATGCCTGTCAACTCAAGGATGGAACTTCTAGGAAAGGAGTGAGACAATGTGTGATTCAGAAGCTGAAGATGCAGTCACCTCAAATACAATTGTGGAAGGACATGAAGGGTAACAACAGATATAAGGTTTATCTTGGACCTGATTGTCCCCAGTTTTCTTTGACTTGCATTAAAACTGGCTTGAGACTGTGTATACGCTATTGGATAAACCACTTAGATAGCTTGAATGGCTATTAACTCTAATTAGCCCAGACTGGGAGGGGAGGAGAGGGGGAGAAAAGAGGGAAGTGTTACCTAGGATAATTCACAGATACTTGGTGTGACGAGGTTTGGGCAAGCAAGGTTCTTTGAGTAAATGTGATACCTTTATTAGACCAACTGTGTAATTGGAACAAAGTTCTTAGCAAGCTTTCATGTGCAGTCACCCTTCTTTGGGCATAAGGAGTCTCTGCTGTTCTGAGACTCCAAGAAATTTCATAGATTTCATAGACATTAGGGCTGGAAGGGACCTCATAAGATCATCAGGTCCAGCCCCCTGCCCAAGGGACAGGAAGTCAGCTAGGGTCAAAGAATCCCAGCAAGATGAGTGTCCAAATGTTTCTTGAAAATGTCTGGAGTAGGTGCTTGTACCACCTCTGGAGGGAGTTCTAGGCCTTGGGAGCTCAGACAGTAAAGACGTTTTTCCTTGATGTCTCTAATGGGTTATGGAATAGAGAAAATCCCACACAATTTACTGATTCATTTTGATGCACTGGCTGGGGGAGTAGTTAGCTGATTGCACGATTTCACAATGATTACACACTTAATTCATACAACACAATTTTATTTTAAAACTCTTTGCTACGTATATAACACTGCTTAGCTTTAAGAAACACCACAAACATTAAGAACACAATAATTACATATATCAGAAACAATGCTCCGAATGCACTTCCTTCCCAAACAATGCTATAAGAATTAGTGTTACAAAACTAATTCATCATATTTTTCATCATATACTTACAATCCTAGAATTCCGAGAAGCCAAATACCAAAATATGGTTTCATTCCTCAGTAGTACGATTTAATGGGTTGGCCTCAGTAGTACGGTTCAATGGGCTCACCTCAGCAATACAATTCAATAGGCTGGCCTCAGCAGTGATAGGACTAAGTCCCCTTCCTTCAGTCCCTTTCAGGTGCTCCGCGGCTTCAGCGTGAACTAAGAGATTTGTGTTCACGGAGAGGGTGGTTCAGGTGATCAATCTGATCCGGCCTACACTTGCGATTCTTCCTTCGTTGTTCTGCAAGTATAGTCACCTCCAAATTGGGACAGTAAGTTACAGTTTTTATTGAGTGAGCTGCCGTCTATGGGCTCCTCCTACTCGACCTGTCATTACCCCCAAATTTGGGCTCAGATCTTACTCAACAGATTCTTTTGTTAATCATTTTAAATTACCTTTGGGAAACTTCCATATCACTGCAAATGCCCTTTTCTTACTAATCTGGTCAAAAGGCCTTAGGGTTTGATCTCTTGGAACTCAGGATATTTGCTCTCTTTGTAAAAGACTTCTAAAGATAAAATTTAAATTAAGACTTTAAGCGAAGTCAGGACTTTAAGCGAAGTCAGGACCTCCTTATCTAAGTCCAAAAACAATGACTTAGATAAGGAGATAAATCTTATCTTCTTCCTGAAACTGGCTAATGGGCAACCTTTACAAACATTCAAACTATTTCATTCAATATGATACTTGAGTCCCACCTAAAATGATTTTGCAGGAGTTTGTCTATTGGACCTTGTTATTCCCTGGGGTGCTCTGGTGAACAGGTGATCCCCCAAATCCTGATGCACACTCCTTATGTACTTATAGGCTGCCACCATGTCACCCCGAGCCTGTGCTTCTCCAGGCTGAAGAGTCCCATAGCTCGCAGCCTCTCTTCCTAAGGACTGTTCTCTTGCCCTATGATCATGTGTGTGGCTCTCCTCTGGACTCTTTCAAGCTTCTCTACCTCCTTCCTAAATTGTGGTGCCCAGAATTGGACACAGTACTCTAGCTGTGGCCTCACCAAGGCCAAATACAGTGGGAGGATGACATCCTGGGTCTTGCTCAAGATGCATCAGTAGATGCAAGCCAGAGTTTTGTTTGCTTTGCCAGCTGCAGTATCGCATTGGTGGTTTATATTCATCTTGTGGTCAATCAAGCCCCCCAAGTCCTTTTTGGCCATGGTGCTAGCAACTGTAGCATTGCCAAGCCTATAAGAGTGGTGCAGATTTTTGTCCCCAAGGTGGAGCACCTTGCATTTCTCCATACTGAATGCCATCAGGTTTTCATCCTTCTACCTTGCAAGCCTATCAAAGTCAGCTTGGATCACCAACCTATCCTCAAGTGTGGACACTCTTCCCCAAAGTTTGGTGTCATCAGTGAACTTGGCCAGTCAGCTTTTGACACCATTGTCCAGATTGTTTATGAAGACATTAAAGAGTACAGGTTCAAGAATGGAGCCTTGGGGATCACCGAGTCACTGAGTGCCATGTTGATTCGGTTCTGTCAACTAACACTCTCTGGGTCTGACCTCAAAGTCAGTTCCCCAGCCATTGGACTGTGGAGTAGTTGAGGCCACAGTAGCCCAATTTTTCCATGAGGACATCATGGGATACCATGTCAAAGGCTTTTTTAAAGTCCAAATATATGACATCAATCTCTTCCCTTTTGTCCACGTGATAAGTCACCTGGTCCTAGAAGGAAATGAGATTTGCAAGCAAGACCTACTTGCAACAAAGCCATGCTGGCTATGCCTCGTAATGTTGCCTTCTGTTATCCTGTCAAGAATGGTATCTTTGATTAATCTTTTCCAAAATCTTCCCAGTGATTGAGGTCAAACTGATTGGCCTGTAGTTTCCCGGGTCTTGTTTTCTCCCTTTCTTGAAGATGGGAACCACATTGGCCCTCTTCCAATCTTCAGGTACTTCACCTGAGTGCCACAAGTTCTCGAATATCCTTGCCTGAGGCTGTGCTATGATGTCTGCCAGTTCCTTTACCACTCTTGGGTGCAACCTATCTGGACCAGCTAATTTATGAGAGTCCAGCCTCTCAAGATGCTCCCTCACAAGATCCACACCATATATTCATCCTCACCCTGGTCATCCCACATCATGTTAGGCAGGGTGGTGCCTTTGGGCTGGTGAAAAACTGATACAAAGTAATCATTAAGCAGATTGGCTTTTTCCTGGGTGTTGGTAGTCAGCTGCCCCAGCTGGTTTAGCAGGGGTCCAATGTTGCCCTTGTTTTTCTTTAGACTCACCAAGGACTTTTTATTGTCCTTGATTTGTGTAGCCAGATGGAGTTCAGCTGCAGCCTTGGCTTTTCTGGTCCTTTTCTAGTTTGCTTCCTGCCGGTGTGGACCAGTGCAGTATACTCCGCCTTAGTGATGTTTCCTGTCTTCCATCTTTTATACACCTCTCTTTTTAGATGTAGGAGGTCCATGAGTTTCCTGTTGAGCTAAGGCAGTTGTTGAGCCCTTTCACCACCTTTCCTATGGGTTGGGATGGACTCCGCTTGTGCTTCTAGGTTGCTTCCTTAAGGAGCAACCACTCATCCTGAACTCCCCTCCCTGTAATATCATGGCCTTTCAGGGCCTCAAGAGCAAGTGTCCTGAGCTTATGAAAGTCAGCTTTCCTAAAGTCAAGGACTACTGCATTGCTGGCTGACTTGCCAGCTTTGTGATGGATGTTGAAAGTGATCAACTCGTGGTGATTCGTTTTGATGCACTGGCTGGGGGGGTAGTTAGCTGATTGCACGATTTCACAATGATTACACACTTAATTTATACAACACAATTTTATTTTAAAACTCTTTGCTACGTATATAACACTGCTTAGCTTTAAGAAACACCACAAACATTAAAAACACAATAATTACATATATCAGAAACAATGCTCCGAATGCACTTCCTTCCCAAACAATGCTATAAGAATTAGTGTTACAAAAACAACTACAATTACAACTAAAAGTTAAATTTGAATCAATACTGTTATTTTTCATAATATACTTACAATCCTAGAATTCCGAGAAGCCAAATACCAAAATATGGTTTCATTCCTCAGTAGTACGATTTAATGGGTTGGCCTCAGTAGTACGGTTCAATGAGCTGGGCTCACCAGTGATAGGACTACGTCCCCTTCCTTCAGTCCCTTTCGGGCGCTCCGCGGCTTCAGCGTGAACTAAGAGATTCGTGTTCACGGAGAGGCTTGATTAGGCGATCAATCTAATCCGACCTTATACTTGCGATTCTTCCTTCGTTGTTCTGCAAGTGAAGTCACCTCCAAATTGGGACAGTAAGTTACAGGTTTTTATTGAGTGAGCTGCCGTCATTGGGCTCCTCCTACTCAATTCATCATAACTCCCAAATTTGGGCTCGGATCTTACTCAACAGAAATTACCTTTGTTGAGCATTTTTTAAATTATTCTTGGGGAGACTTCCATATCACTGTAAATACTCTTTTCTTTTTACCAGTCTGGTTAAAAGGCCCCAGGCTTTGATTTCTCGGAATTTAGGACATTTACTTTCTTTGTAAAAAACTTCTAAAGGTACAATTTAGATTAAGGTTTTAGGCGAAGTCAGGACATTTCGCACGTAGCTCCAAAACAATGAGCTAGATAAGGAGATAGATCCTATCTTCTTCCTGAAACTGGCTAATGGGCAACCTTTACAAACATTCAAACTATTTCATTCAATATGACAGGGGTCACTGTCACCCAGCTTCCCTTTGATCCTTAGGTCACTGATTAAATCATCCCCATTGGCCAGTACCAGGTCCAGCAGTGCCTTGCTTCTTCTTAACCCATAAACTTCTTGAGACAGGTAGAGCTCATCCACACAGGTAAGGAAGCTTTGTGTCCAATCGGATTTGGCTGAGTGCTCATCCCATTAGATGTCTGGGTAGTTGAAGTCTCCCATGATGACCATGCACCAAGAGCATACAGCCTTGGCCAGTTCCCTGGCAAATTCTTGATCAAGCACTTGTTCCTGGTTTGGAAGTCTGTAGTAGACTCCTACCATTGTATCCCCTTCACTATGTTCTCCTCATATTCTAACCAAAGGGTCTCCAGTCATCCTCCTTGGGTGCCAATCTCAGCTTGTAGTGATGTGTAGCTCTCCTTCACATAGAGAGCTACATCCCTGCCCCTTTTTTCAGCATGATCTATCCTGTACAGGTTATAGCCATTTATACCAGTAGTCCAGTCATAGGAGGACTCTGTGATCCCTATGAGATCATAGTCGTTTTGTATAGCAGAAGGACCAGTTCCTCCTGTTTATTCCCCAAACTCCTAGCATTAGTGTACAGGCAGGTAAATGTGCCACTGGAGGCCCTAGGCTTCCTTGTACTCATGGAGAAGCTCTGTTCCTGGGCTGGGGTAGGAGTGGGTTCTCTTGAACTTCCTAACCTGATGGTTTTCCAGTTGATGCTTGGTGAGCTTGCTCTGGTGGTTGTCTGCCCATCCCCTGATGAGCTTATTTTAAAGCCTATGTCGAGCAGGTCAGCCATTCTGGCTGAGAAGAGTTTCTTTTGTCTCTCCCTCTTCTGCCCATGACACGTAACTGGAAGGATCAAGGAAAAAACCACCTGTGCCCCCAACCCCCTGAGCCCCACTCCCAGAGCCCTGTAGTCACTTATGACCCGGCTGGGATTTCTCTGAGCCGTGTCATTTTTGCCCACGTGGATAAGGACCATAGGGTAGTGGTTGGAGGGCTGGATAATTTTTTAGATCCTCTCAGCCACATCCCGGATACAGGCTTCCAGGAGGCAGCAGACCTCCTGGGCTAAGGGGTCAGGGTGACAGATCACTCCCTCTGTCCCCCTCAGGAGGGAGTCACCCACAATGACCACTCTGCATTTCATCTTAGGGATGATACCTGGTCATGTTTCTTCCTCACTAGCAGTAGTTGACAGCTCTGCAGGCTCTACTGGTGCTGCAAGAGGTGCTGTACCTGTTGCAGAGATCCAGGGGGCTGGTGACCCTGGTACACAGCGAGCCTTGGGGCCGGAGGCAACCTTTGTTCAGCCCCCTGGCTGGACAGTATGGGAGTGCCTCTTGGCCTCCCTCGTCCTGGCAGGCAACTTAGGTCTTCCCTCTTCTTTCCTGGGGTGAAGGGCCTGACAGTAGGAGTCAGTCTCCTGTTCACCGTCCCTGATGGCATGCAGCCTCTGCATTGCAGTCTGGAGCTCCACTATTTGTGATTCCAGAGACTCCAATGCAGAGCAAACCTCACAAGGGGAGATTGCAATGCTCCTGATCCCATGTGCCTAGAATTGTGCCAGGCAGCCCCACAGCCGAGAGCCAGGGGCTGTGTCTGAATGGAGGCCAGAACCATGGGTTCCGTCTGGATGGAGGCCTCAGAAGTACCGGAGGGGAGAGATTCAGCCATAGTGGGGAACTTTAGGGTGCAACATGTCCCACCCACCATTGCACTGGTAGTATTTTGGCTACTACTGTGCCAACTGCTCCCTTGAGACTTGCTGCCTAGGACCTCGGGCCCCTTCTGCCCAGCCTCCTGCATGAGCTCCCATGCACACTCACACGTCAAGCCTAGAAACACGCCTGTTTGCACGTACTGTTCATGAGGCCTCACTTACCTTCAGCAGGCTGGGGGTAGTCAGGGGACCTGGGGGTCCTGTTGGGAGGTCCTGGGGGCACAGCGGGCTTCCACCCATGCATCTCACTCTGGAGCCAGAGCCAAAGGGTGAGAGAAGCTAAAAGTGTGGCAGGTTGTCAGTGAGAATGTAAATAGGTAGAAAATAGGAAGACAAAAGGTAAAGCAGAGAGGAGAGGGGGAAGAGAGCAGGGGAAAACAAGGCTAAAGGGAGACATTACAGCGCTAGTATACAGGGTGGAAAAGGGTCTGTCAGTGGAAAAAAGTAGTTGGAGATCAGGAAAACAGGGTGACTACGCCCGAAAGCTTGCTAAGAACTTTTTTCCAGCTACTCAGTTGGTCTAATGAAAGATATCACATCTACTCAAAGAACCTTGCCCTGCCTGTGTCCTTAGACCAACATGGCTACAACCAAAAACCCAGCACAGTAGGGTTGTACATTGGATTTCTCCTGGGACAAAGCCATTTATTCTGAGATTCTAAAGATATACAAACCAATTGTCCCACTTTAAGCACCTGTGGAGTACTGAGGACACACTTTGTCCAAGGAGGACAAACAGGGCTAATTTGAATTAATTGCCATTCAAGCAATGTGGCTTCAGACCATGGAGAAGTACCACGGACATGATCTTTGTGGCCCATCAACTCTAGGGAAAATGATGAGAACAATACCAGGGTTGTTGGTTGTAGTCATGTTGGTCTAAGGACATAGGCAGACAAGGGTCTTTAGGTAAATCTGATATCTTTTATTAGGCCAACTCAGATCATTGGAAAAATTCTTCTTTGCAAGTTTTTGGGTACAATTACCCTTTGTCAGGTCAAGGACACATCTGCAGATGATCTGAGAACAATACCAGGAACTGTATGTGGCCTTTATTGATTTGACCAAAGCCTTCGACTCTACTAATGATGAGGCTCTGTGGAAGATCTTATCAAAGTTTGGATGCCTAGGGAAATGTATCACCATCCTAAGACTTTCATGACTAGATGGCTGCCTCCATCCTATGCAGTGGCTCCAGTATGGACCCCTTTGTGATTCAAACTGGCATCAGGCAGGGCTGCGTGATTGCACCAGTTGTGTTTTCCATCTTTCTTGCAGTCATCAAGATGCCCATCCATGACTGTCTGCCATGTGGCACTGGCATTGAGTACAGGATGAACAGGAACCTTTTCAGTCTCTCCCACCTCCATCCCCAAACCAAAGTTACTTTGGCCTTGATTGTGGAACTTTAGTATGCCAATAATTGTGCTGTCATTGCACGTACAGAGGAGGACCAACAAATGGCCCTTAACTGCTTCTCTCAAGCATACCGGTGCCTGGGGCTGACCCTTAACATCGGAAAAACAAACGTGCTTTACCAGCCTGCTCGGGGCCTATCAACCCCCCCCAGCAAAGACCCTCATTGATGGACAGGAACTGGAGAATGTTGAACACTTTGCATATCTCGGCAGCCAACTCTCAAAAGCCAACATGGATGAGGAGATCCAGTATAGGATCTGATGTGCCAGCTTTGCCTTCAGAAGACTGAATCATTATGTGTTCAATGATCACGACACTGAGACTTGAACAAAGCTCCCAGGGAGAAAGCAGCAGGGCAGGGAGCCCCAAGCCCACAATGAGCAGCCTGCATCCACCCCTGCCCCCCACGGGCTTGGCTCTGCTCTGGCCATGCCACCGGCGGGGAGAGGAGGTGGGCTTTTGCCGCCTTTCCATTCTTAAAAGGTGGTCACCCTAGCACTACCTCCAGAAGACCCTTGACATTAAGTGGGAGGATCATCGCACAAATGCCAGTGTCCTCACTGACACACCACCGGTATGGAAACATTAACTATTCAACATCAGCTGCGGTGGACAGGGCGCTATGTGTGCATGTCTGATGTACATTTACAAAAACAACTGCTATATTCCCGACTCAGTCAAGAACAAAGGACATGCGGGGGCCAGAGGAAACGCTTCAAGGACACCCTCAAGGTGAACATTAAGAAGTATGAAATTGGGAAAGTATAAATTGGGAAAAACTAGCCTGGGACAAGGCTATATGGCAATGCCTTGCAAGAAGGTACATCTTACTTTGAGGAAAACCATCTTGCCCTGGAGGCAGAAAAATGACAAAAACAGAAGGAAAGGAAACAAGACTGAGAAATCTGTGGTCTAAGCCTACCTTTAACCATCGCCTGTGACATTTGCCAGAGAGTCTGTGACTCTAGGATCAATTTTCTTAGTCATCAGCAGACTCATTTACAACCTTTTACTTGACCCATGGGAGTGATCATCCTTGACCGTGAGGGACTGACGACAACATAAACTGTTGTCCAATGCCTTTTTTGATACGAGTGGGAACCCAGGACAGTCAGACCTGGGATAAACCTGTGGGTTGTTTTTACCCAAGAATGAAAGGTTTTGTCCCAAAAGAAATCTAATATCTGTTTTTAACTTAAGATGTTTCAGCAATAAAAGCTTTTGCTTTGGGAACCATGAGGAGAGGAAGAGGTAGTTAGCCATATTAACCTGAAGCCATGAAGTATGAAGTCCCTTCATAGTATCTGATGATGTAAACTGTTGCTAACGGAAGCTTTTTACCTCTGACTTAGTTAGCTAAGTACAATGCAACTCTACTCTGCTTTGTTTAGGAACCGTGTATTCTTTAGGAACTCCTACCGTTTATGGAAAACCAGAAATCCAAACACGTGAAACAGCAAGTGAGTGATGTTGCCAGCTGGGCAGAATCTTACTATCAAACTGAAAATGCATTGGTTAAAAAAAACCCTTTTGTTTAAATCTGTAGGAAAATTGTCCCTACATGCATTTTTTTTTATTATGTATTTCCCTTCCTTGAATATAATTTGTTGGCAAAAGCCACATTCGTTGCTTCATCAACACAGTTTCCAAACGTGAAATGCTTAACCTGGGTTAGTTTTGGTGAGACCTAAAGGATCTCTTTCCAGCACTGTCTCTTAGACTACGGGAGATTGTTTTCTTCTTGGAAAGATGTCTTATGAGATGACAGAGGCAGAACCAAAGATGTCAGCCTCACTGTGCACAAAATTGTGTTTAAACAAGAAGCAAAATAATAACTGCAGACACAGTCTGCAATCTTTCTGTAAAAAAAAATAAAAATAAAAATGAACAGCTATGCTTAGCCATAGTCTTGTACAATTAAAATAACTGTGCTAGTATGATCAGGATATTAATAGGTGAAGTGAACTATATTAAAAAATGTTGTACCAAAATCATAGTCTTAATCACATGTACATCCCTGTTCTCCAGCTATGTTCTTGCCCTTTGCAAAAAAAGAAAAGTCCTAGAGTGTTTTTATTTCTTCCTTGTCCGCTACTGAATCATGTTTTATCTGGAAAATATGGCAGGTAGCAAGGAAGAGTGAGAGAAAAATGGACAGATTTCTCTCTCACCACTTTCCTCCTTGCTAAAAGCTGCTCACACGCACCTGACTCAGCTCCCCTATCCCCCTCAGAACTCTCTCATGCACTCCTCACATTCTACCTCCTATCCTAGTGTTTGACTTTGATCACCCTGTATCAGCTCAAAGGAAATTTCTGTTTCTACCGTAGAATTCTCAAAGGAGCCTAAGGGAGTTATTCTCTTACAGAGGGTCTGTGGCTGTATTCAGAACCCTGCCTCCTTTCGGAAATCCCAGTCTGAATATTTGCAGAATGATTGCTTTTTCTAGCAAAGACTGACTTTGGTGCTCAACCTGGATGCTGTCTGTCTGTCTTAAGTACTATCATATCTAGACACCACATAATTATTAACTTGAATAATCATTTATTTACCCCTGTAAGGGATGCATTTCTTCTAAGGCAGGGCACATTTTACAGATGGGGAACTGAGGCACAAAGAGATTAAGTGATTTGCCCAGGGTTGCACAGAATTTTTGTGGCAAAGAAGGAATTAACAACCCCCCCATGTCCCATAGTAGCTAATGACAGAGGCCTAACTACTGTTTGGACATTTCTTCCTCTCTTCTACAAATTGATCCTTTCTTTCTGGCTACATATTAACAACAGTGAGATCCTATTTGGAATGTAACTCTGATATTGCATGACTATTATGCGTTTGCTTTCTTTTTTTGCCTGGGGAGGAGTGGGGCGTGGAATTCATTCACATTTATTACAGAGTGCAGTCCCTGCACTGATTTCAAGAATATTTTGGTTGTGTTGACAATAGAAGGGTCCTGCAAGTTCAGAAGTAACAAAAGAAGTAGACAGGGATTCTTGTTTGCACAAATGCAAACTACAATTTGTGATTTGTGGGTGAGCCAGACGGGTGAGTGAGTTTGCAGAACCCTGTGCAAACCATATGTGTACTGCTTTCTTCATGACTGGCTCAGCAGATCTTATTCCTATTTTATAACTATGTTTTATTTTACAACTATGTCATGACGAGCAAGTTTCATCATGATCCTAACCTGGAGGCCTGGACCTTATTCCGTTTGTGCCCATAATTTTATTAACTGATTTTTTTTTTAACCAAATATAATCTATTTTGCACCCACCTCCTCAGGGAAGTGATGTTTTACATCAGTGTTTCCCAAACTTTTGATACCTGGGGCACCCTTTTTTCTGGATTGGCAGCATACTTCACTCACTGCAGGCTGGTTCCAGTCCGTGGGGATCCAGCCCATTTTTCATGGCACACTTCTGCAACTCTCACAGCACACCAGAATGTCATGGCACACCCTTTGGGAATCACTGTTTTACATAGTATTTATGGTCCCCTTTTTGTTGAAAGCCACTCCTTCCCTTTCTCCAGTGGCAGCTAGCCTTTTTGCCTGGCCATCACAAATTAGCTCCACAAGCTCCCCAAGTGCTTTTCCTATACTCTTCCTCTGCCTGATCTGTTGCTCTGCTTTCTGGTCCCTACTCTGTGCTCCCTGCCTGATTTCCTGCTCTGTTTTCTGCTTCCTGCCCTGTTCTCCCTGCCTCATCTTCTGCTCTACCTTCTTCCTGGCCCATCTGCTCCTGTGCTGCTTGCCCCCTCACTGATCTGATGTGTGCCACACACATAGGTGCCTGTGATGCTTGTGGCACTCGTGCCACAGGTTGCCTACTCCTGACCTAACCTAACTTTCAGCTGTTGCTCAGAGCCAGGAATCGCATTGTCTTTTCTTTATTATCCCACCATATCTCTGCTTATGAGAAGGTGGATTCAGGTTCTGGGTCCTTTTGTGTAATGGCATATGCAAGTTTGCTATGTGTAATATAAAAGAGGGCCAGTGTGTCTTCTGCTTCAGGCATAAGGTTAGGTCAGCACATTCACCAGGGCATGGACTCAGGCAGTGTGGGGTGTGTGAGAAAGACAGAGTATAATGCTGAAATTAGTACCTTCTTCTACTGAAATGAACTCCTCTGTCACCCTCAACACAGCCCAGTTCCAAGCAGGCACTGGAGGCTTGCTGGGCCTGCTTTTTCCTATGCACCTGGTGACATTATTTTTAATGCATCACGCTTGGCCATTCAGCTGGGAATGTTACAGAAAGAAAATGCCCCCATATCATTTAGGTTTGATGACAGACAGCATTTCAATAAGAATGCTTTATCAATGCCAAGTGGCTGCACAGTACAGGAGCACTTCATTGAGAACGTATTTGTTTCCCATAGAACTAACTGATACCAGTGCTTTGTGGTTCAGGGAGTATGAAATACTTCAATTTTTGAGGTCTGTGCAGAGCCATCAAACTGGGATCACCTCATGCATCATGTAAGCACCCTGGAATGGTGACGGTCTGGGCCAAGTTTGCAGTCTTGCTAGCTTTCTTCCTATAATCCTTCTCAACCCTCATTTCCTCCCTGTTGTATTATTTGCTTTCTCTGCCCTTGCTTATGCTACAGTTACAACCATGTTAAGCACTTACACCTGTTATAGCCTGTGACTTGATTCTGTACAAAGGGAGCCATGTTATCACTCTCAGGGTAATTTGGCTATGACATGTTATTCAAGTCTACAGGCGCATGCAGCCTTGTTATAAGGTGGTTAGGACAAATCCTCATTATGCCTGGATTCCCTAAGGTGGCTATAATAGCAGTGGAAATAAGGCCTCAGCACATTACACTCCGTGTAACATTCTGTCGTTCTGTGTGATACTCATTGGGAGGCCAGGGGAAGGTTGAATTATTGGAACAGTGCGGAAAGGGTCTGAATGAAATGACTGAAGAGGTGAGACTGTCAAGAAGAGGGTTAAAATCTGCGGTGGAGCAATGTTGGAATACTCTTGCACAAGGAATAGCAATGAAGATGGAAGCCCCCTCCTGAAATATCCAGTGAAGAAACAGACTAAGCACTTCTACTGAAAGCTGTTGAGTCAAAGAATATAGTGTTACAAAAGGGCTGGATAATTTATGGGCATTACTAATGCTCGTAGCTATGCAAGCTGTGGTAACAACACAAGGAGAATCAGATCTCATCCTTCTGAGCGAAAGCTGATCTTCTGAGGGGTTCTGGGATTTTCCTTTTGCACAATTGGCCAGGTGCGTTATGTGTCTAATTGAAACATCAGGTGCCAGAGACAAGACAATGGCTAGAACAGAGATGGCAGCTCCTCTCATGTTCCTAACCTGAAGCCTGATAGCTCCCCATGTGCAAGTGTCCCTGGCTGTTGAATTGTTTGTTCTTTAGGAGAGTTTACGATGTATTGTCCTGCTGCAGTAATCGCTGTTGAATGGAGCCCGCTGTCTCATGTTTGCTGATCCTGCCACTTCCCTGTTGGCTGGTTTATCCTGAGAACAAGAACAGTTTTGCCTTTGAGAGTGAGGTCATGGCCCCTGACCAGATCCATGGATGGAAAGTGGCAGCTTGTTTTCTCCTACCCCATTCTGTTGTCCTGGTTCTTTTTATTCTCCCCTTTCTTTTTGACTCATTGGCTTGAGGACTACCTCCGTATCCCGATGGACTTCTATCCAATATGTATCTCCTTTATTTTCCCTCCTCCCCACCATTCAACTTGATTTCTGTGTCTGAAGGGTGACATGGATCAGCTGGTGAACAGTGCCTGCTGGCTTGGAAGTAGGGTCTCCCAATGCAACATTTAATTGTTACACATGCAGCCCTGGTTTGAAGTACAAGGGCATGAGAAACCTCAGCAATTTATGTGACAACTTCCCTGTCCATCCCTTCCACCTCACCAGTGACACCAATGGGGGGGGCATTTATTCATCATCTTGTCTGTTCCTTTTGCCAGGTAGGTACCAGATAGGACCAGGTATAGGATCCAGTTCCATTCCTAAATCCTTACATGAGTATTTACTAGTCATAAAGGTGGCCCTATGCTCCTGGCTTGTCACTGTCTCCAGTAGCATGTCCAATGGAAGTACCGGGGCTGCTGCTGAACATGAGAGAGAACAAGCATAAGTTACTGCAGGCCTGTATGTGATAAAGCAGCCAGCCTGTTTCTCCAGCTCTGGAAGGTCTTGCTGCTGCTCCAGAGGCTCCTTCCATTCAATGCTCCTGCCTCAAGTCTGTTATAGGAGCCTCTCACTGCCTTTATAGGGCACTACTGCCCCCATTCTGCCAAACTGAACCAAGGCTGACTGTGGACTGCCTGGCCCTTAAAGGGGCAGGTCTCCTTGTTCCAACAAAATGACTCCATTCCAGAGACATCTGAGCCTCTTCACTTGCTTTTTCTTTTGTATGTTTTTTTCTCTCAGTCTCTTTCCCCTTTCTCTTTTCATTCTGTTTACTCCCTCCTTCTTGTAACAAGCCTGGCCCTGCCACCCTTCAGCATAGAGAAGGAAGGCCAGTCACAGGGGCTTCTGCTGCTTATATTGCCAGTCAAACATCTGAGCCACACCTATGTCAGTGAAACCTGTACTAACACTAGCACCTATGGCTTGGCTGCACTAGTCCCAAGTATCCACTCAGGGTACTGCCCAGTGTTTGAAACATTGAGGGCCTGATCCTGCAAGCACTCAGGGCATGGAGTGCCTTCCCATCAGTGGGCAATATGCAGCCCCTGCAGTGAGAAAAGAAAGCCCCAAATTGCTCCCTCTCTGCTTCTGTCTTAGAGCCTGATTGGCATCCCCAGGCACACCGCTTATGATAGAAGCTAACATTTATTACAGGATAAGAGAGCAGAGTAAATATTCAGATAATTAAAGCACCAGGTGCTCTAGGGTACATATTGATCTTTCAAGACCTTTAAGTGTTCTCACCCGCACATGTTTCTCCAATGCCTGTCTCTGTAGCTTGTGGCTGAATGCGAGCAGTGAAATATTTAGCATGTATTTGGCATATATGACTCTGAATAAATATGCTGGGAACTTTGCATGTACATCAGTTCACGTTGGCAGTACATATACAACCCTGCTTCTTCCTCCCTGCCCTCAAAGGGCAAATAACCCACTAACTTCCCAGTTGTAGGTTTCTTTGATATGTGCCCCACTAAGCAGTGCCCCACTAGGCATTCCATAAAGCTGACACAGAGCTGACAGGGAGTAAGAATTGACTGAGGTCCATTTTCCTCCTGAGAAGCCAGAACTTGCTTGGCAATGACCTACCACCTGGGGACTAAACCTGGGACATTTGGAGCTAAAAGAGTGAGCCAAAAAGGAGCCAAAGGACCAAGTACTCAGCTGGCTGCTGCTACAACCAAGAGGACTTCACACTGTGGTGGGAGTCCAAGATCTGCACTCTGGTTGTAGGTTACTTCTGCAAGGGGTAGCAAAGGCACAACCACCTGTCACACTTACAGGACTAGCTGCATCTCTTTCCTTCTTGGTCAGAGCACCCCTTCGCATGCCAGGTCTCAAGCCTCACCTCTTCTGGGGTGGAATTATGCAAATTTCTGTCTCCTAGACTGTGGTTTAATTGACTGTACCTTGCATATCAGGTATGCTTACTTAATCCTTCAGGACTAAGGTTTGACTGTGTTTGGGCACCCATGGCTCTTCCTTTTGAGGGTATTGGGTGACTCAGCCTTCTTAAAAGGGAAGAAAACAACAAAGACTCAACATGGGATGGGTTGGCTAGGGATGATCCTTCCTGACAGGCAGGGGGTTAGACTAAATGACCTCTAAAGGTCCCTTCCAGCCCTACTTCTCTATGATTCTATGCCTGTCTGTGCTGCTTAAAGGATGAGGGTAACTTAGGCTGTCTGGATATCTTGCAGATAATTTCAGGTCTGTTTTGAACACAGACGAAAGGATTCTGTGAATCCTATTACCATTCTGTGTATATATGGCAGGAAGTATGTACACTTTCAGGCCTTTCCCAGTCTTAGTCAAAACCAGTTTTGTAACATGGCTCAGGACAGAGTCAGAATCCTCAGAACTAATAGATCCCTGGTATTGCTGAGAAGAGGCAATCTTTCTCTGGTTTTTTTTCCCCTCCTGACTTTTCCAGACAGACTCTTGCCAATTTAACTAGGGGCATACAGAAAACTTGTTGGGTACCAGGCCAGCTCACAGTATTTGTAAATCCTTACAGAGCAGCTGCGAGACTGACACGTACCATCTTGCTCTGAAATACATGAGACAAAGCAGCGAACACAGCCATAGATTTCTCCTTGGTCCACGTGCAGAAATGATACCTAGATCCTGCGGCATATGATGGATTGTGACTGACTGTGGGGTTTATTGCAATATTTCTCTTAACTGTGTTCTTATTGCTATAATGTTATGTGACTCAGTTTACCTAGAATGCTAGCACACAGGGAAAGAAGTGTTAATAGGGTCCCTGCTAAGTGCCAGGATAGCCTAAGTGCAGAATAGGACAAACATGGTTTAGGTGGGCTTGGTGCTCATCCTTTGGCAGAGGTGCCCCAGAGACTTCAAAAGGAAAAGACACAGATAAGCATAACTCTGAAGAATCAGGGCATTAGCTCCTTGAAGGGACAGTATGACTAGATTCGGAGACCAGCTGGGCAACCCAGGCCGGGGGGTGGGGTGAGGGGGTGTGCTCTGAAATGGGGACTGAAAAACTGCTTAACTATAGGGAAGGGGCAGAGAACCTGTGGCTGAGTGGCTTTTGCCCCAGTAGATGCCTTTATTGAAGTGGATAGACGAGGGTCTTTGGGTAAATGTGATACCTTTTATTAGACCAACTAAATAGTTGGAAAAATTGTTCTTTGCAAACTTTCAGAGACACAGACACCCTTCTTCAGGTATAGGGAGAATCTGCTGATGGGTATGTGCTTTATGTGGTTTATTCCTGGGTGGAATACAAGCCAATATGAAAAATGAAGGTCTGGAAAGATGCAAATACGTGGCAGTGAAGATCAGAGATGATTGGGAGAAACAGAGCAGTCCCTCTCCTGCTTGGAACTTCAGGTTGCATGCAGTCTCCCCAAGAAAAGAAAGTTTGTCTTTTAGGAGTGGAACTGGATGTCAGGGCTGCAGAGTACCAAAGGAAGGTGAGAGACAAAGGGGCTAGAGTCTCAGAGTGGGAACGAGCCAAGGCTCTCTCCCTCCTCTAGAAGTCACGGCTGGACTGGCTTAGCAGGGCATTCACAAAGACTAGACAAGTTCATTGTGGTCCCAAGCAAGCATCCCCCTGGGGGCATTCTATGATATGAATAGAATGGCATCACATCAGGTAGATATTATATTCCTTGAGCTAGCTGGATGGGGTACATCTCCCGTCTGAATGCTTCCGCTATCAGCTGACCCTTCCTCTCTTTACTCCACCATTCTGTCTTTGAAACTGTAATATCCTCATCCCACCCACCATAGCTTCCTCCTCTTGTTTCTCCAGGAGGCAACAGGGAATACAAGAAAAGCATCTGTGTATTTTTCTGGCTGCACTGGGAAATTCTCAGGGGAAAAAGGACCTTTGGAGGTGAAACTGGAAAACCCAGGGAAAGGCCTAGACCTTTCTCCAAGGAGGGGGGATTGTTTCAGATTTACTTCTCAGCCATTTCTCAATTACTGCAGCCATAGAATACAAATTGTGCAAATAGGAAATCTCTGTCTGATTGCTTTGTGTCCATTTTTCTTGTTTGGTTATTGTGAGTGTTATGCAAATATTTGCATGGCACCATGAATTGGCTTCCTTCACCCAGTGTCGGTAAGATGCTGGCAGCTGGCATTCATTCCCAGCCAGCCGCTTGTATGCATTTGGGGACTTGGTGCCAGGTTTGCTCAGGAACTTGATAAAGCAAACAAATGAATTGTCACACTGGCTTAGAGCACTGATCACCTAATCTGGTATCCTGCTTCCAGTAGAGACCTATTCTAGATGCACCACCATTAGAACATTGTCTCTAGTGGGTTATGGAATAGAGAAAATCCCACACAATTTACTGATTCGTTTTGATGCACTGGCTGGGGGAGTAGTTAGCTGATTGCATGATTTCACAATGATTACACACTTAATTTATACAACACAATTTTATTTTAAAACTCTTTGCTACATATATAACACTGCTTAGCTTTAAGAAACACTACAAACATTAAAAACACAATAATTACATATATCAGAAACAATGCTCCGAATGCACTTCCTTCCCAAACAATGCTATAAGAATTAGTGTTACAAAAACAACTACAATTACAACTAAAAGTTAAATTTGAATCAATACTATTATTTTTCATAATATACTTACAATCCTAGAATTTTGAGAAGCCAAATACCAAAATATGGTTTCATTCCTCAGTAGTACGATTTAATGGGTTGGCCTCAGTAGTACGGTTCAATAGGCTGGCCTCAGCAATACGATTCAATGAGCTGGGCTCACCAGTGATAGGACTACGTCCCCTTCCTTCAGTCCCTTTCAGGCGCTCCGCGGCTTCAGCGTGAACTTAGAGATTCGTGTTCACGGAGAGGTTGGATTAGGTGATCAATCTAATCCGAGTTTACACTTGCGATTCTTCCTTCGTTGTTCTGCAAGTGAAGTCACCTCCAAATTGGGACAGTAAGTTACAGGTTTTTATTGAGTGAGCTGCCGTCCTTTGGCTCCTCCTACTCAACTTATCATACCTCCCAAATTTGGGCTCGGATCTTACTCAACAGAAATTACCTTTGTTGAGCATTTTTAAATTATTCTTGGGGAGACTTCCATATCACTGTAAATACTTTTTCTTAGCAATTTGGTTAAAAGGCCTTAGGCTTTGATGTCTCGGAATTCAGGATATTTGCTTTCTTTGTAAAAAACTTCTAAAGATACAATTTAAATTAAGACTTTAAGTGAAGTCAGGACATTTCGCACGTAGCTCCGAAACAATGAGCTAGATAAGGAGATAAATCCTATCTTCTTCCTGAAACTGGCTAATGGGCAACCTTTACAAACATTCAAACTATTTCATTCAATATGACAAACATCTGAGCCCTTTTTAATTAAATCTTGAGTTTACCATATTTATTTGAATATAAAAGACCCCCCCCCATCCTAACTACATAACATTGCTCGAAGTGATCTTGACCTACAAAAGACTAAGGTTCTATATGTAAGCCCTTACAAGAGGCAGCAGGGACTATACTTGACCTGAGCTTTATGTACTGCAAACTAAAAATGCTTTTACCTTAGAATCAAAAAATTTTTAATCTTCCATATAGCTCACTGGGCTGGACCACAGCAGAGCCAACAGCATTTCAAGCCATGGTGATCCCATAGCTGAGCACTGCTTAGTATGTGTGGGTATTCCAGATACCCCCAACAAATGATCCACATGTTAATTAACCCTCCCCACTCAGAACCAGGTGCTCTTGTCATGAATCCTGGGATCCTTCAAAAAATTATATGCAGATGAGGTGCAAAGCAACCTGGGTTGGCTCCACCTCATGAAGGGCATGGCCACACTAATGATATGCAACAGGCTGAGAGAAGAGGTGAGAGAGGGATTCCCAATGAACTTTTTAGCCTCTTTGGTGATGTTTTCCAGACATTTAATGTTGGTGAAGAAACAGGAATCATTGGAAATGGGAAGGAAAGATACAACTCAGCTGTGGGAATAAAGAAAAAGTAAAAATGTATGCAATGTAGTGGATCACCATGACTTGAAAAACAGTCGGTGCTGAGGGGGACTGCATGCACTAAATCATCATATATATTTTATTCAGAGTAGTGATAGGGGTTAAATATCTGACAGGAAAATGGAACCATTATCGCCACAACTCAGACAGGAGCCTTTGCATGACCTGAGCATTGTGGGTGGGGATGAAGGGTTAATGGAAAGAGCACTACAATACACCTAGGTATATGGAGCAGTAGTAGGGGCTAAGCTCAATGTGAACAAAAGCACTAGCCTAGTACTGGGTAAGCTTGAGGACCCATTGCCCCTGGGGGTTTCTGCCCCCCAGGAAAGAGTAAAGATCCTCAGGGTGGAGTTCAGCCCAGAGCTGATGGAGCGGAGGGCATGGGAAAAGACAGAGGGTAAGGCCAGACAGAGACTGGGGCTATAGCAATCACGCTGCCTGTCAATGGCGGGTTGGGTGGCACTGACGAAGGTGATACTTCTGCCGATGCTGTTACACACTGCTCTAGTCATCTCCCCCTCCTCCCCTCTCCAAACAAGTTGTTTGCAGAATCCAGAGAGCCATGTGTGTTTTCCTTTGGAACTCCACATGGGTGAAAGTGGCAAGGGCCAAGCTGTACAAAGCAAAATGGTTCAGAGCCAGAGGAATGCCAGACATCCTCCTCTTCCTGTGGGCCAAGTATACGAGCCAGGTTTGCAAACTGGCAACAGAGGGGGAATCTAAAACAGCCAGCTTTGTTAAGTATTTTGCAGGGCAGTTGCTGCAACAGTAGCAAGTGCACACAATGACTAACGGGAGCCCATAGATCATGTTTTCCCCATGGTTTTATGAGATCCTGAAGTGCTTTTGAGAGAAATACAAGCTGCATGATGCTACTAGCAACCCTGGTAATCCACCGCAAGATACGGGAGGTGGTAAGGGCAAGAGACACCATATCACTGGTAGACTTACTACCTAGTGACAGCTGCCAGGCCATGTGGGAACAAATCTTTCACAAGGAACTGCAGAAGAAGCACAGAGACCTAAACTGGCAGGAAGCCCACTGGGCACTTCGTGTGCGGGCATGGAGAAGCAGTGCAGGGCAGAGAAGTCCACTGAACTGCCCGAGGCTGACCTGCCACTGGCAGGCAGAAACAATTGACCACCTCTTCTGAGACTGCCCATATGCCAGGGAGGTGCGGAAGAAAGTCCATGCGCTCTTCCTGGTGGTGACAGATGTCAGAAACCTGGCCAGAGAAGAGCTACTCTGTGGGCACCTGACCAGACAGCGCGGGGCCCCAACAGCATGCTTCGACCGATTCATCTGCTGCTTCAGGTCTGCACTGTGGAAAACCAGAAACCTGCTCACAAACAGACACTCAGACCCCACAGTTGAGGACTGTATTAAAATGGGACTAAGTGAAATCTACCAGTACTACAGAAACATAGAAGAGGACGACAGGAAAGTAATGGCAGACCTCATCTGGTGGAGAGGGGCCTGGCATAGACTTTTTCAGGATTAACCCCTCTGAGGAGGGCAGTGAGTGGAGGTATGGGTGCGCACAACTGCGCAGTTGTGCAGTGCGAACAGTGTAATGGGTTTTTAGTGTGCTTTGAGCTGCCAAGTGAACCACAAGGGTCTCTTGGCAGAGTGTTGGAACTGGAGTGTTATATATATATATAAATATTTTTTGCAAAAAACCCCCCAACAAACCCTGGCAGGGGAAATACCATGACCACTACAACAGTTTTTCTAGTCGCTGGGGAAAACTGCTCTTCTGGCATCGGGTAGTGCCTGCAGAGGTAATGTATAGTTAACCTCCCACTTCCATTTCCAGTACTAAGATCTTGGCTTTACGCCCACTTTATGGAAATGGGAGACTCTTCCCCAGCTTGCTCCTCTGGCCATACAGCTGAGGGTAAGTGAAACTCGGGGGAATCCAAAACCCAAGTGTCTGGGCTTGGGCCTGCACATACGATGCCTTCCAAATGATTTGGAAACATCTGAAGCCTCAGGTGGGTGTGGAGGATATTTGCTGGTAGTAGGGCCACTTATGGTTCTTGAATGACTCATGGACTTGAATTGATTTGGCTTGGAACACACAAAAATTTTCTTAAAAAAAACAGGCTGTCAAGAGAGGTGGTGCTGTACAGACACCTGACTAAACACCAGGGGAGCCTGTTGGTCTGTTTTGATCAGTTCATGTCATTGCAGACTGGTGTGTAGGGGCGAGCATTGTAATGAGTGCACGGGTTCCTATGGTGGGTTAAGGAGGCAATGATCAGTGACTAGAAATTGTGTGTGTGTGTGTGTGTGTGTGTGTGTGTGTGTGTGTGTGTGTGTGTG
>NW_005841929.1:3567212-3569872 GCF_000455745.1 Alligator sinensis | reverse complement strand
CCTGCCAGGCTCTCGCAAATGTGAGCCTTGATAATTTTTTCAAAGACTTTGCCAAGGATGGAGGTGAGACTGACTGGCCTATAGTTGCCCGGGTCCTCCTTCCTCCCCTTCTTGAAAACGGGGACCACATTGGCCCTTTTCCAGTCCTCCCAGACTTGGCCTGTGCACCACAAGTGTTCAAATATTCCTGCCAGTGACTGTGCAATGATGTTGGCCAGTGCCTTCAGCACCCTCGGATGGAGCTCATCCGGTCCTGCTGACTTAAAGGCATCCAGATCCTCCAAGTGAATCTGCACCATCTCAGGATCTACACATGATAGTCTGGCACCTTGCTGCTGCCTCTACAGTCCTAGTGAGAGACTTGTCTTGCCCCTCATTTAGGAACACTGAGGCAAAGAACTCATTGAGGAGTTCAGCCTTGTCTGTCACCAATTGCTTCTGCCTATTTAGTAGGGGTCCTATTCCTCCCTGAAAAAATCTATGCACCCAACATGGGGCTTGAACCCACGGCCCTGGGATTAAGAGCCCCATGTTCTACCAACTGAGCTAGTCAGGCACTGATTTTGGAGTATCTGAAACCCCAGGCTGAAGAGTCTGGGAGGTAAGATCCTTGCTGGTGGTAACACACAGACCTGAATGATTGAGCTCCTCTGAGTGGATGGAATTTGGAACTGATTTGGCTAATTTGGCCTGAAACATGAAATTTAAATTAAAAAATTAACATTCCTGGTGATCAGTGGTGTCCCTCAGGGTTCAGTACTTGGACCAGTGCTTTTCAACATGTTCATCAACGATTTGGATTCAGGTGTTAAAAGCAAACTGGCAAAGTTCACTGACAACACCAAACTATGGGGGACTGTGGTCACCCACAAGGATAGGCTGGCAATACAGGCTGACCTAGACAGGCTTGCGTTGTGGGCAGATCTCAACCTGATGTCATTTGATATGGAGAAATGTAAAGTGTTCCATCTGGGGAGAACTAATCCACAACTCACTTACAGGCTCAGCAGTGCTATGCTTGCCAGCACCACAACTGAATGAGACCTGGGTGTCGTGATAGACCACTAAATGAACATGAGCCACCAGTGCAATGCCGGAGCTGACAGAGCTAATCAAACAGTGGCATGCATCTACCGAGGCATCTTGAGCAAGGCTAAAGATGTCATCCTTCCACTCAACTTGGCCTTGGTGAGACCACAGCTGGAATACTGCATCCAGTTTTGAGCTCTGCACTTCAAGAAGGATGTGGAGAAGCTCAAAAGTCCAAAGGAGACCCACATGCATGATTAGAGGCCTAGAGATCAGGCAATATGAGAAGAGGCTGAAAGACTTGGGCCTGTTCAGCCTAGAGAAGAAAAGACTCAGGGGACTTGGTAACAGCCTGTAAGTATATCAGGGCCTGAGGAAGCATCTATTCACCAAGAGCCCTAGGGGAGATCAAAAAACAATGGGCACAAACTGATTGAAGATCACTTCAGACTAGACATCAGGAAAAACTTCTTTACCAGTCGAGTGCCGAAGGTTTGGAACAGTACACTCACCCACCCTGGGGATCTTCAAAAAGCGTCTTGCTGCTCATCTTGCTGGGGTCATCTGACTCCAGCAGTCTTTCCTGCCCTAGTGCAGTGGGCCTGGAGCTGATGATCTGTAAGGCCCTTCCAGACCCTAACATCTATGAAACTATGAAACATCTCAGCCTTTTAGCTAAAATCAAGAATTTTTGGCACCAAGGGGAGGGTGTCAAGGCTGGGTCTGGCCCTCCTGGTGCTGGTTTAATATTGCAGTACCTCCAGGCCCCTACCAGTTCCCTGTGGAGGAAACACCAGCCCAACTTTTTTTTTTTAAAGAACTAAAAAAAAAATTCCCATCAGCACATTTGCCCAATATGGGATGTATATATTATAGTCATGCTCAGTGTTGCTTGCACATAATCAGCTTTATAAATGGTTTCCATTGCTGAACACATGCTGCTTTTGGCAGCAATTCAATGATAAAACAGTGTATTTAATGAGGTATCCTTGTATGCAAATGCAAGATGAGGGGACCTTTTTCTCCATACTGACTAGGGGGAAAAAATCTCACCTTGTATTTGAGTAAATATGGTAATTTTGTGTTTTGTCATATATATTACATAACACAACAATTTTTTATATATAATATACTCTGTGTGTGTGTGTGTGTGTGTGTGTATATATATACTATATACTTGCTTGTGTGTGTGTGTGTGTATATCTATATATATATATATATATATATCTCAATATTGCTATTGCACATGACTTGACTTGAATGATTTGAATATCAGTGAGGGAGCTGAAGAATTAAATAGGCGCTCCTGGTTCATGGGTACAGTACTATTTATTATTTTGTAGATGTTCATCTTATTTCTTTTCTCCCAGGGGGTTCACTGACCTATCCCCTTTCAATTGACCACACTGCAAGAAAGTCCCAGAAGTAAGGAAGAATCCCCCCTCCCTTCCTCCTCATGCATGGCAAAACCTCCCCTTCCCCTTCCTTCTCCCCTACCCACTGCTGCCACTCTCTGGCTACCCTAGGGGTGGGCTCCAGAGCTGCTCCTCCCTGTTCCAGCTGGGCTCTGTACTTGAAGCCAAGCTCAACCAGGGACAGCAGCAGCAAACTGATGCAGGGGAAAGGGAACA
>NW_005841929.1:3534198-3567181 GCF_000455745.1 Alligator sinensis | reverse complement strand
ATTGCTGCTGACCCTGACTCCATGTGCCATCCAGCAGCAGGGGTGCAGGAATGGCTCTGGAGCCCCCCACCCACATCAGGCTTAACTGGGAACAGTGTTAGTGGTGAAGGGGAGGGGAGAAAACATGCAGCTGAGCCCAGAGGGCAAGGGATGGCATGGGGCAGGGGGAAGGAGATTCTTACACGCTTGAGGGATGTAAAAAAAAACAAAAAACCTTTGCTTGAGTGACTTAAAAAAAATTCCTCCTGCTGCTCCTGCAGGTTAGTTTTTCCTAAAACAGAGTTGGAGGGTGCTGGGAGCCGGGGTACAGGTCATTACTCCCATACCTCCCATCTCATGAAACAAACTCTGGAGAAATCTTGCAGCTGCTTTAGGGCAGGCTGGCTCATTCACAGTCCCCAAAGGGAAGGGATGGAGCATGGAAGGTAACTCCTGGCACGCATGCCAGAGCATGCCATGTGAAAGCATTTTGTTTGTCACATGTGCCTCGGGGTGGATGGCAGGGGAATACGAGGGGCCTGATCCTTATTGTGGCAGTGCAGCCCTGGCCCCTTCCCTGCCACCCACCTCGAGGTGTGCATGCACCCTTTGCCATCAATGAACCGGTCCAGGACTCCACAGATCTTGGTGCAGCTGCAAGCAGCTGAGACTCTGTGGTGGGTAGCAGGGGCCTGCCCAGAGCCCAGGATGTCTATGGCAGGCAGGTAGGAGACTGCAAGTGGCAGCACTGGGGTCCGCAGCGCCCCGGCTCAGCTCATTGCTGGCGGGGGGTGTACACATGCCTCGGGGTGCATGGCAGGGAAGGGGCTAGGGCTGGGGCTGTGATGCCACAACAAGGATTGGACCCCTTGTGGCTCCCCCACTGTCTGCCCCTGGTATACTAACATCTTACAAATTGAGGTTGCGGGTGTTTTTGGCACTCTGCCCAAAAATGTTGCCAACCCCTGGGATGGACCATGGTAGATTTTGTACAAACCCTAGCATGTTCCCCATGGTTGTAGATTGTCAGGGTGGTATAGCAACTCTGGGAAAGAAGACAATTCTTCTACACTATGGAGGGAATCTAGGGAGGGCCACTCTCTTGACTCTTTGCATAGTTGGAGATGCTCCTAGGGCCAGAATAGGACCTGGGATCCATTGTGTGACTTATCTGAATCCTTATACAACTTGTCTAGAGTGTATCTGGCTCTGTCAAACGTGGCATATTTCTCAAACTATACTAGGGCAAGGTTAAATACAGAGGAAGTAGAGTCTTGCTGTCTCTGGTATCTAAATGCCAATTCAAAACAAAGATGATACGGCACCCTCCTACTTTGGTGTGCAGCCAGAAGGTGCTACTTCAAAAGGTGTTAGAACTTCTCATATTCCTAATTAAACCATCACCTGGTTGAATCCAGTACACCAGGCACAAAGCTGCAGCCAGGTTGGTTACTTACCAAAGCAAAGCCAAGGTGTTTTAGCAAACCTGAAAATCACATAGTGTAAGCATGTTAACCAGCGCTATGAAATAGTGGTCTACCACAGTGTTATCAGCATGGCTACTTCTGAGTGGAAGTCAATTCAGATGCTAGTTTTAATGCAGCTAATGAAACAGGTGAGTGTTTCACTAGAAACAAATCGCTGAGTATGAGCAGATGTCAAAGCAAATGTTAGACAGGAAGTGTAGCATGTGTTGAAAAGGATCATCTGACTGGTTAAAAAGAAGGCCTGTTTGCTTTTGCTAATCGTGGTGCAGATTAGGAGTAATCCCAATGAAGTCAATGGGGTTATGGTAGGGGAATTAGATGGAATCCAGGCTCAAGGAATGTATCAGGGGCTTTTTATTGAAAATTGTGAAAGGTAATCAGTGTCTCCAAAGTTGACTGGGTTGTTTTCCTGTATCTCATGAAGTTACACAGGAAGCTGAGTATCAGGCATTTGAACTGTTAACTGAGAAATGTTGACCATGTTCTGAGTCAACTGTGACAGCTGAGTGTCCCTCCAGGAATCATCATTGCCCTGGGGCTTTCTTCAACAGTAAGAGTTATTAACTTGCAAAAAAACCCCTGGAGCCATTGTTATTGGCTTTTACTTGCTTCAGCCATATTGTCAGCTGAAAACATCAGTTTGCCATGGCATGACTTACAGGATTTTGTGAGATTTTCATGAAGAACTTAACCCAGTGGAAGCAAAAATTATTCAAATTATCATGTTAGCGATTATTTTTGAAGTACACTCTTTGAGTTTTGCAACACTAGCTGGGATTAACTCTCAGAACCCCCCCTTTTTCCAGGGTGCTGGAAGAAGGACACAGGCTTTGTACAACACAAAGGGCATATTGGCAAAAATAGGGCTTCTCTTGGAAGTAAGCTCCTGGAGACCTTTGTACGTTTCAAAGTGGATTAGTTCTTCTGTGGCACCGAAATAAGGCTGGGAAGTTTAGTCCCAGCATTGTCATCATGTGACTGACCCTTCAGTGCTTTGGTTTCCCTATCTATGAAATGAGGATAATACTGCCTACCTCACATGGGTTTGCGAGACCCCACATGTTAATTTTTCCATTGATCTTGCATCTCTTTTTCTGGGATCTCAGAGCAAAGTAGGAGCCATATCACCAACTTGGCATATTGAAAGTGTCTGGAGGAGGGGGCAAAAGTTTGCTTTCATCCAGTCCTATACACTCCCAACCAGAAAGGGGGCACCGCTCTGTCATCACTACCATCTCTTCTTTAATGTGAGTTTTAAAGTCCCTTCCTTCTTTTGTGCAGGGTATGGTAGCTGGAGGGAACTGGCTAAGGCTGTGGACCCAAACTTGCAGCTTTATTATCCTAAGAAGCTAGGACACCAGGTAAGAGAACTCGGGAGTCTTTTAGACATTTGAGAAAATGTTCTTCTGGACCTGCCTGGCAGGTCTTGGCTCCAGCCATCAGCACTTCCTACATGCACAGAACAAGGACCAAGCCACAGAACAAGTTCCAGTCTCAGTGACCCTGATATAGAAACAGAACAACTCCACTGTTATTGATGGTGTCACTCTGGATATATGTTGTCATAATGGAGGTCTTTACCTGGCCAAGAAGGACACAAGAAGGCATAACTAAGCAAGACTGGATGAAATAAAGGGAGCTTTCAGGCTAAAGGCCTGATGTGATATGTAGCACAATGAGGAATGATTTCACAGGGGAAGTGGTAGAATGTCCATTGCTTGGGACATTTAAAACAAGTCTGAACAAAACACTGGACACTAAACTAAAGGCAACACTTTACAGCTCCAAGCTGGTGAGGAGGCAGGGAGTTATTAAGATAACTCTGGGGCTCCAGGTAAGAAGGTTAAAGTGAGTAGAGACTAGATCAATGTAGGACATCTGGATAGTAGGCCTGTGCGAGTTGGTAGCGATCTGATCCGGCTTCGGATCTGGCCGCTTCGGATGGCTGAGATCCAATCCGGAGCTCCAGACCGGGTTTCTGCCTCAATCCGGTCAAGCGGCTCCGGAGCTTCGGAGCCGCCTCGGAGATCCGGCCATAGGGTATAATGGGGAATCAATTAAATATCTATAACATTGTTGTTTCTTGTCTGATTTGGATGAAATTTGCAGGTATGGTAGCCTCTGATGAGAGCATGAAACCGGCCAAGTTTCAAGGGGTTTGGGGGAAACTACCCCAAATGCTTGGAAACAAAGCTCCTGTCACGTCTTTGTGTTACAACACAGGGGGGTCAAAACTGCAGGGGTGATAGCGCTTACTGAGGCCACAAAGCCTGCCAAGTTTCAAGAAGATCGGTGCAGGGGTTTGGGGGGAACTGCCCCTCAAGCTGCGGACAAGCAAAACTTGTGCCATAGGTGACACTGCATGTGCTAAGGCACAGCGGGGTGACAGCCTTAGGGATGGTGGCCCCTGCTGTGACGCTTGCCAGCTGCCAAGGAGATCGGTGCAAGCGGGTTCTGGGGCTCTGCATCCCTAGCTGCTGACAGACAAAACTCCAAGACTGCCAAGACTGTCTCTGTCTCGGGGTAGTTGATTGTCTGTATTGATTCTTTCCTCTCCCTAGCCTGGTTTTGTAGGTGCTAATTGCTGCTCGTTAAGTCATTATGTAGTAGCTAGGTCCTGTGTATTGAGCTGGTCCCTGAGTCCCTGGTCCCTGAGTGAATCATGATTGATTGATTGATTGGTAACTGGGAACACAGCAGCTTTGCAGCCAGGCCTGCAGCAGTCTCCCCTCCCCGCTCCAAGACAGACAAGTCAGTCCCTCAAGCACCCATGGCACGAGTTCTGCTTGTCCCCAGCCTGAGAGGCAGTTCCCCCCAAACCCCTGCACCGATCTTCTTGAAACTTGGCAGGCTTTGTGGCCTCAGTAAGAGCTACCACCCCTGCAGTTTTGACCCCCCTGTGTTGTAACACGTAGACATGACAGGAGTTTGGCTTTCAAGAATTTGGGGTACAGTTGCCCCCAAAACCCTCCACCAATCTTCTTGAAACTTGGCAGGCTTCATCCTCTCTGCAGAGTCTAGCACTCCTGAAAATTTCATCCAAATCAGACAAAAAACAACAAAGTTATAGATATTTTATTGTTTCCCCATTATACCCTATGGCTGGATCTCCGACGCGGCTCCGAAGCTCTTTGGAAGCTCCGAACTGCTTCAGGAAGCCTAACGAGGCCATCGCTTCAACCTGGGTGTGCTGCTTCAGACCCCGAAGCATCCGAAGCTTCTCCGGATCCGAAGCTCTGTCCGAAGCCTCACACAGCCCTACTGGATAGTAATGGCACTGTCTCCAGTGCGAAAGGTGGTGAGCACCTAACACTCCACTATGCTTGTGACAACTTGTGAATTCTTTTAGAAGCTCCTGTGCACTTGCTAGCTGCTCATCAGCCCTGTGCAGGCCTCCTAATCCTTATGTACATGTGATTCATCACTTCTAATATTATTTTTACTTTCTTTTGCCTGTTTCAGAACCAAGAGCAGCAACAAGGTGGGAGGAATAGGTCAGATTCTCCTGCAGTGGACATCTCTTCTCCTTGGATGCCAGAGGTTGGTGTTCTCTGGAACAATTTCCAGTGAGAGAATTGTAACTAGAGGCCCCCAGAGTAAAGCTGGAATGGAAGGGAAGCTACCTGGGATCTCCACAGCTGCTCAAGGAGTCTTCTCTGTCAATCCCTTCCCTGTTGCTGAAAGCAAACAAAGGAAATAGAATTTCCAGATGGAAAGGAATTACCAGATTCTTAACAATTTGGCTCCTGACCTAGCTACAAAGGTACCAGGAATCCATACCCTTCCTCTTGCAAGCAGCCAGGCTGCTTTCCTTGGAAGGTGACCCTTACTCAGAGCTGGGAATGTGTAGGGCAAAGAATCCAGCAAGCAAATACATGACCGTGGCATGTAAGCGCCTCACACTATGCTAGTGCTCTGGCATCTGTCTGCAATCCAATCCCTGTGTTTTGTATGTAGGAGGTCTCCTTCACCTCAGTGACAATGCTAGGAAGCTGTGACCCTTGAGAACCTAGGTAAATCTTTCCTTTCCTTTCCTTGAGGCCTTATTTACTCTTTCTTGCCCTGCCTCCTTATCACACTACTCTTCAGATAATGTAGCAATGTGGCACTTAGACAATATGAAGATCACAAGCCCTAGGGTGTTTGGCTCATGAAAATAGCTTCCTGAGTTCCAAAAGGGGATTAGACACATGCACGAATTAGCATGGCATCTGCAGTCTCACTAGCTAGACAACAAACTCTAGTCTGAATGCTTCAGGACATAAACTGAGCACAGCTGAGAACAGAAAGGAATGACTCTTCCTCACCCCCACCCCCAGCAACAGTACTGAATGGTTTGGGGCATGATTAGAGAGTTAAATCTTTCCTTGAAGCATCTAATAATGGCCACTATCTGATACTGAAAGTCAGGTTGGCTGGACCATCAATCTGTTCTGCTGTAGCAAGTCCTATGGCCCCTGATCACAGCTTGAGTCTGTTGTTGTCCTCCAGCTGCATGGCATTGTCCCAGTGGCAGGCTGTGTGCTCAGCACTGCCTCTTTGATGAGCCACTGCTGGCTGAGGGCCATGAGGATGTGGCAGTCAGGATTGTTGCTATGTGCAGGAGTTGCATGGTTTAGTTAGCTGCTCTCCTCTCCCATGGTAATGGGCATTTTGTATTCTACTTGGTATCTCCCTGGCCTGCATGGGGCTCTGCCCATCAACTCCAGTCCCCAGAGGCCACAAAGCAATGCTAAGTGCGCTTGTCATGAAAGTTGTCAGGTACTGGTTATGTTGCAAACTTGATCTGTCTGAGATTCCTTGCTCAGCACATTGTCTGGAATAGAAGTGTGGCTGTAGGATGTGTTTTGCCCCCTAGAGAGATGGTGCGCAAAGAGTAGAGCCATGATACCAGCCTGTGCTGTGGCAAATGCAAGATGGTCTCATTCCCCAGTGTAGTGATGGGTCACGCAAAGCACAGAGCAAATGTACAAGCCCGTCTCCTGCTGTGCTGCTTCCAGGTGGGAAACAAAAAGACAGATTGCACCATCCAAAGCAAAAGAAGAGGGCCACAGCCTGGTTTGTGCAGCTGTCCACCAGTCATTGGGGAAGGCCTTAAACCAGGATCTTCTGTGTCACCCTCCACCTTGTGCTGCTCTTGGTACTGATAGAATGCTCTACTATGCAGCAGAGCTGAAATGAAAAGCAAAAATGGCGTAGACCAGTGTTTCTCAACCCCTGGGTTGCAACCCAAAAGTGGGTTGCAAGAATATATGCAAGGGTCACGAACAAATTTAAAAAAATGGATTCTCCTTTAAAGGAGAAACATGTGGGCAACCGCAGTGTTCCAGCCTGTGAGGGGCTACTTGGGGCCCCCATGCCCCAAACACCCCTCTCTTACCCCACACACTGGGGGGCTAGGGCCTGGGGGCGGTGGGGTGGGAGTGAGGGGCCCTGGGATGGGACTGGCCATCGATGTTTACAAATGGGTCCTGGTACAAAAAAGTTGAGAACCACTGGCATAAACAGGGGTTTGTTACTGATATTACTATAGCCTTTAAAAACCCCAGTCCTGAATCAGGCCACTTCCCCATGCCAAGTGTTGTATAGAACCACGTCAAAGCAGATCTCTCCCCAAAAGCTCACAGTCTAGGTGTCTGAGAAACACCTGATGGCCACTGGTGGGGGGTTCATTTCAACTGAACTGAGCCTACAGGCAAGAATTGACCACCTGCCCACAGTCACAAGTTCCCCTCTGTGGTTAGTGGAGACCTAGGAGCTGTGCTTCTCACTGTTCTCCTACTTACTTTAGACCAGTGGTTCTCCAGCTTTGCAGACTTGAGGCAGCTCTCCTCAGACTAGAGGCACCCCTCAGAAAACATCAGCTCCTAATTTTCACTCATTTTTTGACTACAGAAAAATAATAAAGCATTGCTTGTGTTGCAAGGGACTCAGAAAAACCACAACAGTTCTTTCTAAATGCTTTGAATAGTTCAGATTCCTGTTTGGTTTATCTTGTGAATCATGTTTGCACACCTCCTAGTGCTAACACTGTTCAGCACCCTGTGGCACTCTTGAAAGCATCTCAAGGGACCCCAGGGTCCCATTACACCCTGGCTGGGTGCATCTACACGAGATGTTTACTGCAGAGTTATCTAATTAGCTCTGCAGTAAAGTCTCAGAATCTACATGTGTGGCCCTATTAGGACTCAGGAAACTAATTAATTCTGCCATAGGTTAGTACTTGTAAACACAAGTACTATCCTGCAGTGGCATTCTTTAGTGCGCAGCAACATACGGGTAGACACTGACAAAGCTGGTTGCGGCACAAGAGTGCTTCAGTGTGGGGGCTGCCTGGTGGCAAGCCTCACACCAGAGTCCCTCATGTCCCAGTAGGGCAGCCATCATAGAGGGCATTCCGGTTTTCTGCTACTCTGTCCCCTGTCCTCTATTGATACAAAACTGGATGCCTTTATGTCCTCTCATTGAAGAGAAAAATAAAGGACATAAAGGCATCCAGTTTCATATCAATAGAGGACAGAGGACAACTGGAGTATCCTCTGTGATGGCCAACCTATGCCCCAGCCAGCCGCTCCACAGCACATTGAGCTGAATTGGAGCAGCCCTACGCTGTCATGCTGACCCCCGGGGCTCCCTGCCAGCCGGGGCTGCTCCAACCCAGCTCAGTGTGCTGTGATCCCAGGTGCACATGTAAATGCTGTGTCCAGAAGCAATAAACTCTGGTGCAACAGTGAATTGCAAATCACTGTATTAGGCCCTGTATGTCTAGTTTGAGGGAGGTGGCTATCAAACAGATCTGCTTTTCCTCCTTCCAGGGGAATCTGCTGCTCCCCAACAGTTCCTTCTTCATATCTATACAGAAAACATTTCCCACTCTGGTGCTGGTTGTGGTGCAGTCTCTGAACGCAGAGGATCAGCAGAGCCAGCTCCCAGGGTTGTAGGTATAACTGTACAGCCCTAAAAGCAGTCAAGTACTCCAGTATTAGGCTGTTCACACTGTGGTGGCATAACACAGCTACTGAGGAGTCAAGCAGAGCTATATTTAGCTCAGGTCTCTGCTTCAGGCTGGAAAGCAGCTTGCTCTCCTGTTAATCACCTGTTGAAAGTTGTAGAGGCAGGTGGATTAAGTGAAGAGCGAAACTTCCGTAACTCAGCACAAATTAATTACACAGGATCTATGATCCCATTGTGCCCCATCTACTCTTCCTATGACCTCCCTAAGAACATAATTGCAGGCCGGTTCCTGCGGTGAACAGGGCAGTTCCTCTCTCACAGGTCATGAAGCTGGCTTCATTTGAACAGAAGGTGGCTGTGCCTGACAAACATGAATAATTAAGAGAGTTTCAGGGTGAATGTACAGCAGCACTGTGCAGAGGGAAGGGGAAGAGAGAGAGAGGTCCCACCTGCAGTTTGAGGACATGAAATGTATGTTGGTTGGCTGAGGGATTTTTGGTTTTGGAAATGCATTAAGAGGGAGACTGCACTAAGGAAACAGGTGCCAGCTTCATCTGTGGGATAAGTTTGTATTTAATGTACACACTTCTCTTGTGTGGGAGAGGGGAATTCAATCTTGTCCATTTACTGCTGGCCTCTCTGCACCTGTAAAATGCTTCTACATTCCCAAACCTCTCTGCAACAGTATAGTCAGTCACCACATACTCTTTCCTACAGTAAACTGAGACTGAACAGGGAGCTGTCACTACATGAGCCAAGGAGGAGAGGGAGTGCCTCTCAGTTGAGGTACACACCCAAGCCAGGGAGAATGGAAGAGGTTCCCTCCAGAGGTTAGCAGAGGTGTAGGAGCTGGACTGCCACTGCTTCCTCCTTACTCCCTCTCCTGCACCTCACCTCCTCCTACTCTGTCCCACCTGAGGGAGATGACAGAGGTCTGTCAAAACAGAAGGAGAGCACCTTCTCCCCTGCTGCCGCCTCCTCCCCCTCCTCCTCCTCCTCATCATTGATATTCATAATAAGATGCTAGGGCTACCTCTTTGAAGGTTGCTAGAAAGGAGTAATGGAAAATGTCAGCAGTGGTCCCAGACCCTGGCAGGGTCTCACAAGGCCCATCTCTCTGGAGCCCCAGCCAGCATCTGCAGGCAGCTGTTAGAAGAAAAGACTTCAGGAGTCAAACTCTCAGTGAAATGCAGAAACACAAATTTGCTCAGTTTTACACAACCTGCCCCCGCACATGAGGGCCACTGCTACACTGGCACGTGACCAAGATCACTCATGGGTGGGGAGATACAGGTTCAGCCTGTACACCAGGGAGCAGAAGATTGTGCTTGTAATCAGAGGGAGGCATTTTGAAGAGTGGTAGATGTGGTTCAGTCTCCACCAGTCAAGGACAGGCACCTTGAAATCTTCAAAGCAGCATCAAGTCTGTTTCTCCTTGCTGATGCTGAGCTCATACACAGCCTGTCAGCGAGTAATGCAGCCTTCTATCTCTGGCTACTGTGGAAAGTTGCGTCTCATCTGACCGGGTTTTAATGCTTCATGCTTTTGTCCCCTCCCATCTAAGTGATAACAGTGCAGTGTAGCTGGTCTTACAAGCAACCAGCCTTGAGATTAGCTCAGAAAATGACAGCTTGCCTCCTTGCTGCACAGGTTGCTGCCTGAACCTCATCCCAGCATAGTAGTCACCCATGCACAGCAAGTATAAAGCCATTTGTTTTCAAGAGCCTTAGCTTTTTGGGTGCAGCACAGCAGTGCTTGTCTCTGCGAGATTGACTGCCCTTAGCAACTGTACTTGTCATACACAATGGAATTTTTCTGGGGACTTCCCCAAGAGTATACAACAGGAATTAAAAATGTCTGTAAACGTTGCCATCCCCTGCTCTGTCCATACCATATACTTCTGCAGTGTGGTCTTCCCAAACAACACCACAAGTCACAGCAGCTACCAAAGACAGCTCAAGTGTTTTAAAAACCCACCACATGCCTTAAACCTCTTCCCCAGGACTTGACCATTGAGGACCCCATCTGAAAGATGCTAGTCACTTTGTTTCATTAACTCTTGAGAGTGTCTGAATACTAGCAGCAAAAAACTTGGTACAAGAACTTGAGTACTAGTTTGCTGACTTGCCGTGCTCTGCCCTGGGTGGAGTCTTGCTTAGAAATTATAGATGGGATTTTCAGAAGTACTCAATATTGACCTCGCTGTTCCCACTGGCTTTAAAAGAAGTTTTACTCTAGATGTCAGTAGAGGCAGAATTTGGCCTCTTTTTTTTTTCAGATCTCACCCTCCAAGCTCACTCAGTTTTCTGCATCTTCCTCAGAGGCGGCTTACCACTGGGAGAGAGGCAGAGAGAGGTCACAGAGAGAAAGGTCCTACCTTTAGTTTGAGGACATGAAATATATGTTGGTTGGCTTTGGTGAAAACAGAAATTAGCAATCATGATCACTTGGGTCCTAATGCAGCAATGCATCCCACTTTGGGAAGCACTTACACGTGCGTTTAAAATTAAGGACATGCTGTCCCCAGATCATGGTTTATTCCTGGATGCATGTCCATGATGCTCAATACATATATCCCTGGCCTATAAGCTAATGTCTTTTCCCAGTCTGGCAAAGGTCAAGCCAGCACCCCCATGCAGGGGGTCCCTTCCTCCTCTTCTGTTTACCGTCAGGTGTCAGCTTGCTCAGGGGACATAATGGGTCTTTGTGCCTAACTTGTCTTGATGGATTCCCACAAGTGCCCAGCTCCAGAAGCACTGCAGTGATGTCCAGCTGCTAGCTCTTGAATGTTGCCCAGTCAGGGGAGCTGGCGGAGGCAAGAGGAGGGGCCACGGCTGCTGTGAGGAGACAGAAGAGTCTTATAAACTCAGCTCAGGGAATTTCCAATCACCAGCACAATGTCTCCATTCTTCCCAGGCTCAGACCTTCTTTATGTCCCAGTTTATCTTCCCCAGTGCTATGCATTTTTCAGATTGCATGCAGCTGATTTGCCCATGAGATGCCAAGCAGTCAGAGATTAAATTAGGAGAGGCTTCCCCTCCCCTCCTGCTCCAGTTACAGTCCACAGGGTCACATCTCTAGGGCTGTGACCCTCCCCTCCCATCCTCCCTCCCGCCTGCCCCCTCCCCTCTATCACTTCAGTGCTCCTTCTTGTGTCAACTCTGGTGCTTGACTGAATCCCTCCTCTTAGCCTTTCCTCCCCAGGCTACTTGCCTGAAGTGTTTATTTTGTGGTGTGTCCCAGTTGTAATGCTATTGGGGACACAGGACTACAGGCAAAAAGGAGTTTGTGCTTTGTGGATTAGAGCCTGCCTGTCTGAGGTTGTTTTGCCCAGGCAGGCTGGATGCTGGGGCCTGATAACCTAGAATTCCTTGCTAGCGTAAGTGGAATACCTGTGACTCTTAACACAGAAACAGGGGTTCATGCTTACCAGTGCTAATTCAGCACATGACACTGTGGGAGTCTGCAGCCTCCTATCCCTACCCCTGCAGATACAAATGCTGCTGAATCAGCACAGACAGAGAGTCCAGTCCTAACTCATGCTTTCCCCATCCCACTTACCAATGTTAAGCTTTACCTTAATGACTTCTGGCTGTCTGCATTGCTGCAGCTCCTCCTTCTCTGCTCAGAGCCTTTTGCATCGGGGCTTCTGCAACCAGTCTAAGATGATAGTCTGCTATAAACTGTCCATATAGCACCTTTCCCTTTTGGAACTGGCACAAGTTCTGCTTTGAGCACTAGTGCAGACAGCTGCTGGACCTTCTTGTGTGCCCCATGGAAATAGTCTGAAAATAGGAGAAGGAACATGGAAGGGAGACATGCAGGTGGCAAAAGGAGTGCTCTGAACTAGAAATCCCAGAAGGTCCCCAGCATGGCCCAGAAAAAAGGCTGCTCAGGGAGTGTGCAAGCAGCAGAGTGCCTCTTCTGGTGTGTGGGGAGGGCGGGGTAGGGACTAGGGGATAATCCCACAGCCTGGGACACGGGCAGTATGGGAAGATTCAAAAGATGACAACAGGCCAGCAGTAGAGTAGACAAGAGAGCCCGGTGCAATGGAGTTGGCATGGAACTGGAAGTTGAGACTCCCAAATTCTCTCTGGGTGCTGTCACTGACTCACCATGTCACATCTAGGAGGTAAATTTGTCCAAACTTTTCAGAGTGACTGCTGCTTTTTGATGCTTCTATTTGGGAGGGCGAGGGCACTCAGGCTCCTGTGCATAAGCCTTGATTCTCTGATGAGCTCAGCTCAGAAAACCAGGTCCATGTTGTCTCGGGCTGGATCACCTGTATCAAAAGCCATCTTTGAACATATCTTGTCAACCTCTGGTTACCTCACAGGCCCAGGTGTAACATGGAAATGACAGTGTCACTCACTCACTATCACGATCTGCAGTGAAAAGTCCCTTGTAGTAGTTTTTATTATCCTGTGGCAAAGAAGATCCAAATAGCAGCCAAAATAGTTTCTCAGCCGCTTCCTGTGGAGAGCTGTGACGTGAGATGGAGGAGCAGAGGGAAAACCAGGGTGATAGGGTTTCCAAGCAGCTGCTGTGTTGATGACTCCCAGGGACCTAAAATTAAAGCCCAGCTCAGTTTTCAATCAGGGAGCAGTGGCTGCTGCAGCCAGCACGTGTCTGTTGATAACATTCTTCTCTTTCCTTCCAGAGGGACCTGTTCTCTGCATTTCTGTTTTTCAGAGGCAAACACAGACTGCTCCAGCTCAGGCAGGACTCTGCTGAGTCTGTGCGCTATTGTGCTTATGATTTATCCTTTATTTTTTCTCAGAGCTGGGAGCTTAGTGAGGGGGAGGCCTCGTACATTAGCTCTTACCACAGGCTCCTTTCAGGTTCTCTCGTAAAGCCTTTTGGCAGAGTCAGGTTTTCATTGACATTTGTACCCTTTACACTGTTTAGATGGTAAGGAGTTCCTAGTGTAACTGATCCATAGGATTTTCTGTACTAGACCATGCCACTGGGCTCAGTCCAACATGGGACATTTCACATCAAAATACAACTCTATCTCATCGGAGATGCTGATGAATTTGTTCACTGTAATTTTACAACTCTGCTCCCTGCCCCACTCCACCTCTGGCTGTTTAAAAATAACCAAACCTGTAAAACTCTTTAAAGGTAGAAACTATCTCTTGCAGCGTCTGTACAGCTCCCTGCACACTGGTGCTCCTGGGTTGGGGCATGAGAGCACTGCTAGCAACACTACTGCCCCAGTTTATCAGACTATGGATTCAGCTGTGGTGTCTGTCTTTGGGTGTGCCTCACACCCAGTACTTCCAAGGAGGACCTTGCAACAATTGTGAACCTGTTCCCAACCAATGACATTTTGGAATGGTTCAGTTGTTATGTGTCTGTACCTTTTAAATGACAATCAGGCCATGAATGATGCTCCCAGTTAGTTGCTTAGTAGTGGAAGAGGAGAATTCCAGTAGTAGTCAGCAAGTGCTGTGGAGCATGAAACCAGCATACCCTTTATGTAATGTCTGTGATGTGACAAGGGGTGGATAACCAGGGAACCAGCCCCACTTCTCATCCCGCACCCCACCACCGCCCTTATCTGGAGTGCAAGGAAATCAGCTGCTGCCAGCCCAGCCTCTGTTCTGCTGCTGTTCAGGGTGCAAAGCCTGGTAGTTATGCCTCTACCTAATCTGTTTAGTAGTCAAAATACAGTAATTGGGAATTCAGCCTCTTAGTGCCGTATGCTTCTTGCCAACTTCCTTCAAATGTGAGTTACACCAAGGCTGGTGTGGTTTAAGTCTTATCTAGTCAAGTCTTATCTCTGTTACCTGATTGCAGACTTAGTCCTGACTCCCTTGAGGTCTTGGGCCTAGAGAACAGCCTGTCAATCTGCCTTGTCATTAACTATAATGTGGCTGTAGAACCACAGAGGAACAGTCAAGGCTGCCTCTAGCTGTTCTTCTTGAAGAAGCATTTCATACAGTAATGTACTTGCTCTTTGCAGGACATAGATGTGCACATGAGAGTGAAAAGCAGCATTGGTTAGTGGTTAACAGGAAAATGATTCATCAGGTGACCTGAGTTCTAGGCTGGACTCCACCACTGACTTGCTTCAGGAACATGGTTAAGTCAGTTTGCCACTGTAGCACATCTGTGACATGGAAATGATAACACTCACCTCCTTTAGGAAAGTAATTCAAAAATCCTGGGGTGTGAATCTGTATCCAAGTGCAGAGTGGTACCATTGTCCAGTCACTTCATACAAAGACATTTCATAGTGGTTATCTGACAGTGAATGACTTCTGTCCCTGTTCTCTGCTTTCTACAATGTTCCTGATGATGAGCCCATCCCAAGTTCAAGCAAACTCACTGTCATGGATGGGCTGTGCTGCTCTTCTCTATTGCTGTGCAGAATCACCTTTCTTCCATATACTTTTCCCTCTGTCTCTGATCAGCAGAACTTTGGTTAAGGGAAATCAGTAGAGGAAAAAAGCAGGGAGCAATGTGCCGCAGAGTACACACCAAACCCAAACACAGCAAGTGGAATACCCATGGCAAAAGCACTCCTCGCAGCAGGAGACAGCCAAGTGCTGATAAGTACCAAGTCAGGAACAGAAGAAGATGTACACATGCACAAGACAGAATGTGTTAAGAAATGGCCAGAACACACAGCTCACACAGTTGTGACTGAGCTGATGTGCAGACCAAAGTTCATTATCAACCTTTCCCTCAGGGCACAGTTTTTATTAGTGAGACAAAAACTGGGGCACAGTATAAAAAAAATATCAAGTAATTCCTCTCCACAATGTACATGACAGGCCCAGAGGTTTTCCTCTTCTTCTTAGGATCACAGGAAAGTAGGGCTGGAAGGGTCATCATGAGGTCAGCCAGTTCAGCCCCCTGCTCTAAATCATCCCAGTCCCCGATCTAAAGGATGGATCCCAAGCAAGGTCAGCAAGAGCTCAACTGAACAGGAAGGTTTCCTTAAGTGACTGTGTCACAACCAGGGCCCTCCTTACTGACCTTTTTTAAGACCCAACCAGGCTTCATGCTATCACATGATACCTAGTTCATTAGTTCCAGGTAGGCTTCCTTTCCCACTCCTTGAAGGCTCCTGCAGATCCTTGCCCACTCCCAAGGCAAGCTCAACTTCCTGCACCCTTATCCAGAGCAATGCTTTTCTCCTTTCAAGCAACCACCCAAGTCCCCAACCTCACATACCTCTCTGCCAGGAGGAGTTAAGTGCCCAGCTGTTTTAGCTCCTTTCAACTCCTGTTCCCTTTTGTGACTTATGACCTTGTCCCTTGAGGAGCACCTTTCTTCTACATCCTGCAAGCAACCTGCCACCCCACTCTCTGTAGCAGGGGTGAGCAAAATGTGGCCCACGGGCCAGATGCAGCCTGCCAGGCCATTCTATCCAGCCCGCGGGGCCCCTATAAAATTAGAAAATTAATAGTTATCTGCCACTGGCTGCCTGTCAAGCGGCCCTTGATGGCTTGCCAAAACTCAGTAAGCGGCTCTCCCCCTGAAATAATTGCCCACCCCTGCTCTGTAGGCTGCTCAGTTATGCAGAGACTTCAGCCCAATTCCTGTCGGTCACAGAAACATTTTCCGCTTGGTCTGCTGAGTCGCTACACGAGCCACTGTGGCCCCCTCTACATATTACAGGCATTGCACAATTAACTAGGAAATTGCACAATTATTTCAAGACCAGCTACACATGCAAAGTAGCTATCACATGATAAAAAGCTCCAACCATCTATAAAGCGAGGCCTCAAAAATGTGTACTGACCCTATAGCTGGTTGCTGTTGAGCTTTAATTTGCACATGTAGCAGGGTCTCCCCTGTGCCCCGGAGCCCCCTCCCCTGACAGAGCTCCCAGCCACAAGGGTGCACCTTGCCTAGCATAAAAATCCCAAGCCCTGGGAATTGAAACCCCCAGCCCACATGGGCTCTCAGTTCAGCCTCTCACCCACAGCGGGGACCAAGAGACCCCACAACTGACTGGGCTGTCAGCCCCAGCTGCGACTCACATGTAACAGGAAGCTAGAGCTGCAGCAAATGATGGGGCTCCCAGTCAGGGCTGCACCTCACATTTAGCCGGGACCGAGAGCCCCATCAGTTGCTGGGCTCTTGGTCCTGGCTACATGCAAGGAGCAGCCTGGACCAGGACCCCTGTCAACTGTGGGGTCTCTCAGCCCCTGCTGTGGAGCCCCCTCAGCAAAGGGAACTCTCAGCCATGAGAGTCTGTTTCTTGCCAGTGCAGGAGGAGCCCAGGATTGGGCTCCCCCTGCACCAGCAATATGGCATAATTGGATCTAATATGTGATCTCACAATCACAATTGTGTAGATCCCACAATATCACACCTTTACCTGAACATGTAAAGGGGGGCTGCTGCCCATACCCTCTTGACACCCTCCTCCACATCCCTGCTCCATAACAGAACCCGTCCCTCCTCCCACTTCACTTCTGGCACAGGGAGCTGATGATTTCATTTCTCTCTCTCCCTTCTCTTTCTCTGATTGTCAGTCCTCAGAGCTAGTTCTCTTAGATAACAGGGATTTTGCACACACCCTGTGTATCCCAGGGCCATTACTCAGTCCCACACTATGATTGTGTCCAAAGGGAATGCTCTTGCTGCATGTCTCACATGAGCCCCTGGGATGAGGCCCGCTGTCATGGCTGGATGATACACTTTGCATGCAGTGTTGAGGGCAAGCTCTTGGTAGGGGATTTCAGCATACCCAGTTGGCTGAAAGAGCACTGTGTGTAAACTGGTCTACTGCTGGGTCCCTACAATGCTATAATGGGTCTTATACCAGGCAAGGAGATTAAGACACGGTAGTCCTCAATTAAAAGCAAGTTTATTAAACCCTAACAGATACAATTCTAATTAAAACTGAAGCAGCATTAGCAGTAAAAAATTTTAGGTTTGTAGCTCGTCAAAGCAGATGCTCACCACCCCATGATGTCACGAACGCAGCTTCACTGGTTGGTCAGTCCATGAAGTCTTGTCCAGAGCTCCTGGTTTCCAAGTCTGATATTGAGACAGGATCTTGAACAGGATCTCTTCAGACTTTCTTCAGAAGTGTTCCCAAGGGTACACTCTCTCTCCTCTCTTTATATACCATATAGCTTGCATTTCTTAATACATAAAATTAACTTAAGCCTTCCTCCTAATGCATATTAATAATGCTTCTGTTTGCCAAGTATGGTTACCTTTAACTGGAATTTTCTATTCTGAGGTAACCTTTTCATTCCTAGGTGGGGTTAGGTTTTGCTCTGACTGTTCCTCTTTTGCCCAGGTTATATTTATTCAACTTAGTTAGCCAATTTCCTGATTTGTTTTAAGTCAGGGACAGTATTTTTCTGTCTGCTCCTTTCACTGGGTGCATGTCTCAACCACAGTTCAAGCTAAGCATTAGAGCTGTGCGAAGCTTCGGTCCCTGATTCGATTTGGTAGAGATTTGGCCCGATTCGGTGGCTGAATCTCTGAAGCTAAATCGAATCAGAGGACCCTTTAATCTCTCTGAATCGAATCGGAACCCTCCAAATTGATTCGGAGAGATTTGGAAAGATTCAGAGATTCAGACATAGACACAGCTTTAAATGTTTTGTCTATGTACCTCAAGGTAGCAGGTGGCTTGCGAGTGCTGCAATGCTGGGGTGCATGGAGCATCCCACAGAAGCGCAGGAAGTTCCCCAGTGCACTCTGCAGCAAACCTGGAAGTGGACCAGAAGCACTTCTGGTCCACTTCCAGGTACACTGGGGAGCATGCTGGGGAGCCCCCGTGTACTCCCCCCGGCTTTGCAACCGGTGCCTCCTGGGTCTGGGGTGCACCCAGGGTCCCCCTGCGGCCAATCACCGAGCTGGAGAGGCGTGGGGGGGCCCCCAGTGCGCTCTCTGGTGGACCCAGAAGTGGACCAGAAGTACTTCCAGTCCACTTCTGGGTTCACCGCCAAGCACATGGAGGGTCCCACTCACTCCTGTGGGCCGCTCCATCTGCCTCAGCGTTGCAGCGTTCATAAGCCACACTGGTACCCTAAGGTATGTAGAAAAAACATTTAAAGCTGTGCCTATGTCCGAATCAGCATTGAATCCTCAGATTCGGATTCAGCCGAATTGAATCAGGGACAGTGATTCGAATCAACAAATCAAATCACTGTCCCTGATTCGGGCTGAATCTGAATCGAATAGGGCCCACTTTGCACACCCCTACTAAGCATGCAGCTTGAGCTAAACACAAGTCAAACCCAGGCCCGAAAGCCTCTAGATCCCAACAAGTCACCCCTCTGATAACTCCTCCATGGAGGGATTATCACACCAATGTACTTCGTCTTCATGGAGTGTACACCTGTTCGTTCCTCCAATATAAGCACTTGTAGTGGGGGTCTTGTAGAGGTTAACAAAAACTCTGTGTAACTGATAAACTTGGCAACATGTACAGCCAGTTAAAACAACAGCAAAGATGATAGCAATTTGGATGCCAATTATCACCACAGTGGGGTGAAGCATTAAGTTTAAAACGCCTTGGGTAGTATGACTCCATCCTAGCAAAACTTCCTACCAAGAATGTCTCACTGCTCTTTGGACTTTTTCCAATACCTGAAAACCTTTTTATTATTATGTTTAATCTATACCCTGGTTTCACAATTGTGCTGTTTAATAGAATTTACCATAGCATGCACATCTGGAATAGACAAAACTTGTTTTAACATTGGCAAATTTAAACGTAACTGAATTGGAGTAATGTTTTCATAAACCCATGATTTAGCCCAGACACTGTGTGTCATCCAGTGAGGCACAAAGTATTTAAAATTATAGATTTTGGTAGATGAAGCATTACAAAAACATTGGTTAATGGAAAATGCCATTAAATACAACTATATTTGATCAAGCATTACATAGGGACAGTGTGTTCGTACACAAATGCACCCTTTTTCAGCATAAATTACTGCAGAATGATGTTCACTAATCATGTGAAAAACACATTGTTGCACGTCATGTTGCTCATATAGATTATGATCGTCACACACAAATCCCACATGGTAGGAAGCTCCCCAGCCCCTGGAAAGAGATGCCTCACAGAGCTCATGTCAGGCTCTTGCTTCAGGGCAAAGCTTACTGATTAAACCTCAGCTTGAGCAAGACGCCTACATAAAGTAGTTCTTCTGCCCAACATGGTCCACCAAGTGCTCTGGACCCTGCAGCTCAGCCACTTATATGGGCTGTCACTGACTTTTATATGGACCAAGCTATCACCTGATCCCTAGCAGGGCTGAGACTGTCTTTCTTTGACTGGCTCCTCAAAAACTGAACGTGTCACTTTCTCTCAGTTATGTGCAGATCACCCACATGCAAGGTACTGACACAGGTAAACAGAGGGCAGGTCGGGACTGAGCCATTCATAGGGTTACCTCTTTGTGCTTCTATCTTCCTCCAGTTCCAGGGCCAGGCCAATCTCCATGTGTTTGAGGATTGGTGTGGCAGCTCCATTGAGCAGCTCAGAAGGAACCTCCACTTCCCACTCTACCCCCATGTGAGTACCTGTAGAGAACCCATCCCCTCTGCAAATGCTGCACACCTTTACTCCAGACCTTCTGCTCCTCTTTGCTTTACTGTGCCCTCCCTCTTCCTTGTCCTCCCATTCCCACATCTCCCTCCTCCTGTGGGGAACTGTGCCTCGAAGGAGATCTTGCAAGGGCCAATGGAATCCATTGCCATGCAACATGAGGCTCATGACGTGTGTCTTAGAACTCTGACACTGAATGAAGCAGACTTCTGTCCAAGTGGTTAGTGGACAATAAGTCCCATTCTCATGTTCATGACCTTTTTCCAGGGCCCTTCATTCACCTTTCTCCTCCCTTACCTGTACTGCACCTTGTACTGCCCTATTCTTGTACTGTATCCTATTGTTCCTCCTAGTCCTACCTCCGCTAGTCCCTCATCTCCTCTCTTCCATTCCTTTTGTCCATCTCCTCCTACATCAGTCCCGGCCCTCCTCTCTCTTGCCATTCCCTTCCTGTTTCCATCCTACTTTGTCACTTTTTTCTTCCACCCTTAGACACGAACCACCCTGAAGAAGCTGGCAGTGTCACCCAAATGGACCAACTATGGGCTCCGCATATTTGGCTATCTGCACCCTTTCACTGACGGTGAGGAGGCACTGAAGCCAGTTGGGGTTCTTGTGCTGCATCCTCTCTCCCTTGTCTTCTCCTTCCCTGCCTGAGGCTAGACAGAAATGCGCTCATCTGGGAAAGCCCCACACAATCTCTCTCCAGCCAGGTGCAGGGGATTCTGTCCAACACTGAAAAAGCAGGGAGTCTCAGTAGCATAGATCAAATGCACCTGGTTGTCACTGGAAGGGGAAATACAGATTTGTCATTATAAGGAAAACTGCTATCCTGCATACACAGCACCTGTGTAAGTACCCACAGACACGCTCCCCATGAGCATGTGAATGCTGGTACAAACACACAAATTAGCAACATGTGCACGTGTACATTAACACACTTGTGCATTGACATGCACATGACTCCATTCATACACATCCATCCTCACAAGTGCATGCACCCCGTGGCCCTATCTGTATCCACTTACCCTGCCCTAAATGTCCATTCACAGGCTTCTAGACATGCACAGCTTCCTTGCTGGTACCTCTCCCATCCATTGGACCTTGAGCCCCATGCATTCATTCTGAACAGAACCCCAAGCACCCACACATGGCTGCAGCTGCACATCTGGACTTTCTATTGTACCCATCACATTCCCAGATGTGATGCCCAGGGTATGTCTATAAAGCCCCAGGCAGTATTGTATTACCTTTGTCTGAGCTAATCAGCTCTAAGAAGAGCAAGGCTGCACTACTTCTGGTTTGGAGCTCTCTCTTCCTAGCACTGCCTTGTGCAATATAGCCATGTCCAGAGTCTCTATCTTTTTAACGCACGCGTGCACACACACACACACACACACACACACACACACACACACACACACACACACACACAGAGTCTCTCACTCTCTGTCTCTCTCTCTCTCATGCACACACACATACACTCTCTTTCTCTCTCGCTCGCTTTCTCTCTCTCTCTTTTCCAAAAGAGTCACTGAAAGAAATCTGCATGGACTCCTCCCCTTCCATGTTAGATTTCAACCAAGGTCAGCGCAAGACGGGTGACTAACCAACTTCTCTGAGGGCAAGAAAACAGTCAGCGTTTTATTTACAACTGAAAGGTGAGGGTTAAAAGCACTGGCAGTGTTTGGTAGCTCAGGGAGAGTCCCAGACAGCAATGGAGGGAGTAGATGGGTCAAGGGTAAATGCTGTGTCAGTCCCAGTGGGAGGCAGGGATCAGGACAGGAGTGGAAGCATTTTTTCTTTCTAGCAACGCAGAGCACCATTTTTCTCTGGAAATTTCTTGGCAGGGGACTTTCAATTTGCCATTGCTGCTGATGACAATGCTGAGTTCTGGTTGAGTTCAGATGAAAGGATTTCTGGCCTCCGGCTTCTGGCTAGCATAGGCAAGGTACAGTGTACACTGCATGGCTTCTTCAGTCACTGTTTTTAATGTTCCTATGGGGATGAAAATCCTTATTATACCTTATACTCTGCTTCAGGAGGGAAGAGTGGTGGCTGGGACAGCCAAGCCTCCCACTTGACAACCTGGCAGTGGCTTTGTGGGGGCCTGGGCTATACTCAGTGGACCTGGTCCCATCTCCAGCTACCTGAGGACAGTTTACTAAGTGGATGGGGCTCAGTTCTCCCCTCTGTGTAATAACCAGTGGTGAAGGGCCTTGTAACCCAGACATTTTCTGTCCTCGCACAGACTGGGAAGGAATGGACGGCACCAGGAGAATTTGGGAAGTTCCAAAACCAGCAATCAAGGCCAGTGAGGTGAGTGGGCAGGGGTGAGGCTGGATGCTGCAGGCTCCATGCATGCTGCATCATGTCTTACCCCATCCTGATTGGTTTCTCAAATAACAGGCTTCACTGGCCATCTTTGGCTTTCACTTACTGTGTTCGGGGCTCCTCTTCTTTGTCACCTTATTTGGTCACCTTAGCTGGGGGGGGTCAACACTGAATTTGTTCATTTTTGAAATGGTTTCTAAAAAAAGAATCTATTGGCTATGCAATGAGGCAGGGCTGGGACCCCTGATGCAGGCCCATCTCCAAAGCTCCTCTTTTCTAGGAACTCAACTCAAGTCAAGGCTTGACTGTGCCTGCTCACTTCCCTTGCCAACCAGATGCAAAATCCTCTCAGTTGTATGTTGTGGATAGCATTGCTCCAGGCAGCTAACTCAAGGCTATGGGGCAAGCCTTGAATGAGCTTCCTTCAGGTGCTGCTCACTTCAGCTTGCTCCTGTGTACATGGAGACTAGGGCCTTTTCCCAGTGCCACAGGATCCCATGCCCGCTGCTGTCTACCTGTTCTGTTTCCAGATGGTCCCAGTAACACCTACCACTGTATGAAAATGATATTGTCCCCAGGCCTGTAGGATTCCCAGCCCCAGCAACTTTACTCATCTCTTCTAGAAAGTGCTGAATGCCCCACTAAGAACCAAGTGGACAGAGACCAACACCAAAGCACTCTTGGAGCTTCATTAAGCAACCAGAGGCTACAGCTTTGGGAGCAAGAACAGAGAAGCAAAGCTGAGTTACGAGATACCAAATAGATTGGCCAAAATGGTGATCTTAGGCACCAGGCCATAATGTAGGGAAACCCAGGGTTCTAAGGTGGCCTACTGAAAGCCTAGGGCTAATAGCCCACAATCTGGTAATACTCTGATGTGCTTCAGGTCCTTTGTTGTAGCATCCAGGATCCCAGTAGATGAGGAGTCATATGGAAGCCAGTGCTCAAAGACAGAAGTGTTAGCTTTTATCCTGTTTGGTATTTTGTTGAGAGCCTCAACTCCTGGAGGTGAGGGATAGCACATTAGCTTTCTCTTTGGGAAAAATGGCAAGGAAGTGCCTAGACTTTGTAGATATGGCAGAAAGTAAGGAAAGAATCTGGTATTTTACTTATGATTTCTGTGGACCTGTGGTTTTTGAATATTTGAAAGAGGAAGAGACCTAATGCATGGGGAACAGACCTAATAATGGGAAATCTCCAAAATTATTATAAAACTGCTCAGATGCTTACCCAATGCAGCCAATGTATGATAAAATGGTTAACATCTGCCCCCTGGTGGCTGCCTGTCAGAACTCCCTGAAGACTATGGTTTTGTGTTTCTCTCACTTTAAAGTGGTAAGAATAAATGAAATTAATCTAAACTCCTCCAGAATCTCAAAAGTACTCTCCAGAGTTTTCCACCTAGCAACTGACCAGGACTCACAGAATCCTGATACACCAAACCCAGCAGACAAGATTAACATTCAGGTATCTAGAATAATTAGCTGGAGGTAGAGGATCACCTTGCTGCTTTGAGGAGAGGGTGTGAAAAATTCTAGCTGGGAACATTTTCTCAAAGAAAAGAGTGATCCGACAAAATTGTAAGTACATCCTGCCTGCAGCATCTGTATTTCCCATCCCGTGACAGGTTAAACCCAGTCCTGCTTAGTTTAAGAGCAAACAAAGCCACAGCCCAAGATAGTGTAGTTGTTCAGTAAGAGATGTGAGTTTTTCTCCTCTACAGATTAGCAGCTTCTGGCAGGTACTACTTTGAAGTGCTGCATAAACAGGATGACAAAGGAACAGATCATGTGGAGGTGGCGGTAAGTGTGCCTGGCTAACCATGTCCTGCACATTCACTGATGGGGCTTGAGAGGAAAGCTTGGTGACAACTGGACTCCACTCACATCCTCTGACCCCATTCTTCCTGGGATATCTCTGCTCCCATTCCAAGCCCTTACCCTGTCCTGTGTGGGACAGCCTTGCTGGCCTCCTGACTCCTGTTCTCATTCTGTGTGGGACAGCATCACTCTATCCCTAGCTTCTCTTTTCAGCCATTTTCCATCTTTTCCTTCTATTAGGCTGAGTACCAGGATTGTTGGTTCTCTCCTAATCCCTTTCTGTGTGAGAAAGATTCTACTAATTTGGGGAAGGGAATGTTAGAGGTCCCACATGGTTACAAACAGATGCACACCCAGTACTTTTCTGCTGAATAAATTACCGTAATTCCATAAGCACTTCATATTTATTTCTTTTTTCTGTTGCAGTGGCGACTGAATGACCCAGAAGCCAAGTTGACAGTCATAGACTCCCAATACCTCTCCCTTTTTGCTAGTAAGTATCCCCACCATAGCTTTGTCTTTGTTCCTCATTGTTCATTCAACAGCACTACAGGTGCTTCACAGCTGATCACAGTCCATTCAGACACTACAGATAATGTTATGTGTAAGCAGTGTTACGAGCACTGGCTGGAGGTTTAAAGTAGAAGTCACAGGGAGAACTCTGGCCAATTTTGTGGAACAGTATCAAACACAGAGGGTGCATCTACACATCGCTGTATGGCAACATTGCTATGGTGCTCTGTTTTTGTACTGCCTTCTGGAAGTACTAAAACATGGTTCAGTATGGGTGGTTACTGTGCTGTGCACACAGTGCATGGTTAGATTTTTCCACTATAGTGATGTAGCTGGCAATTGTGTAGACCTGTGTGATCTCTACATCACCATAGCGTGCCGTACAGCAATGTAGTGCATCACTACATCACTGTAGGGTTATGTATAGACACACCCGGAGAGGCTCAGGGAGTGGGATTTTAGTCTTGTTTAGAGAGATTTTGAGTCAGTCACCAGAGAGGAGAGATGGATCTGACCAAGGCAGGGAAGAAACCATTCCAGATGGTGAAAGTAACACATGACAAAGATCTGCTGCTTGCTATGCAAAGGCAAAAGGAGTCTACAATTCAGAAGCCAAGGGATGGTCAGGAATGAGGAGGTTGGGTTTGTGGGTAATTTCTAAGACTCCAGGGAAACTTCATGCTGGATACTGGACTGGGAAGCTGCTAAAAATGTCAGAGGACGCTGTTGCTGCAAACAGCCTCCCTCCCCACACCCAACCCATTCTGACTCTGCTGTAAGTGTCTTACTAGCTTGTTTCTCTGATTGTCACCCATCAGTCCATCCTCTTCCAGTCTTTCCTCTAGTTTCCCCCTCTCCTTCATATCAGACACAAACTTTGCTTTTACCTTTAAGACCATTCACGCTGCAGCTCTAGGAACCTCATTTCCTTTTTGCCAACATTCTCAGGCTTTACCATTCACCAACTTCAGCTTTGCTCTCAAATGCCTCTGGGTACTGTCCCAAACTACTCTTTTCATGTGTAGAAAATGTCCTTGTGTCCTTCAGACAGCTCCTATTTTGCCTTCTTTGAGACCCACATCCTGCTGCAATGTTTTCAGAACCTGGCCAAGTAACCATGCCTAGGCATGAGCGGTATCAGTCTCCTCTCTTCATCTTACTTCTCCTTTATTCTTACAAAGTACCCGTAGAATGTGAGCCCAGCACATCCCCGTCATTGGGAATGGCACCGGAAACTTGCATCTTCCCCTGGCATCTCCTGCCTACTGCCACTGTAGGCTTGGCAGCAGACTGTCTCTTTTAGGACTCATCCTTCCAGCCAAATCATGCTTGATCCCACTCCCATATTGTGAATCCTTATCCTCCCAAATGAAGTGAACAGTGTCACAAATAGTGTTTGATATCAAGATTGCATCCTGGGATTCCTCTTCCGTTCTTTTCTTTTCAGAGTAAGATGACCCAGGGTTTCTCCCCAGTGCCCCTTTACACCCACCTCCCCCTCCCCACACTTGAAGAAAATCCCTGTAGCAGGTTGCTGCCTCAGGGCCTATTCAGCCAGGCTTTTACCCCTTGGCTAAGCATCTCTCAGCTAGCCACAGTAGCATATAGTCTTTAAACCTGCTGCCCTTTGCTGTCTGGAGTTCCTCCCAGCCTACCCCAGTCATATACAGTCTTTTATCACATGAAGTGAACAAACCACAACTTTATTGCACTGGCCTCTGGGATGAGCCTGCTGTGGCCTCAGCCTTCCTCTCACAGGCTTGTCCTCTTCATACCCCAGAGGCCTCCTGCCTCTAGTGTTTCTACTCCACCTCCCGAGATGGTTCTTCCTGCTGGGTTTTTTTTCTAGAATAGAAAACTAGAATAGAGTTTCTAGTCTGTCCTCAGATTAATAAGGGGTACCCCAGGGAGCTGTGCACTGAAAGTATAGGCCTTGAGGTGACCTGGCCAAGGGAAGTTCACCTGCCTCCAACCCTGTAGTGTCTGTACCAAGTTTGGACAGCAGACATGCTCCGCAAGTGTTGCAACTTTTGACCCAGTCACAGGGTTCACCTGGGTCATTTTGGGGCCAGGCTTGGTCAAGCAGGGAGGGGGGCTCTGGCTGCACTCATAGCAACTCTGTGCATCTTTTGGGCATGCTTGTTTGGGATGCCATGGGACAGTGTGTACCTGCTGTTCATAAAACGGCCATGCTTTAGGTTTGCAATCAGGTTCAATGAACCCCACTTGTCAGTTTTATGTAAAAGCAGTGAGCGAATTAATGGCATTATGAGGGACAGTCAAGCCATAGACAGCCACAAAGGGATGTTTTAGAGATGTGTGGTGGGGGGCCACAGAAGTCTTGTTCCCAGAGAGACTTGTTTCCTGTAACCACCCCTCCTTTAAAAACTTGGTGTTTTGGGTTTTTTGGGGATTATCCCTGAAATCTGTCAAGCACACAGCGGAAAAGAGGCAGGTGCTGAGCAGAGGGCTGAATGGACAAACCCTGAAACCCAAGGGCAGCCAGTCACCCCTCCTGGCTGAAAGCATCCCCCACAACAAAATCATACCAGCACCCCCTCAAGGGAGACCCCCACCACCCACAGCAGCCACCACCAGCAAGACTGATGTACCACTGATCACTAAAGCACTGCTAAGCATACCTTGATTGAAAAAACAGAAACTTATAAAAATAAAACTTTAATTCAACTATAAATAAATTAAAAACCAACCAAACAGCAAACACAGAAACACTGCTGAATACCCAGTCCCCTATCACACAATTAGAAAGCAGTAGATAAAAGGAAAGATCCAAAATGCTCCCTTCAGAGTCCTCTCAAAAACCGTAGTCCCAGCAGAGCAAGGGCAACCCTCTTCACAAAATGACAGTCATGCTGCAGGGGAAGCTAAAGAAGATGGGGGGAGGGCTGCCCCATACTTCCAAACTCACTTTCCTCACCTCCCCTTACAGGCTACAAAATCTCCCATGAGAGATTTCCCTAAGCCTTCTTTGGGCATACCTGTGCACTTGGTACAGCTAAATAACCTTGTGCAGGGGTCTGGGATGCTGCATCAGCCATCCTCAAGTGAGGCACAGGTGGAGGGCAATTAGAAGAGAGATGGCAGTTAGCCTGACATGTTCCAATGTGCTATAACCTATACTTTCATGCTTTCCCCTATTACCATATGCCCAAGTCTGTCCCCGGTCCCAATGGCAAACTTACCGCTGGTTCCACTTCTGCTTCTGGCTTTTGTTCCTGATGTTAGGAGTGATGGGGAAGGGGGAGCCTGGGGGGTGGTAGAGGGAAGTTGTGGGGGTGAAAGCATGACCACAGTGGGTGGCGGAAGCAGCACTACAATGGATGGCAGTAGCATCACCACTGTGGGAATTTGTATGGGAAGGGTGAAGGGGGTACAGGAAAGCGAGACAAGAATAGGGTGGGGAGAGGGTGGTGGAGAACCGGGGGATGGCGGTAGTCGGGCCTCCTTGCCAGACCTGAGCTCCTTGGTCACCTGGCTGGGGTGGGTGGTTGGATGTCCTCTGGGTCAGTTCAACTGAAAACTGCTGCTATGAATGTTAAAGTAGCCCAGTGACCTTTAAGGATCCATTAAATTCCTATTAGGTGTTAAATGCTCAGAGCAGATCACACTCAACAGGGACAGAGCTCACTTACTCTGTTTTTGGAAAAGACTGAGAGCTGGACAGCTGTCTGGACAGCAAGGGACTTTGGGGACCCATTAATCTCCTATTAGGTGTTAAATGCTCAGAGCAGAAGCCTTCAATAGCATGCTTCACTGTGCAATATTTCTATAATAGCGCTGAGGGGGTCAGGGTACACAACACACTGCATTATCCCTAATAATGGAGAAGGGAGCACATACACAGCAGACATTGATCAGTCTCCAAAAGAGACTGGGACCAACCCAATCTTCAACCCCCCCAACACACCCTAGAACATCCAGCTGTCAGTTCAGTGAAATAGGAGATGACAAACAAAAAAGGTTTTTTTGAATTATTTATTTAGTAGTAAGAAAAAGACATCAGCAGAAGATTGATTCATGTTGGCTTCTGCAGCTACACCTGGTGTCCTAAAACATCCATTACACACAAACACCTGCAAATTGTAGTGACACCTGGTAGACAAGAGGGATCACTAAACAAAAATTGTAGCAACACCCAGTGGACAAAGGGACTCACTACACGTAATTTAGTGATTTACCACGTACACGTGACAGATTTATGGTGTTTGGGAACCTAAACTGCATTGGGTTGTGGTTTAGATTGTAACAATGAGAAGTAATTTAAAACCCCCAAAACTCCCATACATGTGATGTGTGACACCATTAAGCCACACGCGGGAATTTTTGTTGTGTGTACATTGTCTCAGTGCCATGTGTACAAGCACGCCCTCAGTGCATATTGGAACACTGACCTGCAAGGGGGCTTCCAGGGGTAACACAAGAGCAAGTTCCCCTCCCAATTCTGGAGCACTTTTCTTCCTATTCTCCCACTGAAATGTCCCAGCCCCTCTGCAGATGTGTCCAGTAACTGGATAAATTGACTCACTGCTAGATGAGGTGTTTAGCTACCAAGGCTAATTGAGTACTGAGTTTCTATTAACTCCTTCTGTGTTAGAGGAGGTGGTGTAAGAGAGTATTGCATATCCCCCCTCCCCCCCACACTTTTTTCTTTTTGCACTACCCATTTCAAAACAATAAAACATGTCTTAATTGTCACCACATTCAACCATCACTTACTTGTACAAAGGGGACATTCTTCCCTTGCCCTCCCTGCCTCCCCCACCCCGCTTCCTCTGGGCTTATACTTTTTAGACTTTGAGCAGGGTCTGGTACTGTCTCTTTCTTAGTTTCTACTGTGAATTTCTCACTCCTGATCAAAGCTATATGGACACTACTGTATCATAAATATGGATTAATAAGGCTGGAAACAAGAGGTCAAGTTTTTATGGTCTGGAATTCAGAGAGGGTGTGCTTCTGGAGCTGTTACCAAATGAAATGACACTCAGAATAAAGTGATGGATTAGTCCTTCCTCCTTCTTTCGTTCTCTTGCTGGTTTCTAGATGAGACTCTCTTAAAGATGGATGAAGTTGAACATATACCACAGACATTGGCCAGCCGTGCAAATCAGTCTACTGCCAGTCTGAGCAAGAAGACACACCCAGCTGACATGCTGAAGCCTGACCCTCGGGACACTATTTATAAAGGTAAGAGGCTGCCAAACAAATGGAGACTGTTGCAGCCAGTCACATCATGTGAATGAGGACCACATGGTCACTAACAACCGGATTTATCTTATGTGGAGAAGGAAATAGCTATCATTTCAGGATACCTAAGAGAGCTACAATATGAAGGATAAACCATACTCATGTCATCTCTTTCAAAGTCCAGTTCTAACATTGCTTTCAGGTTTAAATTGTTCATATAAATCCAAAAGATTAGTGTAGAGGGAGGAACCCAGTAAGCACAGGGGTTAATGGATAGAAGTGTCCACAGCAATGGCTGTCCTGTGTTATCAGTGTAGGGTGGATTTGCTTTGATTTGTGGTCCAAGTAATTCTTGTGTGTGTGTCCCTCTTGGCCTCTTGTAGTGCCTCTGATTAGTAAGTCACGCCTGCGGAAGACGTTGCCGGACTGCCCTTACAAACCCAGCTACCTGGTGAATGGATTCCCATTATCACGCTATCAAGGACTCCAGTTCGTAAGTCTCATTCCTCTAATGGAGATGTTTGTCCAAGTGCTCCATGCCACACTAGAGAATATATGTGCTTTAGAACATGAGGGCAATGCCTGACTGGAACATGGGGTGTCTCCAAAGTCTGGAAACAGGCCAATAGCTGATGCCTTCTGCGGGATGGATGTCCCTTCTGCATGACATAGCACCTGTTCTCTCCCTTCCTAATTCAGAACTGATACACACCATAAAGAAATTGGGTAGTTTAAAACACATATCTCCCAACCCAGTCAGTTCTAAAGACATGTAATAAGCAGAGCTACAAGAACCCCACACAAGAAGCCCTGCTCCAAATAGACCTCGTTTAGGTAAACTTCCAAATGTAGCAAGTCACCCTTGTCTTTACCTCTAGTGCCAAACATTCTGTTGCTTTAATGGAGTAGTCCCAAATCCCAGGCCTGACTGCTTTCTGACAGCTCAGATCTGGATTTGAATAATGTCACACAAATCACCCTTCACAGGCATCCTTCTGCAGCCAGGTGTGGCGAAACAGGCAAGTACTGCTTCGGTTTCTCTTACAGTCCCAAGGGCTAGCTTTCTCCACCATGGGTCAGACCAGTGGTCACCTCTTCCCTGCCTGGGAAAGGACTTTAATTCTTAGATTCAAATCAAGCCCTGCTTCCAGAAGTAGTTTAATCATATAAAATAAAACATTCTTTCATAAGAAGACATCTCACAGTTCTCCCATATAGAGTGGGACAGGTTGGAGCTCTCCACCCTTTGCCCATGTTCCTGATCCTCCACCCTTCACACCACTCTTCTCCCAACACCTCCACATCAGGGCTTCCTCAAGACTCCCCCACAGTGTTACACTCCCCACACTCCTTCACCTCAAATTCTGCTGCCTGCTGGGCTCCTTCTGGGAACCTTCATCCAAAATCAACCTTCTTGTTCTTTGGTTCAGTCTGTCCCAACTGAGCTGGGTCTTCCTCACTGTTACCCAGGAGCTTCCACACAGGCCTTGTACTCAGCAAGGCTCTGTAGCTCCATCAGGTCTGATCAGTGGATCACACATACTGTACAGCATTCTCCTAACCCATGTTCTGTCTCTCTCTCTGCACCTGCTGTCTTCCCAGCATCATGCCATTCTCTCCAGACAGCTGTCCTCACCTCTTATCTGCTCCTTCCTGCTTTCATTTCTGTACTGCAGCTTTGGTTTTTAGCATAGTCTGGCACCATGTATGAGGTCCCACCTTGGGGCAACTAACTGGTGAACTTCCCCTTAAAGGGCTCAGTTATCCTGCGTGTGACATCTCCAGGTATCATTTTCATTTGTGCATGGTTTTCTCCCCTCTTTCCAGGTTCACTTGTCCTTTGTTTACCCAAATGATTACAGCCGCCTGAGCCATATGGAGACAGACAACAAATGCTTCTATCAGGAGAATCCATATTACTTGGAAAGGTAACACAGTCCTCCCAGCTGGATATCTAGCATGAGTTGGGGCTGGTGTTGGGACTGGGATGGAACTTTAGATGCCTACTTGTAGGGCTCTAGCCACATCTACACAGGAAACTCACCCTGGTCAGCTGAGTGCACAATGCATGTTCAAGTCCACAGTGCAGGTTGGGCAAGCTGCCTCCCAAACTAGAAGCGTCCACAGCCACATGTCACTTTGGGTGGGCTGATTAGCACTATTGAGTGACAGGGCCAATTAGCCACCCCCAAAGCAATTAGACCACTAATCAGTACTGATACACTACTTCCACTCGAGCATGCATGAGGGGGCCCTGGCCATGCACAGTAAGTTTACTGTGTGGACATGACTTTTGGTTTCTTCAAGCACCATCCTGGTAAGCCCCCAGAATCTCCACTGATGTTAATGGAATGAAGGGTGTTCATCTGAGGTGCTTAGTTCTTCCTGTTCCTGATGTACCTTTTAAATGAAAACACTCTGAACTCTGAAAGAACATCTGCCCCTGAGCTGCTAAGTCTATCAGGCTTGAAAGCTGGTGAGTTAAACAGAATGTCTTGCCCTGATGAACTGGGAAATGTATTTTCCAGCAGAGCTTCTTCACCAGCAAGTGGAGCTCCCTGCTGGGGAGACAGTGTGGCCTCACACCTTTCCCAGAATCACACCTCTGATATGTGGGGGAGCCCTCATGGAGCCCTCCACCCAAGAGCCCTAGCTTTCAGAGCCAGTTCACCACATGAAATTGCCACCAGCACACTCCTATGTGGATAATGGATAGCCTTATCCACCAACCACACATGGCTAGAATCCCCCTTTATTCAGGAGGTAGTCCTAGGAGCACACTTTTGTTGGATAGGGAGTGTCAGTCTTCCAACAAGACCACTAATTGTGACCTCTATACATCAAGGCTTCTTTTCTCCTGCTGGGTTTTACTTTGGGAGCAGAGAGGTGACCATTGAACAGTAGGCTGTATAACTAAGTCAGGGAGGGGGGCTTGGATGTATCATAGCAGATCAAGAAGGTGATTGCTGTGGGCTATGAGGTATCATTGAGTGGTGTTGCTGTGATTATTCATTTGCAAAAGCATTTATAGATGGGAGTCCCGATGTGCTAGGTACTGTTAACACATAATGAAGAGACAGGCCTTGTCTCAGAAAGCCCAAAGCCTAAGAATATGTTGGGATGTCAAGTGGATACAACAAACAGTAGGGAAA
>NW_005841929.1:3528545-3534167 GCF_000455745.1 Alligator sinensis | reverse complement strand
ATCAACAAACAGGAAGGAAAGAGCAAGGTAATAGTGCAATGACAGTGATTATCACAGTAAGAAGCATCTTCAGCACATTGTTAGATGAGTTTTAGGAAAGGGTTTAGGGGAAGCCTAAGGGAGTGCTTCGTTAACCCTTCTCTGGTCTGTAGGGAGGAAGAGTATGAGAGAAAGCAGGGAGGTTTTTTAAAGGAAACTGGCATAATAGGCAATGACAAAGGCATCACTGACTGAGCAGAGTAGGGAGTGATGACTCAAAGCTCTTGAGAGAGGATGACACAGGTTATGAGTGCCTGATGTGGTGGGAGAGGGAGGACCTGTTGCTGCTAAGAGTCAGGGTAATGTAATTATAATGATGTGATGCTATCATGGAAGCAGTGTTTTGTATGTCAATAGAGGGTGGGAAGGAAATGGCATTTTCCATGATCTGTCTTCCAGCAGAGAAACAGCCACATGTAGTTGTGCCTATACTGTGTCTTTGCTTCTGCAGATTTGGATTCTATAAATATATGAAAATTGACCAGCCAGAGAGGAGAAATCTGGAGTCTGAGGAGAAAACAGAGCAACCAGGTAAAGACGAGTGAAAGACAGGCAGACTTTTCTGTCTGTCTCTCAATGTTGTGCAATCCCCAGGAACGACAAAAAGAAAAACTATTGACTTCATGCTCTGGGCAAAACAAGCGACTGTCCCAGAGTTTCCAAGACAGTCCTGAATTTTGGGGCTGTGTTCCTATGTCCCCAATGACTCCCTGGGACAGAACTTTCATCCCAGGTTTGAAAACCTGCGAGGTAAGGCCCTGCCTCCTTTGCTAAGAGGGTGTAAAACAACTGTGCGTGGTACTACAGTGACATAGCTTTGCTGCTTTGAGGTCAGGAGGTAGCCACAGCACCACAGGCTAAATATCTCTGTCTCTCAGTGCTGCATGAACAGGGCTATGTTAATTAACTCTGCCACAGTTCCACACAAATACAGTGCTGTCCTTTCTGGTTTGGAAAGCAACCATGGGCTGTCTTCTGAGTGGAAAGCAGCAGAGCTATGTAGCCTGTCCACAGCACTCACACTATGGCAGCTGTGCTAACCAGAACTGGAAGGGGAGTCAGCTACTCCTGGTTCCATATGTCTGTGGAGCATCTGGATATGTGCCCTCGATTTTGCTTCCTGAGAGCTGGTCACTTGAATGCTGAACAGCCCTTTGCCAACACACATCAGAGACCACACCTGTGGCCCAGAGGAAGTTTTGTGAAATTGCAGGTGGGGTGATTTGTATACTTTTCTAATAATTTTGCCTAAGGCCTTGAAAGGATGGATTTTTTGCTGCTGAAGGGTACTGCTGACAGCTCGGGCTTCAGCAGCCTGATGCTTGTCAAACCCTGCTGCATGCTTTCTAGCCCTCAACCTCCTCCCTGCTCCTTTCAGTACCTGGCCCTCCATCCTTGCTATCAGCCCTGTGGGAGGTGCCACGCTGGATGGTATCCAGTACCATGTGCCACAAGCAGGCTGTAGCAGCTGCAGTGAGAGCTACACTTCCTGCCCACAATTTGGCCATAGGCAGGACATTACAGCTGAGTTCCAGGCAGGTTGGATCAGCCAAAGTGGCACTCAGCAGCACATGCCTAAGGGCCGTGGCAGAGTCGGAGGGGATAGGTCCATAAACATCAAGGTGACTAGTACAAACTGGAGCTTAGCTTTCCCTCCCCAGAAGCCCCAGTGGCTGTAGTGGACAGAGTACCCAGCACTCCAACTTAGATAGTGACTGAAAACAGGCAAAAGTATGCTCCTCGCAAAGGGGATGCACAGAAGGTAGAGGTGTACTGATACATTAGTCCATATTGTATCAGCTTTGAAAAAAGGAAAATTGACATTATCGGCAATCAGCTTTTTTTCGCTGATGTGGCCAATAAAGTCATCAATAAATGTTGTGTGCATGCGCAGCCACAGCATGCATATGGTCAGCCCTGCAACTTGGAGAGCAGTGTCAAGCTGGTAAGTCTGTTGGGAGGGAAGGGGTGGAGGCAGCAGATTGAGGCCTCTGTGGTGAGGGAGGGAGTGGGCCTGGGGCTGGGTGTGGGACAGAGCCGTGAGCAGCACATCCGGGGGCGCAGGGGTGGGGTGGCTCCTGCCATTGCATGCACCCCCAGGAGAGCCATGGGGGGCATATGCCCCCCAGATCTGTGTGCAGGGCAAGGGCACGCTGCCACTGTGGGCTGGGGACTGGGGCAGTGCTGGGCTCTTCCTGGCAGGGGGGCAGGGCCAGGGATGTGCTTGGGCTGGGTGGCGGCAGTGCTGGGAGGGGGGGCTATGGGGTGGTAGCCCCCCCTTCCAGCGCTGCCACCACCGCTCACCCTGAGCACAGCCCCGACCCAGCCCCTCCTACCAAGAAGAGCCTGGCACTACCCACATCCCCAGCCTGCAGCAGCAGCAGCCTGCCCTCATCCTGTGCACAGATCTGGGGGGCATATGCCCCCCAAGGCTCCCCAGGGATGTGTGCAATGGCAGAAGCCACCCCCCATGTCCCCCAGCTGAGCTGCTTGTGGCTCTGTCCTGTGCCCAGCCCCAGCCTCACTCACAGCAGAGGCCTCAATTTGCCCCTCCCACCCCAATTCCCTCCCTCCCTCCGCCCCTTCCTCCCCAACAGACTTACCAGCCACATGCTGCTCTATAAGCTGCTGGGCTTCATATTGACAGTTGGATCGGTATCAGCCAATATGGCTCGTTAATAATTGGCCATCGGTATTGGCCAAAAAAATCTTTATCAGTGCACCCCTAATAGAATGGACTGGCTGCTGGACTAATGGAGCAGTTATTCCCTTCCTGTCCCTTTGTGTGGCCCAGGGAGCAGAGAGGTCAGAGGTGTAACTGTGATTGTCTTTGTAGGCTATGAGGAAGGGAACCCTGATGAGTTTCAGTACATGGACCAGGACACAAACCCCAGCAAGCAGGGGGCAGAGCTGGCAGTGGGCAAGGCATACCCCAGCATACTGATGGGCTATGATGATGTTTACAATGACTACTCTCTCCAGGGGCATAGGAAGCCCCTCTCACTCACAAATGGCAATGTGAAGGAGGCAGTCCCAAACAGAAGAAGAAAGAGGCCCCATATGAAGGCAGTTACCCTCACCTCAGACAACCAACGCATCAACAAAACCAGTCTAGAAAGAAACCCACCCATGAGGAGGCCTCACTTAAAAACTGGGGTCAAGGACAATTCCAAATATCCTTCTCAGCATGCCAGGAGCACCCGTGGAAGGCCACTCATCAAGAAAAGAATAGGAGACCCAGGTCCTGTCTCTAGCACAAGTCCTCAGGATGCCTCGGAGCATTCTCCTGGTGGATCTAGGGACTCAGGTGGTAGGATACCAAGAGGGGCAAGGCCTCCTCAGAGAGATCTCAATTCAACTAACACCAAGAACCAACCAGCGGGCACCATACAAGCCAAGAGACAAAGCCCAGTCTCTGGTAAAACCAGCAGAAGAGCTGTAAGTGCTGCCAGCCTCAGCAAACAGACCCTTTACCAAGCACAGTGGCTAAACCAAGTGGAGTCATATATTGCTGAGCAGAAGGTGGCAGATGGCATTGATGCGGATGTGGAGAAGGGTCAAGTAGAGTCTCAGGCAAAGGACAGGCATGAACTTGTAGACCTAGCAGTAGCAGAGGAAGAAGAAGAGATCGAAGGAGAAGTCGAGGGGGAGGAGGAAGGATTTGACTACATGCCAGTGTTTGACCAAGTAGTGAACTGGGAACAGACCTTCAGCACAAGCATCTTGGATTTCCATGTGCTGCGAACAGACTGGATTGACCTGAAGTGCAACACATCGGGGAACCTGCTGCTCAAAGAGAGGGAGGCCCTGGAGGTCACACACATCTTCCTAAAGAAGCTCAACCAGAAGAACAAAGGGTAAGGCACTGTCTCTTGCAATTCCTTGAACTCCCTCCCTCCTTTGGGCTACTGTATCACACTGCATAGGAACCGTAGCCTAGAGTAAGGAGCTGGTAGGAAGAAGAGAGTTAACCCTGAGTGTTGAAGGTACCATGTTAGGAAATGTAGTGAGGGCTGAACACCAGGGTAGGCTGCAAGTGGGACATAAAGTCTTTTATAGCAGGTCCTGTCTAGCCATGGCCAATAGAGGCTGACTGTTGATATCTGGTGGTTGGTGTCAAATGAGTTGACGTTCAGTCCAGGTCCCATTTTCACAGTGAAAACCAGCTTCCTCGCTGGCTCTTTTGTTGTGTCTCTTCAGAAGGGCCAAGCACTGAATGGACATAGGACCTGATCTGAACCTTTAGCTGTAAAGAGAAATAAGGCACGCTGATGAACCTGTAGCTACCCAGCTCTGTCTAGTGACCTGATGCCTCTGAGGCTGTGACTCCAGCACCTCTTAACAACATAGAATGTAGACCCTGAATGGACCTCCTCATTCAAGTACCATTCCCTGCCTCATAAGCAACCACAGCATATAATCCCAGTCACAAACTGGTTAGATTTCTGCCAGCTGTTGGAAGGTTTTTCCAGACCCTACTGGCTATGATACTTAAGAACCTTCTAATTCCCTGCCTAAACTTATTCATGGCCAGTTTATACCCATTTTTTTGTGCTAGTGTTACCTTATACCTTAAATGCTTCTCTCCCCTCCCAGAAACTTACCCCCTGGATACATTTAGAAAGGGTACATCTCTGCTCACTATTCATTTGTACAGGCTTTCACAGTTTCCTTTCAGAAGAGAGATCCTCCATTCCCTTAATCATTCTGGTAACAGTTCTCTGTACCTGTTTAAGAAAGATGAATTTCAACCAAAACCTGGGTGACCAGAATTGTACAGGGCATGGCAGGTGAGGTCTGGTAAAAACTTGATGAGTCCTAGGATTGCATTTGTTTTTATCATAGTCCTCATACCATTGGTGGCTCATAGCCATCCTGTGATCAGCTGGTATACTAAGTCCTTCTACTCTGTCATTTCCAATTGATGAGCTCCTGGCTTAGGGCAGAAATTCTCATTGCTAATGCCTAAGTACATGACTTTGCACTTTCTGCTATTATATTTCATCCCTTTTCTCTTACTCCAGTGCTCAAGGTCATTTGATCTTTTTCCTATAAGATTTTTCTATCCACTTCCATATTGATAATGCCTCCCAACTTTGTGTCCTCAGCAGATTTCATCAGCATACTCCTCCTTCTTGTGCCAAGGCCATTAATGAAAATACTAAAGAAAATCCATCTTCCCAGCACTAAAATAATTTTATTTAATTAAAACAGCTATTTTCTGTGTGGTCTTTACTACTTCTCCATCATCAGTTCTTTGATCTTGGCTGGGACCCCAGATCTAATCCCAAGTGATCAGAGATGGGGCCAGGAGATGAAAAAAGATCCCCACCTCATCTGACATGGGTGAAGCAAAGCTATGGACTGAGAATGAAGGGATTAATAATGTTCTGGGAAGAGGAACCAGCTACGGTGACATTGGCGGGGGGGTGGGGGGTGGAGGCTGGGTGGTTGGTGCAGGCCTGAGGAAAGAGGTGATGTGGGTGTGGGGAATGTGCCTCACCCAGCTGTGCCCCTGCAGGAGGTTCCAGCTGCAGCGCATAGTGAATGTGGAGAAGCGGCAGGACCGGCTACGAGGGAGGC
>NW_005841929.1:3487719-3527130 GCF_000455745.1 Alligator sinensis | reverse complement strand
ATGGGGTGGTAGCCCCCCCTTCCAGCGCTGCCACCACCGCTCACCCTGAGCACAGCCCCGACCCAGCCCCTCCTACCAAGAAGAGCCTGGCACTACCCACATCCCCAGCCTGCAGCAGCAGCAGCCTGCCCTCATCCTGTGCACAGATCTGGGGGGCATATGCCCCCCAAGGCTCCCCAGGGATGTGTGCAATGGCAGAAGCCACCCCCCATGTCCCCCAGCTGAGCTGCTTGTGGCTCTGTCCTGTGCCCAGCCCCAGCCTCACTCACAGCAGAGGCCTCAATTTGCCCCTCCCACCCCAATTCCCTCCCTCCCTCCGCCCCTTCCTCCCCAACAGACTTACCAGCCACATGCTGCTCTATAAGCTGCTGGGCTTCATATTGACAGTTGGATCGGTATCAGCCAATATGGCTCGTTAATAATTGGCCATCGGTATTGGCCAAAAAAATCTTTATCAGTGCACCCCTAATAGAATGGACTGGCTGCTGGACTAATGGAGCAGTTATTCCCTTCCTGTCCCTTTGTGTGGCCCAGGGAGCAGAGAGGTCAGAGGTGTAACTGTGATTGTCTTTGTAGGCTATGAGGAAGGGAACCCTGATGAGTTTCAGTACATGGACCAGGACACAAACCCCAGCAAGCAGGGGGCAGAGCTGGCAGTGGGCAAGGCATACCCCAGCATACTGATGGGCTATGATGATGTTTACAATGACTACTCTCTCCAGGGGCATAGGAAGCCCCTCTCACTCACAAATGGCAATGTGAAGGAGGCAGTCCCAAACAGAAGAAGAAAGAGGCCCCATATGAAGGCAGTTACCCTCACCTCAGACAACCAACGCATCAACAAAACCAGTCTAGAAAGAAACCCACCCATGAGGAGGCCTCACTTAAAAACTGGGGTCAAGGACAATTCCAAATATCCTTCTCAGCATGCCAGGAGCACCCGTGGAAGGCCACTCATCAAGAAAAGAATAGGAGACCCAGGTCCTGTCTCTAGCACAAGTCCTCAGGATGCCTCGGAGCATTCTCCTGGTGGATCTAGGGACTCAGGTGGTAGGATACCAAGAGGGGCAAGGCCTCCTCAGAGAGATCTCAATTCAACTAACACCAAGAACCAACCAGCGGGCACCATACAAGCCAAGAGACAAAGCCCAGTCTCTGGTAAAACCAGCAGAAGAGCTGTAAGTGCTGCCAGCCTCAGCAAACAGACCCTTTACCAAGCACAGTGGCTAAACCAAGTGGAGTCATATATTGCTGAGCAGAAGGTGGCAGATGGCATTGATGCGGATGTGGAGAAGGGTCAAGTAGAGTCTCAGGCAAAGGACAGGCATGAACTTGTAGACCTAGCAGTAGCAGAGGAAGAAGAAGAGATCGAAGGAGAAGTCGAGGGGGAGGAGGAAGGATTTGACTACATGCCAGTGTTTGACCAAGTAGTGAACTGGGAACAGACCTTCAGCACAAGCATCTTGGATTTCCATGTGCTGCGAACAGACTGGATTGACCTGAAGTGCAACACATCGGGGAACCTGCTGCTCAAAGAGAGGGAGGCCCTGGAGGTCACACACATCTTCCTAAAGAAGCTCAACCAGAAGAACAAAGGGTAAGGCACTGTCTCTTGCAATTCCTTGAACTCCCTCCCTCCTTTGGGCTACTGTATCACACTGCATAGGAACCGTAGCCTAGAGTAAGGAGCTGGTAGGAAGAAGAGAGTTAACCCTGAGTGTTGAAGGTACCATGTTAGGAAATGTAGTGAGGGCTGAACACCAGGGTAGGCTGCAAGTGGGACATAAAGTCTTTTATAGCAGGTCCTGTCTAGCCATGGCCAATAGAGGCTGACTGTTGATATCTGGTGGTTGGTGTCAAATGAGTTGACGTTCAGTCCAGGTCCCATTTTCACAGTGAAAACCAGCTTCCTCGCTGGCTCTTTTGTTGTGTCTCTTCAGAAGGGCCAAGCACTGAATGGACATAGGACCTGATCTGAACCTTTAGCTGTAAAGAGAAATAAGGCACGCTGATGAACCTGTAGCTACCCAGCTCTGTCTAGTGACCTGATGCCTCTGAGGCTGTGACTCCAGCACCTCTTAACAACATAGAATGTAGACCCTGAATGGACCTCCTCATTCAAGTACCATTCCCTGCCTCATAAGCAACCACAGCATATAATCCCAGTCACAAACTGGTTAGATTTCTGCCAGCTGTTGGAAGGTTTTTCCAGACCCTACTGGCTATGATACTTAAGAACCTTCTAATTCCCTGCCTAAACTTATTCATGGCCAGTTTATACCCATTTTTTTGTGCTAGTGTTACCTTATACCTTAAATGCTTCTCTCCCCTCCCAGAAACTTACCCCCTGGATACATTTAGAAAGGGTACATCTCTGCTCACTATTCATTTGTACAGGCTTTCACAGTTTCCTTTCAGAAGAGAGATCCTCCATTCCCTTAATCATTCTGGTAACAGTTCTCTGTACCTGTTTAAGAAAGATGAATTTCAACCAAAACCTGGGTGACCAGAATTGTACAGGGCATGGCAGGTGAGGTCTGGTAAAAACTTGATGAGTCCTAGGATTGCATTTGTTTTTATCATAGTCCTCATACCATTGGTGGCTCATAGCCATCCTGTGATCAGCTGGTATACTAAGTCCTTCTACTCTGTCATTTCCAATTGATGAGCTCCTGGCTTAGGGCAGAAATTCTCATTGCTAATGCCTAAGTACATGACTTTGCACTTTCTGCTATTATATTTCATCCCTTTTCTCTTACTCCAGTGCTCAAGGTCATTTGATCTTTTTCCTATAAGATTTTTCTATCCACTTCCATATTGATAATGCCTCCCAACTTTGTGTCCTCAGCAGATTTCATCAGCATACTCCTCCTTCTTGTGCCAAGGCCATTAATGAAAATACTAAAGAAAATCCATCTTCCCAGCACTAAAATAATTTTATTTAATTAAAACAGCTATTTTCTGTGTGGTCTTTACTACTTCTCCATCATCAGTTCTTTGATCTTGGCTGGGACCCCAGATCTAATCCCAAGTGATCAGAGATGGGGCCAGGAGATGAAAAAAGATCCCCACCTCATCTGACATGGGTGAAGCAAAGCTATGGACTGAGAATGAAGGGATTAATAATGTTCTGGGAAGAGGAACCAGCTACGGTGACATTGGCGGGGGGGTGGGGGGTGGAGGCTGGGTGGTTGGTGCAGGCCTGAGGAAAGAGGTGATGTGGGTGTGGGGAATGTGCCTCACCCAGCTGTGCCCCTGCAGGAGGTTCCAGCTGCAGCGCATAGTGAATGTGGAGAAGCGGCAGGACCGCCTACGAGGGAGCCGTTACCTGCTGGAGCTGGAGCTACTGGAGCAGGGGGGACGGCTTGTCCGCTTCTCAGAGTACATCTTTGCACGGGGTTGGCAAGGCATTGGTGGTGATGAGCAGGAGAGGAACATGAGGAACCTGGTTTGGGGCCGCCGGCGCCACTTGATGGGTGTGGCTAATGAGCCGGAGCTGTGCTGGCCACTGGGCTTTTCCTGGAACCATCATGCTGTTGTCCACTTTATCGTGCCAGGTAAGGAGAAGAGGGACTGCCTGGTGCTGGACCCTAGCTTGGAGGTAGTTCTGAGCACTGTGCCAGTCTGCACCCACCTTCAGGCATCACTGCCCATTTCTTTTTGTCTAGATTAAACTGCCTCCAGAAATATAACAGGGCCCCAAACAACCAGTGGGATGAAAACCCAGAGAAATGACCCTCATAATACCCTGGGTTTGGACTCACTCTGCAATGCCAATATCCAGACCCAAACAGCCACAAAACCTGGGGCTTTCAGATCTAGGTTTTCACCATGGGGCCTACTCCTAGACTAGTCCTTGACTCGCACCCCCGATCTGCCTCAGTGGGGTTTGGCAGGAGGCTGCAATCACTGCCAGCCATGAAACTAAGTTTGCTTTAATTTTCTTTCTCCTCCATCATGACAAGTGAAAAACCAGGCCCGCTGGGTACTGCAGTTTATTTCTGACATGGTGGAATTGTCCCAAGTCACCAAGGACCCACACTTCAATATCATCATCACAGACTACAGCAGTGATGACATGGATGTAGAGAAAGCTCTGAAGAGGTCTCGGTTACAGAGGTGAGAGGGCCACATATGCACATAAACTACACACAAGTTAACCCCTGCTCACACGAGTTCTGGTTTTTTGTATGTCCCCTACTCACATAGCACATCCACAGCTCTCTGTATATGGATCATCTGCACTGTATACAGCAGTGATTTTCGACCTTTTTTGACTCAAGGCACTCAAGGCATTAGACTCAGGACACCCCTCAGAAAATGCTAGCTCTTAAATTTTCACTTATTATTCTGATTACAGCAAAATAACACAGCAACTTTTCTGTTGCAAAGGACTCAGAAAGACCATGATAGGTCAAAATGTTTTTAACACTCTGGATTCCTATTTGAAATCTCAGGGTTTATGTTTACACACCTAACAGCACTAACAGTGTGTGACACCCTGTGGTACCCTTCAAAAGGATCTCCCTTGTGGGGAGATCTGTGGCAGCCTGGTTGAGAATCACTGGCATACAGGAACTCAAACACTCAAATAGAGACACTACACACCTATTTACATCGACACACATACCTATAAGTCCCATACAGTGTCACCAGGTATCTCCACACAGCTACCTATTGTACACTCCATCTAGATGCACTTCCATTCTAGTGGTTCCTATGCAGATTTATGAAGTTAAGTCTTTGAATGTTGGAGACAGAAAAGAGCAGAGGAGGTGACCAGCCAGTGATCAATGGGGCCTCACAATCAGCCCACTTAGTGACAAGAGTTGTAGCAAAGATTTGTCCTGGCCCTGTGGGATACAGTACCATCCAGACCTCCCTCAGGACTCTGGAAAGCTGGGTAATGCTGAGCAGTTCTTCTGAGGACAGTTAGCTCGCTGTACTGCAAACAGAGGAACCCCAGGCACAATGGACATTTGTACACGTACCTTTGTCTGCTCTGACACATCAGAAATCCACCACGTTGGAGTCTGTGGAGACCACGAGCTGAAGTGCCAGGTGCTGTGTCACATCCATTTGTATAAACAGTGAAATGCACATCAGTGTGCAGAAAATGGCAGCAGTGCACTTTTGAACTAAAACACCTTTGATGTGTTTTAGTTCAAAAGTACACAACTGCCATTTTCTCAGCGCTGATGCACATTTTGCCATTTATACAAATGCACGTGCTGTGGTGCATTCATGTGTACTAATGCCCAATATGACCTTACTACATACAACTGAAATGTGAAGTAATGTGCTTGTTTGATTTATAGTTAAAATATTTTTTCCCCTCCTTTGTTACTGTAAAATGGAACAGCCTTTGTGTTTCAGGGGAACCAGCTACAAGCAGTTCCTCAGCACAGTCCGTCTGATACCTGTGTATAGTGCTTTGTGTGAATAGAGCCCATGTTATCCCAGGCTCTCAAAGCACCCTTCCAAGGTCTGTCCTGGAGCACAGGTCTCCAGTTAGCTGCCATCTTTGCCCACCAGGCCTTGATTACACTGGAGGTCTGTTGTGCCCTGGAAGGTGTTCACCATGTTGCACAGAGATCAAAGGCAAGGGTGAAAGTGCAATGAAATGATATGCAGATGTAAATAGGAACACCACCAGGAGCTCTAGGAGGGCAGCAAACCAAGTTCCTTTTTCCCCCAATCTCCCTGCTTTTCCTGAGAGAATTCAAGGAGCTAGGGGTACCTGCTAGGGAGCGAATGAGCTGTTCAAGGAGCAGTTGTTGAGTGCCTAATGGACTCCCCCCAATCCCTTTCTTGCCGGCAGTTATCAGTACTTGAAGCTGACAGGGAATTTTGAACGCTCAGCAGGGCTCCAAGCTGGCATAGACCTTGTGAAGGTGAGTGCATGGTAGCTGGGGTGAATGGGGTGGCCAAGGGGCAGTAAGAGCTCTCATCCATGTCCAGATCAGTAGTTCCTTTTAAGCTGAAATCCTTGTCTTCTAGGGAGGTGATGGACCTCGCAGAGAAACGGGCCAGCAACTTTTCTATTCACTCTGCCTCTGCAATGTACACCTCTGCTTTTCTTGTAGCACTCAAACTGCGGACCCAATTAGTCAGGACCTCTGGGTCCAGGGTGGTGATAGCTATGGGCCTCAAGCTCACTGACTTGAGTCCTTTGATATGGGTCTGCCAGTGTAAAAGGAGTCTTGCCATGGGTGAAAATTACACACCAGGGCAAGTTAAAATGGCCTGAGTATGAAAAAGGAGCAGACCCCAAGGGTGCTGGGTGACTTCAAGTCAGCAATAGCTGACTGGAGGTTGGCTTTTGCCTACCTGGGCTGTGGAAGAGATCATCACTGTGGACTTTGGGCATCATTGCACAGCACAGGGCTATGAACTGGCACTAAGTGGACAGTGATGCCAATAGGTAGAAGCTGCAAAATCCAAAGGATTTGCGGTTATCATGAGATGATCAAGTTGATGAGTGTCCATAAGAGGGAGGTTCCCCCCATTGGAGTCAGCAGTGGTCCCAGGTTAGTGGCAGCTAGCGTCAGGTCTATATGACAGATTCCTGTGCCATTGCTTCCAGGATCCACACAGTATCATTTTCCTCTGCGATCTCCACATCCACTTCCCAGGCGGGATCATCGACTCAATTCGGAAGCACTGTGTGGAGGGCAAGATGGCCTTTGCACCCATGGTCATGCGGCTGCATTGTGGTGCATCCCCACAGTGGCCTGATGGTAAGAAGCCAGGGTCTGTGGCACACTCCAGGAGAGTACCTTGGTGTTGGGTTTTGCTATCCCTGTGGGCACCAGAAATAGCTTGGGTATCCTTTGAGTTTTGGATCAGGTCTGATCCCAGGGAGAGATGATTGCCTGCCAGTGGTTTGGCAGGCTAGGGTCCCTGCTTCATTCCTCTCCAGCTGATATCCTTGTCTTCCAGGGAGGTGATGAACCCTATAGAAAGGGACAGGGGCCAAGCATGTTTTCTGTTCTCTGTGCCACAGCAATAGGCAGCACCTTTGCTTTTTCTGTAGCACTCAAGCCACGGACCCAATTAATCAGGGTTTCTGAGTTCAGGGGGTTGTGGCTATGCTCCTTATGCTCATGGACACAAGGGTGCCTTTACACTTCCAAGCGAAGTGGTGCTGGCTCCTACCCTGAGGGTCTTTAAGAGGAGGCTAGATGAACACCTTGCTGGGGTTGTTTGACCCCAGTACTCTTTCCTGCCATGGCAGGGGGCGGACTTGATGATCTGTCAAGGTCCCTTCCGACCCTACCAACTATGAAACTATGAAACATTCCTGGCTGGGATGCAAACATGTCTGATACTTTATTGTTTTCTCCACAGGGTACTGGGAGGTGAATGGATTTGGTCTCTTGGGCATATACAAGTCTGACCTGGATAAGATTGGGGGCATGAACACCAAAGAGTTTCGGGATCGCTGGGGAGGAGAGGATTGGGAACTCCTGGACAGGTAGGGCATGATGTGCAGCCAGCTTAGGCCATGGGGTCAGGAGAGCAGTCCCATTTGACTTCGAGATGGCAGTGACCTGGGGAGGGGAGCAGTGGGAAACAGATGGCACAAAAGAACTCTGTATGCATTCCCAGCAAGGGGGGACACATGCTCCTGAGTAGTCCCTTGGTGATCAGGCCAGAAGAGTTACTACAACTAGACCATCCTGTCATAGTAACCAGTTCAGTAAAGCAGGGAGCTACCTCCAAACTCCTGGCACCTTACAGGCTCTTTCTTGGCATGCAACAGGCAGCTAACAAACATATACAGTTGTTCACATTGGATTTACTTAACCCCACTTCCTGCTACTTCACCACCACTGGGGTCTTGATCTCAGCTGGGGCCGCTTCTCCCAAAATACATGTAAGAAATACCCAGTAGGTAACAGTGGGCATGTCTACATGAGACACTACATCGCTGTAGTGCCAACGGGCACAAACCGTGATGCTGCAGCTACGTCACTGTAGCAACATGCTCCTTCACTATAGTGCATTGCTATGGCAACATAGCAGCTAAAAATAACCGTGCACCCCCAGCCCGGCACAGTATGGGCTGTTACTGCACCATCATTTAGTAGTTCCAAAAGGAAGTACTAAATGATGGTGCAATAACAACAGCACCATAGGGGCACATGTAGATGTGCCTAATGAGGAGGAATGTCATACAAGGTCCATGGGGCAAAGTTAAGTGTTCTGGAAAGTTTGTGATGCAGGGCATCCCTTCAGGCCAGGCACCTCTGCTGGATGCGGCCCAGACCCTTGGACTTGTCTTGGCAGTTCTTTCTTTTCTTTTTCAGCCTTAGCACTCTCTTAGTGCAGACCCTAAATTACAGAGTGTAAATGGTACATATAGTGCTGCGCAGGGGAGCTCCACACTTCATCTCCAGGCGCAGACACTCCTGCCACCCCCACTGCCAACCCTTCTTTCTGGCATGTAACTGAGCTAGGCTCCACTTGAATGTCCTCCTCTCCCTTCTCCACAGGATTTTGCAGGCTGGCTTGGAAGTAGAACGACTCTCACTGAGACATTTCTTCCACCGATTTCACTCTAAACGGGGCATGTGGAACCGACGCCAGTTGAAGACACCATAATGTTTGATTGGCCGAGCTATTCAGTCTGGCATCCCAGCATGCACTTTATCTAGGCCCAGAGTGCACATTCTTCCCTTTCAAAGCCTCATACATGACTGGATTTACACAGGTTTGTGGAATAGGCCAGTCAGAGGAATGGGAACTTCTCTTGTGAGTCATTAAGGCTCAAACACAGGATCTGTGTTTGTGTTGGGGGAGCCTAAGACATGCAAAGTACTGATTATCCCTGACACTGAAAGTACCTCTAGACCCTGATTGATGGCACAATGGAAGAGATGCCACACTGCCTGGAGTACTTGCAGGGTTTCAAAAAAAAAAGAGGAGGGAAAAAGGGAACAAATCCCAGTTACACATAAAATGGATTATGTACAATAATGCAGATGCTGCTTCTGATACTTGAAAAAAAATGACTGACTTCCATGTCTTTGGACAGGGGACCAAAGTAAGTTCTCTGAACTGCATTGTACCTGAATCGCCACGTCCCAGCCTGGCAGAGACTACGTGTGGAGCAGCTGAATTAAAACTTGAAGCTGCCAGTGCTTAGTCCATTTCACCATGCTTTCACTTAAATCAATAGGAAAAACTATACTCAGGTTCAACAAACCATGGGCTGCATACAGAATGTAAACAGTAGGCGGCATTTGCCTGTCATTGCTTGAAGTTAATATTAAGAACAAACTGTGTCGTCTGCCTGAAACTGCTGCTGGGGACTTGGAGAGGCTAGGTAAGGCCACCTCTGTTGTAACTGAAAAGCCTTATCTACAGCTGTGGCCCCGGCAGATGAACAAGCTTGTCCCAATGACACCAGAGAACTCCTAACAGGGAAGAAATGGCAATATTTTATTAGTTGAAATAGTGTAATTTTATCAGCGAAAAGACAAATTGTTCTGACCCTGTTGCTCTGCAGATAAGAGCATCTGAGGGTTAATGTCATAAGTTTCGACTTTGCAGTCATGTTCTTTTGTAGCTATGACTTGTGTAGAGAGCAGGTTGGTGTGCCTTAGCAGAAGCACAAGAGCACCTAAGGATTCTGCACGCATGGAAGGATGAAGGAAGCTTCATGTAGCACTGGTACCATGGACCTGCAGCCTGGTGCTTGCCCTAGTGCAGGATTGTGCAAGTCTCTGAACTGCACTGCTAAACGGATGGCAAGGGTCTATTGTTTCACTGGTAAAAGGACTATGGATGGCGATGCTGCTCAAACACAGTAGAGTCTTGCTCCAATTGAAGTCAACCGCAAGGCCACACTACACAGACTGCTGCTGGCCTCCTACACTGAGGGAGGAGAGCAGCCAGGTGGAAAGATTGCTTCTGATTATCTGCAGTTTGCGGGAATCAGTTGACAGAGTAACACATTTTTAGGACAAATTGCAGGGCTGAGTTGGTGCCTGAATTTTCTGCCTTTCATACAATGGTGATCAAGGCCAGGCATGCATTGTGTGCCACCCCTAAGTTACAATTTCATTTGTCCTTAATGAACCCTGTGGCACCTGACAGGCTCCCCTGCTGCCATTGTTGCAATCTCCAGCAGCAAACAGTAGACTGATCTTGGCACACAGGATTTAGGCCTAGGTTGTCAGCTTGTTTTCTGAGCTGACCCCGCTCTCAACTCTTTGCTTGACAGGAGCAGGGAAAAGTATCAGGGACTGAGCAGAGCATGCCATGCAGAGTGGAGCAGTGTTGATGAACATATAAGGCTACTGCATCTCTTAATCTATTAAACCTTTATATGAATGTAGCCATTTGGGACTTGTGGGGATGAATCCTCCAGGCCATTCCAAATAGCAGCCTCTTGTCAGAAAGAGGGTCCTTTTTTAACATGTGGAGGGTGGTGGCAGAGGAAGATAGATGTCTTGCTGCAGAGGTGTGAGTTCAAGCCTTGGTCCATATTTGTACCCAAGGCCCTTCTCCAGTCAACCCAGCTGTCAACAGATACCTGGTCTTTTGAGCTGGGAAATTGAAAGTGGCTAACTGTGTCACTCCCTTTGATACTGCTGGCTACAGAAACTGGCAGGCCTTAACCCAACAGTGGGCAATTATTTGGGTTGGGAGGCCACTTAATGACTTGGTGACCTGTCAAGGGCCATCCCTCCTCCTTTCCTTCCCCCTCCCATCCCCCCTCAGCTGTGTCCAGTGCAGAAGCCTGAACCCACCCACAGCTTTAACACAACCCCCCTATGGAGTCCCCCCCTCCCCTTTTTCTTCCCCTTCCCCACCCCAGTCTGGACCCAGCAGCTACCGGTTGCATCCACAGCTGCCCAAATGCGACCAGCAGCTTCCAAGTCAGGGGTCTCGGTGCGGTGGGGGGCAGGGCGTACTACAGCTGTGGGTGGGTTCAGGCTTCTGTGCGGGTCACAGCCCACAGCTGTAGCATGCCCTGCCCCCTCTCCCTCCCCTGTACCCAGAGCCCCAACCTGGAAGCTGCCAGCTGCATTTGGGTAGCTGTGGATGTGGCTGGCAGTTACCAGGTCCACACTCGGGGTGGGGCATGCTACAGATGCAAGCGGGTTCATGCTTCTGCTTCCCCATGGGTGGCAGGCCTGGTTGCCCAGCACCATGCAGCTGCCACCTGCCCCTGGACTGGATCCATTTACTTGGCAGGCACCTGTCTGTGGGCCAGATTCAATCAACTGGCAGGTTGGATCTGGCCTGCAGACCATGTTTTGCCCACCCCTGTCTTAATCCAATAGGCCGCTGAACTTGGGTGGACCTATGACAATTTCGTGTTCAGAAACTGTGAAAAAAATCATGAAAGTAGGTTTGTGGGCAGATGGGGCCAACAAATGAAACCTCCCTGTTTTCAGAAATGCAACCTAGGGGGAATTTGTACGTGTAAAAGGTGCAGCTGCGTGTTTCTGCCTGGAACGTGCTGAGGTTTGCTGTTGTACCTCAGAGCCTGTCCTGTCATGCAGCTTCCTCCAGGGGCTCAAGCCTATATGTTCATAGCATGACACACCTCTAGTTCTTGCATTTCCTCCCTCCAGTGGCAGGGGCTGCAGGCTCCCCAGCTGGTTTGAGCTGCCTCTGTAAAGAAATTCCTGTTACACGGCAAATCGGTAACAGAGCTTCTATTCCTAGGAACAGAATACACTATAAATAGTGCTCAGTACTTGTCATAAAGTATCAGGGCTGAATGTAGAAAGTAGGATGCAATTCCCCCTCCATTCATGTCAGTTGTAATATTCCCATTGACTTCAGTAGTGTCAGGATTTCACCCAAGGATTTCTTCTGCTGCCCAATCAAACATGCTCCTTTCTTCACATCTTTCAAGCCAAATTAGAATTGACAAGACCTTTTACCTCCTCAGGGCTTGCTGATACATAGGAAATGAGCTGTAGTGTGTTGGACCAATTTCCAGAAGGGAGATATCCACAGCACAGTTGCAATGTACAGTGCATAGCTTAACAGAGTCCTAATCTTAACTGGTCCACAGGCACTGCCATCATAAACGTGACTAATACTAATTAGGACTAGTTGGCAGACTCAGTGGAAAACCATCAGGGAGAATTCTCCATGGAGTCTGATTAGCCTTGCAGCCTTGAAGGTGGTCACATGAGGTCAGGACTGAGTCTGTCACAGGACTGAGGTCAGGACTGAGACTGGGTAAAGAGAAGATGACATACTGCAGCCCAGTATGAAATTGGTGTGGAAAAGTGAAGGGTTTAATCCAAAGGGTGCATCCCCTCCTCCAAGACAACTTTTTTTGCCCCAGAAAAAAAAACAAGAGTGAAGCAGGAATTGCTTAAGGCTCAGGCAGGTGTCTGGCTTTTCTACAGCGATGATAGGGTCAGGCATAGTCCTTTCCAGGCCACCAGGAATCCTGAATGGGACACACCAAATCTGAGATCAATCACTGCTTTGAAACCATTTGGTTGCTAGGAAAGCAGCTAGTATTGGAGCCACTGCTGTGTGGGGTTCTCTGCTAGCATGCAGGAAGCAAGTCTCAGGAAATTGCAGTGCCCCAAAGTTGACACAAAGGGCTATGGGGAACCTGACTTTACCAAAGCAGGGAAGTTGGCTTCTCCCTACAAATCAATCATGTTTCCATTGTAGGAATTACCAGGAGGCACTGGACCCTTTTCACTCCCTGGGGGATTCTGCGACTGTGGTTGTTCTGCAGCCCAGCACACGGCTCAGGAGAGAACGGGTTCTGTCTGACTATGATAATGTGACTGTTCTGTTGCTGTCATTTTTTTTTGTTTGCCTCGTATGAATGTGTTGTCTTCTCTCGTTGCTTGTGAATGTCTGAAAGGTGGCGCAGCCACCAATGCCTTGTATTTAAGTTCTGTACTGTACCTCCGAATTCCATGCCTTACTGGGGCTTTGTGCCTTCAAGAGGATTCCCAGGCCACCCTCTGTTAGGACAGAGGGATCAACTGGCACCCCGCAGGGTTTATAAATACATTTTTTTTCTTCCTACAAAAGCTCATCTCCATCTGCGCATTCCTCAAACACCCGCCAGCCTCACACTGCAGCTACTCATAAGTCATGTGTTTCCTCTTCTTGTCTCATCCAAAAGAAGATGCTGTTAATGGAACAGAGATCACTGTCTGCCGCAGCCAGCAGGAGGATGGCAATGACCAAGGCAGAAGATGGTAGTTGGGATCAGATTAACATACCCCCCCATTCAAACAATGGGCATAGCAGGTACTGATATAGGGGGACACAGGATCTAGACACACAACACATTAATATTGGTGCAACTTACACTGAGTTTGTACACTGATTACTGTTGTAAGCCAACCCCGGGACCAGACAACCACAGGAAGCTGCTGCAGTAAATGCTATTATAGCAGCTAGCCACTAAGTGGCAAGAGCACCTGTAATAGCTTATTTGCATTGAGAAAACAGCTATCCTGAATTGAATGAACACACAGCCCTTACAGGTTAACTTACAAGGGTGTAGTTTTGTTCCTGCTTTTTACAGAGGTAATACTACACTGGTTTTTAGTTAGTTACAATGATTTATTGCTGCATGTGTGCACCCACTCCTTGCTTATACCAGGGTTCTTTAAAGGTGTTGTGCATCCAAGACAATAGTCTGTTTTTTCTCTAGGCTTCTCTCATAGAGAATGGAATAGACCTAGAGACACAGCATATATTTCTTCCTTCAAGCACCTAGAAGCATAGAGAACACAATAAAATGGATAATGAGAAGGATAGACCAATCTCTGTCTCAGCCAGCAAGCACCATCTCATGGAAAAAACTACAAGAAGGAACCCCAAGCTAAGCTCAGCATCTGACAGCTCAAAAGCCATAGGTCAGCTCTTCTACAGCAATGGTTTATGGAAAAGTAAAAGCCCATTTTGTTCTCTCTGGCCCTGTCACCTATGGGAGTATGAGCAGGGTAGTACAGAGCCAGGACAATATAAACAAAGGGAGATGATGACTAAGTTGGAAGATAAAATGAAGCTGGAATGACCTCTCCAAGGTACAAAAGCCTAGGCAGTGTATATGGAGACACTGAATTGGCCTACATACCAACATTCCCCTTCTCATCCTTGCTGGTTTAATCCAAAGGAAAGGCAGGTGCTAGTACATTTGGAACCAGCTTGGCTGCCAAAACAAAGGAGATTATCAATCTGTCCATCTATTGGGGCTTCACTCCTAGATTGACTGCTGACCAGGGTTAAAGAGTCCAGTCTACCCAATCATGGAGTGGACCTCAGTTCTTCAATGTTTTGGTGGCTTTTCCCTGCTAGGGGTAAGACTCATACCTCCTCTTGAGATGCTCTTCTGCCCAAAGCCATTGGCACCCTAGAGGCTGCCAGGTTATTTAACTGCTGGCCAGCACTCAACATTAACAGTCACAGATAGTACCATCTACTGGCAATTATGGTAGCAGGCTGACCTGACCTGACCAGACCGGACCTGACCTGTCACTAATGTCATTGTGTGTGTGTATATACACCACAGTCTGAAAACTATCCACATGTCTACTGCTTAGAAATACACATCACAGGCCTTTTGCTTAGAGGAAAAATGCTTAGAGGAATCAGTAAGCAATATCTCATAGGTAGGGACCTAACAAAAATGTGGTTTCACATTTTTTGCAGAAAATGTGAAATCAAGCATTTGCCATGAAAAACAACAGGTTCCATGATTTTAGCAGGCTTGCTAGAAAAAAAAGCCCAACTTACCAGCAAGCAAAGAAAAGGGCAGGAAGCCCTGCAGTCTTGGAGCAGTAGGCACAGAGCTACTTGCAGAAGGCAGCAGGGAGGCTGCAAGCAGCTGCACTTAGGTCCGTGGATCCCTGACCTGGCCTGTGGCTGGCAGTGGGTGCATGCATGGCTTAGGGCAGACAGTGGAGAAGGAGCTGGGGCTGAACTACTCCCAACCCCTTCCCTAGTGTCTGCCCTGAGGTGTTAGGTGGAGTTTGATGGCCAGAAACTGTAGCTTAATTACCTCAATTAAGCCTGGGGAAACCATTAATCTACACTTAATAATGGGCTTCCTTGGGTTTAATCAGGGTAATTAAGACATAGTTTTGGGCCATCTGACAATCCTCAGGGAGGTGAGGCACTGCTGGGGCCCCTTGGCCAAACAGAGGCATGGGGGGACCCCACTGCAATAAGCCTGTGAAAATGGCAGCTGTCCCTGTGATTGCTCCATGAAATTGGCCACCTGACTCCCCAAGTTAGGAAGACCCCTAACTATAAGGCAAAGTGCTGCAACGCTGGGAACAGAATAAAATCGCTATATTTCCATTGCTTCTCTCATCAAAGGGTCTCCAAGCATAAATGGAGGTAGCCTCTTTGTACTCTTGTCAGGTAGATGTTTTTATCTCCATTTTCTTGGTACAGAAACTGGCCCAGAAGAGTAAAGGGTTTGAACCTAGACTCCTTTGAGTAAATGGGATTTTCACTTGCAAGTTAACAAGAGCCAGAGCAATGGTTGATTAAGGTTGTGGCAATGGCCACAGATTGAACCATGAAATGCTGATTCATAGAAAGATTTAAAAGCAAAGCGCTCTCTCATTTATCCTTCCTTGATGTACTTCTCTGTGGTCCCACGCAGATTAATAGTTCCTTCTGTGCATCAAATCCCAGCCCACTTGTGGCACTTACCTGGCTTGTGAAGTGTATCTGGATTCTGCATATCTTTAAACACAGACAGCAAAGTGACTTCCAAAGCCCTCATGCTGCTCTTGATACAGGGAGATTTGTAGAAAGATCAACAAGAGGAATGCGAGTCAAGTGTAGTGAGAAAGCCAGCTCCACAGCCATATCACCAATATAATTTATCCCAGTCTGCAGAACAAGGCCGAAATCTCTGATTTAACAAAAATTCATCACCATACATTTCTGGAAGATTTGGAATATCAAATATGCAAGTGACCGTCTCTGCTTATAGGTGAATAATAACACTTGTCAAAGCCAAGTCTACTACAGGCTTAATTACTATGTCAGTATGTCACAGGAGCTCTTTCAAGGAGAATACATGAATATTTTTGTGTCCTTTTCTTTTTATTCCTTTCTATTTAGCTATGATGGGAACATGCAAATTCCAATACTTGTAGGAATCTCCTTTTAATTATCAAATATTTCAGATTTCATCTGTATTAAAAGCTGGCCCTGCCTTCCAAATGAGAAATCCTTTAATAAGCAAAAAAACATGTAATTATGCTTGAAACCAACAGCCAATTTAAAAAAATCTAGTTTTTGAGTGTGACAACAGCAGTCCAAGAATGTTCCCTGCACAAAATAATCTCCTGTTTCAGAATGATCTGGAGAAACACAAAGTCAACTTATTATTTTAAGCCAAAACCTCATTGCGATATAGTAGAGTTCCTAACAGCACTAACACAATAAAAATGTTTTAAAAAATATTCATGTTACTGATAACACTTTAAATGATATCACTGAAACAAAAGTTTAAAACCCAATTCACTCTTCAACATATAAAATATATATTATTATTGTAGTAGGGTTCCCTAACTTCTGCTGCTTAGAAATTAAGAGATCAGCATCAGGGGGGCTGCAGTGCAGCATAGGCAACTAAGGGGCCAGCTGCAGAAAAGTAAGCAGCACAGCAGCAGATACAGAGAAGAGCTGCAGAAAGTTATTCAGGGCAAGATGCCCTGCAGTAAGCTATAGGGGCTGTGCTTTGGCAAGCAGGTAGCTAAGGAACAAATGCAGGACAGCTGGTCAGACTGCAATAGGAGCAGGAGGCATAGTGGGCTAAACAGGAACACCTGGGTCTATCAGAGGTTAGGGGATGGAGCCCAGTATACTTAACGCCTAGCTCCAGAGAGATTTTGTCTGGCCCTAAGCTGCTGTAGAGAAAACTCCTTAGAGACTAAGCTGTTTAGGTGTGGGAGCACAGCCCAGGTATCAAGGGAAGCTGGAAGGAGCTAGTGGGCAGAGAACTGTAGGCTGATGGGACCTGGTGACTCAGGATACTGGTGATTCAGAGGTAGGGTTGTCAACTCTGTTTGAATCTATTCCAGGACATTTCTGGATTGCTGATGTGACTGCATATATCAGTTATGGATTATGGTGTGTAGACTTTGTCAGGAAGGCAAATGCACATTACTGTTATATTTAAAAAATTCATTAGGTTACTGTATAAACTAGATTCAACACAGTATTTGTGTTAACGAATGCCCTATTGCTCATCTCCTGGGTGATTCTTGGCATCTCCTGGAGACTTATATCAAACTTCTGGCGACTCCAGGGCAATCCTGGAGGGCTGGTAACCCTGTCTGGAGGCCCCATAACTGGGTGCTTGGGAGAACTCTACAGACTGATACCTGGCCTGGGCGAAGAGGAGAGAAGCTGAGGCCCAGAAGCTGATGTCTGAGGCAGTGAACCTGGGCTGAGGGATCAGTCACAAGAAAAGGGAAAAGTTGAAGCCCCCAAAAGTGGCTGGGGATTGTTTTTAAAGGGGAAGCACCCCTACAAAAGCATATAGACCCCAGGACTGAGTTTGGGGCAGAGAAGGCCAAGGACTAAGTCAAAAAGGAAAGCACCAGAGAAGCTACTCCTGGTCCCCAGGGACTGCCTCCTCAGTATGCTATTGATAATGTCAAAGGTGTGGCAGGGGTGAGACCGGAGGCGAGGGCAGGCCTGGAGAGTGTGGCAAGTGGGTCTGACCCCAGGGAGCATCAGGTGCTGGGGGCAGACTCACAAAATGGTACTGCTTTATAGTTGAATATATTACTTTTTATACTTCAGCCAGCAGGGTAAGCAGATCTATTTTGCTTGCCAGGTGTAGCCAGGTTCACCCTGTGTTTTGCCATCAGCATAGTATCCCTAGAGCAGGGGTGTAGAGCTCACCTGGCTTTGCAGGCTGGACCACATTCCAGCAGATGTTCTGGAGTGGCTAGAACGGGTGCCGCATGCAACCTGGTTCTGCTCCAGCCACTCCAGGGCTGTGCTGTGTGGCCTTGGAGCTGATGTTGTATTCAGCATGGGCCACAGAGTGTCATGTGGCTGCTCCAGGATGTGAGCTGGAGCAGGTGCTGTTTGTGGTGCGTAGGGCCATCTGGCAAGCCTTGCATGCTGCCTGTAGGCTGCTCTGAGATCCCTGGGCAGCACTGGGGGCCAGATCACATGGCTCCATGAGCCATCTCTTTGAGCCTCCTGCCCTAGAGCACTTCTCACAGGCCTTTGCAGGGATGTTTGACCATAACTTCTACTTGCTGCTGTTTTCAGTTTCCAACACTGAAGAAGAATTGTTTTCCAGATAAATAAAAATTAATATTAAAAACTATTTATTTTTCTAAAAACATACAATAGGTCATGTGAACAATAATACTTGTAAAGCATGCACACACCTCTTGCTTCCCTCATAATAAAAAATGCACCCTACATTTGGGACATTTTGAGTGTCAGTTCAGGGATTACATGTTAAACTTAGTGCATACAAGCCAGACAATTTACAGATACTTAGTTTATACAATAAATGATTGAACCTAGAATTCAGTCCTTTTTAGAAAATGAGCTAAGACTGAATATGAAAAGCAGAGAACTAAAATGAGAGCGAGATGGCATGTGTGCTGCTCTCTGCATAGCCCTCTCTGAAATCTCTCCACAATTTTTACTAGCTTTGAAAATCTAAGGATGTTTTCAGTCTTGCAAAGCTGTACGCGCATTGCAACAGGGCCTGTATAAAAATGACACGTGCTTAATAATTAAAGTTTAACTCCGGGAGTTTTCGGTCACCATTGATAGGCAGGGTTCTGCCAAGGCCAGCATAAAATGGAAGATGGGATCCCTCCCTGTCCATTGCCAGGCAAGCTTCCTGCAAAAAAAACCAAAGGATGCAGGGTAAGAGCACACAGGATTACTCGGCTGTGGAAGAGCTGCATAGACAATTCATAGCAAGGCCTCAAAGATCCTTTGATCTGCTCTGTGCATGTGTTTGCTTCTCTCAACCCAGCCCTCCCCACCTGGCATAAACACGTGCGTTTCATAGTGTCATTCACTGGCAACATGTAGGGAGTACACATGAGTGCATGTGCACCCTGTATGAAAAGGCGCCATTGACACTGCTGGCAGCATCTGTGGGCAGTCAGCGATCACCGCTGGCCACCACCAACACCGCTGGCGGTGTCTGCGTGTGGTCACCGACTCCTGGTTGGTGCTTGCCCCACCCCTGCCTCCACCAGTGCCGGCAGCATCTAAGAGAGCTCCCAAGTTATTGCCACCATGCTCCTGCCACTGCCTCCATGCTCCCACCGCTGCCACCACGCTCCCACTGCTGCCGTGCCCCCCTAGCTGCTGGGGGCACGCGTCATTCATGGTATCATTCCTTATAGAAATCTCTTTAGTTTATCAACATGGGATTCAGTCCAAAAGACCTACAAGTCTTCTGATGTCCAAAGCCAATATCACCTCGTTGAGGTCTTGTGGTCTCATTTCAGCCCTCTGCACTGAATCCAGAACTCCTGCCTCCCTCTATGCTCCATTCCATTTTTCTATGGTCTTCCCTACTGGTCACTGGCCCAGCATCCTTGGTGATGATCAGTCATACAACTGAGGTATATGTAGAACATCAGTTGTATGAACCCTTTGGGTTAGGGACAGACATTCAAAAAGCCTGAGCCTGAATAGAATCGATCTTTGCAGGTTAGTCTAATTTGCAGAGATTGGACTGATTTGCAAGTGGGTAGATATTCATTTTTAAATTAAGAAATGCAGGCATAGCTTGCAGTGGCTCAGGCTAGAAACCAGGTGGGGAGCTAGAGCAGCCCTCCCTTCCCTTCCATAATGCTGAGCTGTGGAGGAGTGTGGCCAGGCCCCAGTAAGACACTATGATTAGGGAGGGGTTTAACCCCCACCCTGGCCTGCACAGTCTCCAGCTTGGATGTGCCTGGTGGGGGATGGGAAAGCAGCCATCACCAGGCTTCCCTCCACCCCTCATGGCTCAAGGGGTGGGGAGTGTTGCCAGACCCTGGCCCCTGGCTAGCACTCTGAGGCAAAGGGAGGCAGTGGGGGAGGGGGGAGGACTGCTTGCATGCAGTGCATGCAAGTGTTGATGATACTGAGATTTTCAATCTCCTTCTCCCTGCTTCTTCATACTGTCTGTAGCAAACTGACAGGCACTGTATTCTTTGCAAACCAGGTCACTTCTCTCACCTTTCTCTGTCCCCTCTTGAACGTTGACAGATTGCAGCCTTTGAAGCAAGCCAGCAGGCAGTTTATCAAAACACTAAGCTTATCAATTCATCAAGAAAACAAAAGTCTCTCATTTGTTCAAGCTCTTCCTAAACAGCTTTTCCCAAGGCATTTGTAAGGAACAATGGAGGGACATTACCAGTGATGTGTTGATTAGTTCCAAAAAGCCCTAAGTGGACACCATTCTATCTGCCTTTGTTCCAGTTAAATTGGAGACATGGACACCTCGCAGCATTAGCTAGCATGGGGGTGGCATGGCCAGATGCGGGCTGAGGTCTGTGACACTTGCATCCCTGCTGTGGGAGGGGGGGATCCTTGCTCTTGAGCAGTGAGTAAGGGGAAGATGGGGAAGGGGGAAGTCAGGCAGATGCTGCTGTGCCTGCTGTCCCCCACCCCTTTCTCAGCCAGCTGTGCTCTGGCTAGGGAGGAAAGGGGCAGGGCCAGCCCTGCTCTCTGGACCAGACAGCACAGCCCAGCCCAGGGTTGAAAAGCATGCTGGGATGCTGGTGGACTCTGATTTAACTTAAACCAGGAAGGGGTCTGGGACAGAAGTTCCATAAACCAGTTTGACCCAAATCCGTTAAGTCTGATACTACATTCAACCAGGTTAATCTTAAACCAGTTTCAGCCATTTTGAAACTGGGTTATGTGCACTGAACTTGTGTTCTGTTACAGGTTTAAACCAATTTCTGATCACTTAAACTGGTTTATGTGTAACTTCTGTCCCTAGCCTTGGAGATTTGACTTGGTGGCCCTGGAGGCCCTTTCCAATCCTGTGTTCCTGTTCTCTCTTGCCCAGACTTAAGGAGTTATGCAAGGTTCTAACTGGATTCAAGAACACAGCCATTTGAAAACCCAGACTCATTCATGTGATTCATCTAAAAATAAAGGTCAGGAGTCAGATTCTTACAAAGAGGGCTACTGTGTACCAGTGACCACTTTGATGAAGTACTTCTCCCACTGCTTTCCTATCTCCCACCAGATCCCATAGGTTCCCTGACCAGATCCCTCTCCCTGTTGACTGGTTCTTTGTACCCTAGCCTGTCCCCAGGACCCACTGTACCCTCCTTCCCACTGCCTGACTCCTATCCCATAGTCACTATGAGTATCCACACTGGTATTTACAGTCTGTTGTAGACAGACTACTACTATCCATCACTTGAGGAAGCCCACAAATGTGCATTTAGAGCATTCTTGGCTTAAACCAAATCAGAAAATTCCCTTTCCCAAGATGTCCCATTACAGAGCCTAGGCAGCCTCTCTCCACTAAATAATATGCATAGAAGGACTTTCTGTTTTGTGTATCTGCATGCATGTTGGACTGGCTGCTCCCCTGCCCCCACCCCCTATCAGCTACGCAGTGATGATTTCCAAGACAACCTTGACTACAACAAGAGGGTACCCTCCCAAAGATGGGTAGCTGGGGGGATTTTATTCCTTCAACACCTTACTCCATTGCTTTCCAGAATCAGTAAGGCCTCCTGAAATTCCTGGTAGGGTAGAGCCCAGTCTTCTGTACTCCAAAGGCTGTGATGAAGATGTTGAGGATGACTGTGATGAAGATCAGAGCTGTGGCAGTGTTGTTGAGCACATTCAGGCGCAGCTGCTTTGAAACATCATTCAGGTTCATCCGTGCTATGAAATGGGTACAAAGCAGAGAGAATCAAAGCCTTATGGCTCAAACGAACCCTGACCTCCAACTGCTGAGTGCACATCGGTCCCTGCCTCTCATTTGCCCTAGGAGATACCCCTTCAGAATTGAGAGAGTGGTCTTACGCATTCTACAGAGGTTGTAGCTCCACTACAATCAACTAAGAGGTCAGAGCAGTGAGAACTAACCAAGGAAGGCCTGGTTTTTCCAATGTGCTGAGTACCCACCCTTATTATCAAGCTACAAATCGGTGATGTTCAACCAGGGTGCTGTAGCATCCAGCTCAAATAGTTGGAAAAAATTCTTCTTTGCAAGTTTTCAGGCACAGATACCCTTTGTCAGGCTGAGAAAGCATTTGCAGTTGGTCTGTGCTCTTCCTGGATGGGATGAATAGTAAAGAAGCCAGAGGCTGGTATGCATGCAAGAAAGCGAGTCAGTGACAATGTAAGTAGGAGTCAATGGGTGAGAGACAGGTTGGGGTGGGGGGAGAGAGGTAGTAACTGCCGGGGTGGTGAAGATATATACTACACCCCACAACGGAACCATCAATATTCCTGGATCTTACATCTGAACCTCCACAAATGTAATATATCTTATCCAATGCACCAAATCCCCTGATGGAAAATATGTAGGAGAGACCAAACAACAACTGCGCACCCAAATGAACGCACACCGGAAATCTATCAAAGGCAAGAATACCCAGTTACCTGTGGGGGCACATTTCTCACAAGAAATCCACTCTCTCTCCAACCTCTCAGTTCTAATCTTCAAAGGGAATTTACAACACACCTTTCACAGATCAGCCTACGAACTTCACTTCATCAGTCTACTGGATACAAAAAATCATGGACTGAATATAGACATTGGATTTATGACATATTATAACCTGCCTGACATCTGACTCCACAGGTACCTTTCCACTATTTACCAGCTGCATTCATTCCCCCTCTACCCTTCCCTCCCACCCCACAACCTGCCTCTCACCCATTGACTCCTATTTATGTTGTCACACACTGTTTTTTTTGCATGCATACCAGCCTCTGGTTTCTTTACTATTCATCCCATCCAGGAAGAGCACAGACAAACTGCAAATGCTTCCTTAGCCTGACGAAGGGTGTTTGTGCCCAAAAGCTTGCAAAGAATTTTTTCCAGCTAGTTGAGCTGGTCTAATAAAAGATATCAGATTCACCCAAAGAACCTTGTCTGTCTATGTCCTTAGACCAACACGACTGCAACCTAGACCAGGGGCAGGCAATTATTTTGGGTGGAGGGCCGCTTACTGAGTTTTGGTAAGCTATTGAGGGCCGTGTGACAGGTAGCCAGGGGCAGAAAAATATTAATTTTCTAAATTTTTTAGGGGCCCCATGGGCCAGATAGAATGGCTTGGTGGGCGTCATCCGGCCTGTGGGCCGCATTTTGCCCACCCCTGACCTAGACCCTTGCAACAGAAGAATTGCACTATTATTTTTCCCTAGTCAAAAAATTAATGAAGTTGCTGTCATGACCCAAAAGGCATGATTGTGTGTGTGCTTCGGCACCAGAATTATCCCCGCCAAGTTGCAGAGCATTGCACGGGAGAGTTTCCTGTTGCAGAGGAAACCCCGGTGCAGGGACGAGTTTCCTGCCTTTTCTGCAGCTTCTTTTGCAGAGTGCATTGCTCAGTTGCAAGAGGAATGCACGGTGCAAAAGAGTTCCTGCCACCGGTATGCAAATTCGTTCCCCGCTATTGACTAGTTCTAAATTATTCACACGTAGCGGCTAGCGATTGGCCTGTTAGCCATATAAAAGGCTTGAGCGGTTTCCGCCCAAGCCGAAGAGGACTCCACATCCATCTCATGGGGACTCTGGGTACACGGCAGGGTAATAGAAACCCTGTGTGAGATCCAGAGGAGCTTGGCGGCCTGATCCACCGCCCACCTCTTCCCGTCTTCGAGCGCGACTTTTATAAGACGTATTTACGATTTCTATTTTGGTGGCTCGTTCACCCACAGCATCCGGAGCTCTGCACCGTGGAGCCTAGCAACCTCCACGAGACCGTCTGTGTTGTCTGTCTGTAACTGCAACTCAATCAAGTTTCCCAGCCTACACCACTGCCATCTCAGTGTAAGTAAACAATCTTTAAAACTACCGATACGCGTTTGTGCCTAATTCCAGCTCAACGGCCTTCCCTCTCCGACCCGGCGTGCCCGGGCTGCTGGCCACAGCCCGCGTGCAGCGCGGAAAAGGGCTCGGGTCGCTCCCGGCCCGCACGGTTGCCTTTTGAAATGCTTTGCTGCTAAATTCAGAAAAGTGATGGAGAGGACTTTGAATCTCTAAAAATGTTGAGAGTCACTACCCAAAAGACAGAGAGGGAGAGGGAGAGAGAGTTACTGCTGCTTATAGCATAGGCACACTTTGTATCAACGTGGCTGACAGTACCAAATAGGAGCTGGGCTTGTGTTTAAGAAGGGCTGATAAACACAGATCATTTATTCAACTGAATGGAGGCTCCAGGCTGAGAGATCCAGACAGCTCTGGAGACTGTAGCCCTCTTTGCAAACCCCAAAGGCAAGATCGGAGTAGGCACAAACAGGATTGGAGAAAATTGAGGGGGGCAGACAAGGGTAGAGACTGACCAGCCTGCACTCACTGATCTTGCCCTCATGACAGCAAAGGGGTGGTCAGGGCTGCAAAGGTCTGTGCTAAGAAAAATGCAGAGAAAAGGCCTTAGGCAGCCTTCCACCAACAGTTCATTACAGCTGAAGAGTGCAGTGGGAGATTCACGTGAGAGAGCAACTGATGTGTTTCGTTGACAGGTTCCAGCAACTGGTGGGAGCCTTGGACAAGGTAGTTTGACAGCTGGTGTTGAAGGCGTGTAGCAGTTGTTGGATTCCCTATCTCCCCCTTCAAAGAGTACAACAGAGATGGTGCTGGGAAAAGAAGAAGGTGTGTGTGCTGGCAGAACAGAAATTTCCAAGCAAAGAGCCTTAGGCACATGGTTGGGACTGGTGTTACTGAGAGGCCTCATACCCTGGAGGCTGACATTACTTGTTGTATGTACAGGACATGTACAAGTGTGGGGGCAGTTAAACACAAGGGTTGGTGAGTATCTCAGGCTGTACCATTCTGGTAGGCCACAAGATAGGGACAGGAGTGAGGAGAGCAGGATGTAGGGTTGCTGAGTGGAAGCTGAGGGAGGGTGGTGTGCAAATAGTGTTGGTGTCACAACAGGGATACTGTGTGGGAATATGACAGAAATACAGTTCTCCTTGTTACAGAGATGCATCAATGTGGAAAACAGAGGTGTAAGGGAGCAATAAAATTCATAACTAAGCTCAGTTTAGCTAAGCACTGGGGAAGAAAAAATGCATCTGGTAGAATTTCAGTTATGAAGAAAGAATGCTGCCCACTCCTCCTGTCATGACCCTGGTTTCAGCTGACAGCAAAAGTGAACACAGCTCAGAGTCTATCTTACCCATGATGATAAGGAGAATTCCAATCACCACTTGGAAGAAGAGAGAGATGCTGATGAGAGCTGCCAGGGTAGCATAATATTGGAATGAAGGCCCCTGCTCCAGCACTGCTTTGAGCTGTGTAACGTTGGCCATGAACAGCGCCACGTCCAGCATGCTCTCTGCCACGCTCTTCTTGGTTGCATAGTGGTTGATGTTGATTGGATTGTCCCTTCTTGAGCCAGGATTCCCCCCCTGAATAGAAGGGAGAATAGAATCAGTACGGTTCCTAAAGAAACACACTGAGCTTTGCCTCACAGTGGGGGGATCCCCCAAAACAGCAGTGACCATGATACAGCACATGGAGTTGTCATCTGGCTCTCCATGGGTCCAGATATTTTGTGCCAGGGGGGCAATGGAAGCCACGGCAATTAATGCTGCTAGAGTCATGGCAATTAACACTGCTCTCTTTTCCTGCCAGCAAATTTCCAGACCCCTAAGGAGCCCTGTGGGCCAGATGTGGTTCTATTTGCTGACTGGGGCCCCGGATCAGCCACACACCATTGCTTTACAAAGCTTTGTGAGGGGACGTTCAGTGAAACCGAAACCATTAAAAGGCAGCACATAATCAACCTGTGGTACTCAATGACACAAAATTAAGAGCATAGCAACTTTGGCTTAGAAAATAATTGGATGGCAAAATATGCAGTGTTACAATAATGCGGACTAACAAAACTCAAAGTTTTATTATTAAATCCTTATTCTTCAGAAAAACCTGAAATTAATAGGGGATGAAGAAGAAGCATTCCCTGTGGACAAGATGTTTCAGGAAAGCCAGCTGCAAGGTTCTCATGCACCTCCTCTGCTTTTGGGTTGGCTACTGTCAATGACTGACACTAGACTGGATGAACGATGGGTCTGACCCAGCATGATCATTCCAATGTTCCTATTGAAACAATTTCACCTTCCTCATCTAAAAGGTTAGGTTTGGAAAAAAAAAGGCACAATGAGCCTGCAAGCATGCATGCATATCTCTAGGTGATAGCAGAGTCATTCAGCAACTGTATATACCCTCTGGTATACCTTTTAATAGATGAAGTGTAAGGCATAGAGATGCTGGGAACTATAGATGTTTTGGGTAACAGTCCTGCAGTAGGCAAGGCATCTGTGGGAGTGGAGCATATAGGGCTCTGCCAGCTATATTAGGCTTGCAGGCTGCCCCTTAGCAGGACAGGATAAAGGGAAGCTGTAACTTGCCATGCCTGTCTGGTGCCCCCCGCTTTGGCTTTTCTAGCCACCCAAAGCTAACCGTGGTCCTGTGGGCCAACAGTTTGCACTAGTTACCTAGACCACCGCTGTTTCTTTCCTGCCATGTCTTTGATGGAAATTTTGATCTTGGCGGTTGCTATTGCTCCTAGCTCAATGGTGTGTTGCCAAGGTCACTTGTTAGCACAAGGATCTTGGGGGTTCCACCTCCGCTGCACCCCACCTAGCACCAAGCCTTTGTTACTTTGATGTAGCATGGATGCCGTGTTGTTACCAGTTGTCATCCTTGTTCAGTCTTGTAGGTCTGTTGTCATCCTCTTGCCCCTCTCCACAGCAGGGCTTCCTGGTCTTCACTTCATGTCAGTGTACTGACTCTGCCAAGTCAATGTGTGGCAGCAGCCCCACACATGGAGGCTGCCACTAACCATCTTCCTCCGGTCCTCCACTCTGGCCATAGCCTGCCCTCGGCTGCTGGGGACTTCCTTCCTGTCAGACTGGAGCATAGGGCTTTTATGGCTGCCTCACTGCCCCAGCTGGCGAATAGGCACTGGCACACACTTACAAAGCGCGTCCATGCCGGCGCCAGCTTTTTTTCTTCATCCTGTCTCCGGGCTCCTGCTGGCTGTGGTGAGGGACACCACAGCATTGCAGGTAAGTCTCACAGCATGGTAATCCTGCCACTGCTGCCCTGGTCCCATGCCTCGGGGCTCTCACCGGTGCCACTGGACCCCCGTGCCTCAGGGGTTCCCTTGCCCCCAACCCAGAAGCACACCTACCTACTCCCATACCCCATCAGCTCCCTTCTCGCCCTGTCTTTTGTCAGCCATGCTGACTGAACCCCTTGGCTGTGCTCTGACCTATATGAAGGCTGCCTCAGGTTAGCACAAGGGAAAAGTAGTTGGTAGAGAAAAAACAGAATTCTTTAATTAGTTCTTCACTGGGAGAATGGTTACCTGGTAGAAAATCTCAAGTGAATGGAACAATACCTGTCATGAAGGAGGCAGATATATCAACAGGATACCATAACAAAATAACAAGGTTGAATTTAGCTTCAGTCCATAGTATACTGGGCCCCAACTCTGAAGAGCTCGGGCTGTCCTTTCACCTGTAGCCCAAACCTTCATTAAGTTGGATAATCAAGCTCTTTACCCCAAGCCAACAAATTAGCTATTATGGAACCACCCCGTTTTAAAGTTGTTGCCAGCTTTTTCCAGCAGGATCTCCTGCTGACTGGCTCTTTAAATCCAGGGGAGAGAGCTGAAGTAACTGGTTCACAGTGCTATTATTCCATTTATCTTAACAGGTAGGTACTATGGTCTCAATGTGGAATAGATCTCTATCAAATTGAGAATCCTATTTTGCAATATGTGCTGACCATGAGATTAAACTTGTACAAGGGTGGCCTGCTTCACAGTGTCCCAGAGAGTGGCCCTACCTGAAGAAGGTGTTTAATATCTCATTGCAGAGCTCCGCTAAGAGCCACCATCAAGTGAGTGAAGGCTGTTGACTTCAATAGTCTTTCTGCTCTTCATATACCCCAATGGAACAATGGTTCCCTATATACAGAGTAGGAGTATAAACTAGGTCATCTAGGGCCCAGTGGGGCCCCAGTCCTGGGTGATGATTCAGAGGGGGTGCTGCCCTGAGTGGGAAGGGGCTCAGGAGGTCTCAGATTTTGTTGTCCAGAGGGGAGAGCAACTGCTTGGAGGCATCCCCTCCACCAAGGAAAAGAGGCAGTCAAAGGTTAAGTATAGACAGTCAAAAAGCCTGAGGCTAAATCAATTCAGTCTTTGCAGGTTAGTCTAAGCGGCATAGATTGAACTGATAAGCAAGTGAACAGACATTCTCTTTTGTTTCTGGAAATGTAGCCACATGCCTGCAGTGGCCCAGGCCAGATGCCAGGGGGCACTAGAGCATGCCTCCCTTCTGGGCTGGAGCAGATCACTTGGGCCAAAACTTAAATCAGTTAAGTCTGATGCTGCATCTATCCAGGTTTACCTTATACTGGTTTCAGCCATTTTGAAAGCCGTATATGTGCACTGAATTTCTGTTGTGTTACAGATTTGAACCAGTTTCTGATCACTTTTACTGATTTATGTGTAATTTCTGTCCCTAGCCCAAAGGCTAAGCTGGGAGCGTGTCCTAGTGTTCCACAGCTAAAACAGATTAGCCAGACCCAGATGCCTTAGAATGATATAGCAATACGGATCCATGTGCAATAGTCTGGAGACTATACAAGGCCAGGTGGAAACAATTGTATGTGGTTCCTTTTATGTGGCTTCCTTCTGTTTATTTTTTTTCTCTCCTGCCAGAAGAGGCAGCCCATTGTCTCAGTACAGTAACACTGAGCATTTGTAGGTTCCTTTATGTAATGATGAGTTAAGGATGTGAGAACAATGAAGCTAACCAAACAAGACAGTGCTTCTAGCAAACAAAGTGACTGGCACAAGTAGGCTGCACCATCTGTTTCCAGTCACTTAGACAGAGATAGAAAAGGAATTGGGTTTGTTTGAATGAAATCATTTCCTTCTTGAAGCGGGTGCTGAAGCTGGTGCAGCAGCTTGATGCTGTGCAGTATTAAAACCTGCTGAGCTTTGTGCTTGGAGGAAACAGGTGATGGAGGAAATGGGCATCTTTTGCATGGATGGAGAGCCATGCCAATTCTGGGTTTGGGGAGTGGGACCAAAGAAAGGGCTATACCTTCAGTGGGTGATCTCTCATTGGCTCTGAGTACTCGGGGTCACTGCCAAAAATCTGAAGGGTCCAGTCAGTGATCCCTGTCCAAGGCCTATGGCATGGGGTTTGGGAAATTTTTGAGCCTTGTGTCAATGAAGGGAATTCACTGTAGTGTAATCAAATACCAAAATGATTCTCTGAAAGTTGGTATTGTTCCAGAAGTTGGACTGTTGGATATAATAACAAATAGCAACTACCAATATGGACCCTTTCCAGGGATGCATGAGCTACATTATCTTTCTTTTACAGACAGGGGAACTGAAACACACAGAAGTGTTTCTTTCAGTTGGCTAGCTTGTACAGTTTGATGACTAGCTTGTCATGTTGGAGCTAGAAACCAAATTTTATGACTTCCATTCCTGTGTTTTATTTGTTGATTATGACAACATTACATATTAAACAATGCTTCCTCCACACTCCTTCCAAAACAACATTGTTAACTTCTGTGCAAAATTGCCTGTGACCTTTGGGAACTGCCCTTTTGTATAAATGTCATATTGGTGATCACATCATGGTGATATTTTTAAGTGAAGGACAGCATCGGTTGATTGGGTTTTTGCAAAATTTCATTAATTTATTTTAAAAAACAAACCTATTTTCAAATTGAGATTTAGTGGATTCCATTAATTAAGTCATTACAAACTAGCATACTGAATTGTCCAGTTCCAATGACAGTATATGCTCACTGTGGCCACAAGAGGGCACACTGAAGAGCCTTTTTAGGCTGAGTCTTTTAAAAGAACTCCATTGCAAGGAGAGCTAGTAGAAAACTATCCACTGAAATAGTTTTTTAAAGGAAAATGCCTTTTGGGTTTTTTTTGTTTTTACTAAACAATTTGTTTACAAATAGTGCTTGCTTTCTGTAGGAAACCTTGGGTTTTTTTCATCAAAACACTTTGGCCAGCATGCTCAGGCTTTTGGTCTCAGCTCAAAAAGGACATGGAAAAAAGTTAACAGAAAGACAAGACTTTTTCCTCCCCTTTTACATCAAAAAATATTTTGTGATGGATTTTTTTTCAGGTCAGCCCTATTTGTATGTCTGTTTGATATGACCCTCTCCTTGGGGAAGGTGAGCACGAAAGTCAGGAAACAAAATATGTGAATGAGAAGCCTCTGCTGGCAGAGGGGATGTCTGAGGAGAGATATTATTGGCCATTCGTTCCAAATGAGCCATTAGGGAATGCCAAATAAAACAAAGTGAGAGAGACGTGTGCACAGGCAACACGCACTCAGAGGAAGGCATAGACATGCTGCATACAGCTTCAGCAGATAAACATCTGCACGCAGACAAATGCACACACAAACCAAGAGATGCAGAGAAAACACTGGGCACACATAGCACTATTTAATGTCTCCAGCATTTTCTGACTGACAACTTAAAATGATCTTGTGAACATTAATTGACCAAGTTTAAAAAAAAAACCAACAAAACAAAAAAACCTCAGAGTCTTGCAAGGTGGGAAGAGTATCATAATGACTATTTTACAAATTTAACGATTGATGTAGAAACTAAAGGCCACACAGTCAACCACTGCCTCTATTTTTAGTCCTGAGTTTAAGACATTTGGAGTGAGGGGATGTGGATCAGAGTTACTGAGTACTAGCAGTTCCCAAACCCTTTATTTGGAACTAGGGGTGATTGTTTGAACACTGGCCTGGCTGACATGCCTTCATATAAACGGTCAGTGACACCCCGGTAAACCAAACCAAAAACCTTTGCTTCAGATAGCCTGTAAACCATGCATACCTACTGAAGATATGCTTGGCAGTGCACATATGTATGGACAGAGCAGCCCACACCTGCACAGCCCAGATGACCAGGCTGAACTTATACAAAGGTGTGTGCACAAAGACAACAGCAGGTGGTTAATAACCAGACTGACTGTGAGCTCCTTGGGAGGGATTGTCTTTTTGTACATTGGCAGTGGTTAGCAGATAGTAGTAACAGTAGACCCTGTCAGGGAGGTTATTGGCAAAAGATAAGCTGAGCCTCCTTGGCCCATCTTTTCCTTGATGCCCGTGGGCATCTGTAGGCTATGGCAGCAGTGTTCCCCAGTCAGGGCAGGCCCCAGCACACCCCATTCCTGCTTGCCCAGTCCAAACTCTGAAGTAGGTCAGTCTGGGGCACTTGAGAGTGGTCAGACGGAGCAGTTTGCTGTTTACGTGGACCATCTGTCCTGCTCACTAAGACTCTTGTCCAGAGCCAAATAGGCCCATTGACTTCAGTACATGTTGGGTGAGGCCCAACATAACTTTCTGGCCCATAACCGTCGTGGACGGGGGCCTCAATTACAGGCTGTCTGAGACATTTTGGAGATCCCCTGGAGAGTATAGGTGCAGCACTGCCAAAGTGTCAGGGAGTATTCTAAGAAACCAAGCCCTCGGAGGAGACTTAAAACAAAAAGCAAGTTTCCAGTGGGCTGACAGCAGCCTGAAGAGTTAGAGTCAGCTCTTCCTCAGAGGCAGACAGCTAGGCCATGTGTCCAGCAGAGCCTCCCAGAGCTCTGTTAAATGCCATTCATTTTATTACCTTCCCCCGACCTGTGCTCCATTCATCTGTTTTATCTCCTCCCTGCATCCTGTCTGACACAGAGATAGAAGCCTCTTTGGGCTTGTCTACGCTGAGGTGCTGGCAAGTCTACTACTGAAAGGCATGATGCCACCCCACCCGCCCACCTCTACAGGTGAGTCCCACACCCAGGAGCATGACAGGAAGGCTGCTCCGGGCTCTTCCCTCTGCACCTGCTTTAGAGTCCTCAAATTCTGACATGTCTGAGAGTAGCTGCTGGGGACAAGACTAGCGCAGCCTCATTGGCAAACTCCCAGGTCTGTCAGCAAGCCCAAGTTGGGTGTGTGCAAGCCCCTCCATGTTGGCACCGGCCACCACTTCAGCATGAGCTACACAACATAGTTTTTCTGGCAGAGCTTTAAGTGTATGTACACCCACAAACCTCCAGTGCAGCTGAAGAAGGGATCCTGTTGTTGCAGGATCAACAACAGGATCCCTTCTTTCCACCAGCGCAGCAGTCTCTTCAGCAAATGACATCAAGCTCTTGCTGCTGCAGGGGAGCTGCTAGAAAGCACTTGTAGGGGCACCTATACTTTCTGCCAGAAGCCATGGTCTCTTTAGCACCTGGTGACTCCCAGGCTCCAACCCAGGCCCTGGTGGCACAGCTGCTACAGCAGAGCCACGTGAAGTTGCCAGAAGCTATGCAGGTAGAGATGCAGTCTGGCAGCTCCCTTGTGGCGCCAGCAGGCTCGTAATTGTAACAGAAAGCCAGAGGGCTCCTGTTACTTGAGGACAAAAAAAGGAGCAGGTGGAGCTAGCTACAAGGAGAAGCAGCAGAAGCTAGGAGTGCTTATCACAAAGCTGGTTACTCTGCAATAATCCAGCAGTGCTTGGGAAGCACGGGTCCTGCTGCAGAAGTGAGATCAGCAGCAGCAAGCTGCACTGGAGGTTAGTCAGCAAACCCACTCGGTAAGCACCTCTGGCAGCTCAGGGAGCCGCATGACCAAATGGGGCATGGCTTCCAGCTATATGAACCCAGGGCCTGGAGGTGACTGAGGCAAGCGCTCCAGAGCAAGGGGAACGCCGGAGCTCTCCAAGCAGGCACGGGAAGGCAAACAGGGCGCATACACACATGCAGCAAGTCTGCTCTGACATGTTGGAAATCCAGCACATTGAAGTAGACTTGATTAATCAAGCCTGCTAGGGCACATAATTGATGTGCCCAGCGCTGCGTCAGGTACAGGAGTATAAGTGCATATCAACATTGAGAAAATGGCAGGTGGTGTGCTTTGAACTAAAACACGTTCAATGTGCTTTAGTTCAAAGCGCACCACCGCCACTTTCTAAGCGCTGAAGTGTGCTGTGCCGCTTATACACCTGTATCCGACACAGTGCTGGGCGCTTTTAAGTAGTGCAGCTTGCTAAAAGTGCCCCGTGCTGCGTCAGGAGCACATGTAAACATGCCCACAGTGTTGATGCCTTACAGGGGAATATTGCCTAAGGTAAGAGGAAGCCTAGTTATGCAGGCAGGTAGCTATTATTTCTGTTTGGACCCAGAGGGGGCTTAGTTTGTTTGCCAGAAACTGGGTTACAGTTTCAACTGGTGGGTTGGGAACGGCTGGAAGGGAAGTGAGTGGAAGGCACAGTAAGACGCCTGACCTGCATTAGCAGGGTTTAATCCACCATGGAGTGCCCGGGGTATGTCTAGAGTCCTGCAAGGGGCCTTGATTCAGGGCTCAGACCTGAGGGGAAGATCCAAGGCTAGAGAGAGAGAAAGAAAGGCTGAAGCCTTGCTGGCAGAAGTGAGGGCTTGACGCACGACTTCGCCATGACGCCCACTGAAGCCCTGATCGTGCAGTTTTTTGTTATGAATCTGATTATGTGTGTATGTATTTGTGCCGGCTATTATTTGATTTGATCCCTGGAGGACGAACTTCTTATGTTAGCTGATTTTGTGTTTACCCGTTTAGTTCAACGACCCATTATAAGAGCTACTGGCGACCCGAGTGACGAGCATGTGGTATAATTCAGCTGTGCCTTCAGCCAGGGGGGATGTCATGACCCAAGGGTATGATTTTGTGTGCGCTTTGGCACTGCAGAATTATTTCCCACCACGAGGAGCTTTCTTTGCAGGGTGCAATTCTCAGTTGCATAGAGAAAACCCAGGTGCAAAGGAGTTCCCGCCATTCGCATGCAAATTTGTGTCCCACTATTGGCTGTTTCTAAATTATTCCCACGTGGTGGCTAGCGATTGGCTTGCTAGCTGTATAAGAGGCTTGAGCAGTTTCCGCCCAAGTTGGAGATCTCCGAGGAGGACCTCATTTAGGAGGACTCCACAACCATCTCGTGGAGAACTCTAAGCACTGTGGAGCTTAACAAACCCCGCGTGTGCCTTAGAGAAGGATATAGGGGCCTGATCAACCTCTAGCCTCTCCCCGTCGCCGCCTGATCCCTCGATGTACCCTTCCCTGCGCACTCAGTCCACGGAGCCTAGCAAACTTCGTGTGTGTGTGTATCCAGAGCTCTTTCCGGGTTTAAGAGGCTCGAGTTTTCTACGGGTCTTGTTTGAGCGAGTTTTGTAACTGCAACTTAAGCAAAGTTTTTCCTGCCTGCACCGCGACCATCTACGGTGTAAGTAAAATAATCTTTAATCAACCGCTACGCGTCCGTGCCTAATTCTAGTCCGCCGTGCCGAATTCCCCGACCCACGTGCCAGGGCTGCTGACCACAGCTCGCCGCGCGCCCCCGAAAGCCTCGGACCGCTCCCGGCCCGCACAGCTGGGACAGGAGCTGGACAAGGGGCAGGGAGCTCGGTGCCTGGAGAGGGCAGAGCCAGGATCGGGGGGGTCCTGTGCATGAGAGGTACAGAGACAGAAGCCAGGGACCCAAAGCAAAGGACACCAGGGCCAGGGGCCCAGGCAGAGCCAGAGCAGTGCCTGAGGCTGGGCAGAAATAGCCCTAGAGGGGTGAGACCAGGGCCCAGATGGAGCCAGAGTATGTTCAGTGCCCGAGGCAGGGTGGAGACAGCCCTAGCAGGGTGAGATGAGAGCCAGTGGCCTAAAGCACAACCTGAGAGGACAAGATTCAGGCTGGGACCCAGAAGTCAGGTCTGGCACAGTGGGTCTAGGCTAAGGGAGCCAGCAAAAGAAGAGGTTGAGGCTAGGAAGGCTGGGGCCCTGACGGTTATAAAGGCCTGAGGTGGCCTGGTATTAGATTGGAGCCAAGTGTCCCCTGAAGTCATTAAGGGGTAACTTCTGTGAGGCCTAGGCATGTTGTAAGGGGTGGTTGGAGCTGTGTAATTAGCCCTTAAGGCTAACAGGTGCCCTGGGAGAACTAGCTGGCATCTAGAGGAACTGGGGCTCACTCTAGGACAGGGGTGGGCAAAATGCGGCCTGCGGGGCCCCTAAAAATTTAGAAAATTAATAGTTATCTGCCCCTGGCAGCCTGTCATGTGGTCTTCAATGGCTTGCCAAAACTCAGTAAGCAGCCCTCCACCTGAAATAATTGCCCGCCCCTGCTCTAGGACTTATTAGGCAGCCTCCCTTCCAGTCAAACAATTGCATCAAAAGCATGGCACCCTAGAGCTGGAGCAGGGTAAGGTTTGCATGGCCACCAAGAGGGGTGCCACCCCCCCGGAGCACAATTGTGGTTACAGTAATGTAGACAAGTGCCAAGGCTGGGAATGTCCCCTTTATAGCACCACAAAGCCTAGCACAGTGGAGCCTTACAGTTCCCATTCGGTGCTGTGATATAAGCAACAAGCTAAATTCTCATCGGTTGACATCAATGGAGTCTCCTTAATTTACACCAGCTGAGAGCCTGGTGTGATAGTTCCAACTGTGTCCTACTGCACTGCAGATAGCCAGGAACAGGAGACTGAAATGGAAATTTAACACCACATAAAGATAAAAGATTGGGAGTGAATATCTGGTTATGGCTTGCAGAAGGGAATGCTAGCTGGCTGGAACAGAGAAGAGCTGCCTGGGTGAGTTGTGAAGTAACACAGCTCCACATGAACTCGCACTCCTCTGCTTGCCCTTGCCCTCCGGGTGACACTGCAATAAGATTCCACTTCCCAGCTGGCTGGGAGGTGGGGTGCGCTCACAACTTGCAGATACCTGCGCTTCACACTGAGCATGTGTTCTGCCTCTTTCTCTCTCTCAACTTGTATTTTTATCTTGGTATAAGTTGCTGATCCCCTCCCTTTCTCCACGTTCTGTGATTTTTTTTTCTTTCCTCTCTCCCTCCCTTGTCCTACTGTTTTGTCATCACCTTCTATCTCTCACCCAGTACTGTACCCTTCCCACATTCTCTCTCACGCATCCCCTTCCACTGAGTTCTGGCTTCCTGCTGTGTACTCCCTTGTATTCCCTTTCTGCAGCTGCACCTTCTCTCCTTTCTCACGCATAATGGCACTCTGCACCGCTACACGATGATATTCTTGGAGCCATTTTATGTCAGCTGCCTTTCATGGTGTCCTGTGTTACAACAAGGCAACATAAATGATGTATCATTCAACTAACCACCCTGTCAAATATATAGTAAAACAGTTATGTGTATTTATGGTGCTGAATTGAAGCTATCCAGGAATCAACCGACGGGCAGCAGGGCTGAGCTGGATTTAGGAGAAAATTGTCTCTCCCATATAATTGGATCCCAGGAAGTTGGGATGCTGTGGGGAGGAGGTTTGAGGGACAGTGGTACTAATAGGAGAGCTCATTTCCATGATTCAGAAGGAACTAATAGAGTGGATGTGAAAGAACTGCTTGGCACCAACAACAGCAGTCTGCTAATGTGGGATCTTTGTTGGACAGAGGCAGCTGGGGGTGTATGTGGGGAGGGAAACACTTTGAATATGTGGAATTGGGAGTGAACTGAAAAGGATTAGCCAAAACAATTATATCCAAAGCCAGGATGTAGGAGCTGGAGTGTATTCAAGTCACTCCTATTTGGCACCCAGAGCAGATTTATCCCTGTGCTTAAGAAAGCAAGTGGGGACTAAAAACAGCTATCGAGCTTTGCAAGAAAAATTAAAAGTAGGTTAGCCCAGAAAATGAGTTTATAAAAAATGGAAGAGCAGCCGGGAGGCACAACAGTAACTACTTGCATTGTGCTTACAAAGCTGAATATGCTAAGAGGAATAAATCCTCAAGCCTGGATGACTTGCACTGCAAAATATTAAAAAAAGCTGGGCCCGAGCAGCACAGATTGGAGCCAGATCCAAAGGCTGAGTGCGTTCTCTTTGGAAATGCCTAATTGCGAAGTCCGGCTTTGAATCTGAACCTTTCCCATATCTCATGGTGTCTGGGTCTGCTGAAGAGGGTCTGGGCTACTTTTGACATTGAGAGCGTTCTGTGAGCTTCTGGCAGCTACGTCACTAGAACAGCAGGGTACACTGAAACATCCCAGCAGACAGGACGTGGCCTTTTAGTCAGGACACCTGAGTTTAGTTTAATCTGTGTCACTTCTTTGTTGGACAGCCTTGAGTATATCAGTTCATCACTCTGTGCCTCAGTTTCCCTGTCAGTAAAAGAAAGTTAATGAGATTCGTCCCCTTTGTGAAGTTCTGAGATCACCACATAGCACTAGAGAAATACTAAGTGTGTGTGTGTGTGTGTAATTATATATTACATACACACACACACACAGTTGAATAAATTCCTTGCCGCTATAAGCTATTAAACACTGACAACAGCAGGAAGGACAACTTTGCTGCTGGCTCTGAAATGCATGAACATCTACTAGTATTCTGGCCATGGGTTCTGGAAAGAGATTTCAGCAGTTGTAGAAGAGGGAGGCAAGAAGGTGTAGGTCTGAATGAGGGTTTTGGCAAAGGTAGCTAAGGCCACAGTATGCACAAGCAGTGCTAGGGAGGGAAGGGATGTTGTACATGTACTGTGAATCTGTTTTAATCTACAGTAATTTCAAATCAAATATCTGCAGACAAAAATGGACAGTAGCATTGTGTCAGATGGATAGTAGCATTCAGTACAAATCATTGTGTTCCATTTACTGGGGGTACAGTTTACTACTGTAGTTTACTACTTACTCCAGCTCAGCCCTGCTGCCTGTCAGTTGATTCCTGGATAGCTTCAATTCAGCATCATAAATACACATAACTGTTTTACTATATATTTGACAGGATGGTTATTTGAGTGATACGTTATTTATGTTGCCTTGTTGTAACACAGTCACCATGTGACTACTCTAGCACAAGAGGGGATGGGAGAGGGTTCTAGTGCTCTGTGCACTCTATGTCCATGTGCTCTGCTGTTCAGCTTCACTCTCTTAGATTTCATAATTTTTAGGGTCAGAAGGGACCTTAGTAGATCATCGAGTCCAACCCCCTTGCCCTGGGCAGGAAAGAGCGCTGAGTCAGATGACCCCAGCTAGGTGCTTGTCCAGTCTCCTCTTAAAGACCTCCAAGGTAGGGGAGAGCACCACCTCCCTTGGAAGCCCATTCCAGATTTTGGCAATCCTCACTGTAAATAATTTTTTCCTAATGTCTAATCAAATCTACTCTCTGTCAGTTTATGGCCATTGTTCCTAATAACCGCAAGGTGCACCCTCTTAAACAGAGTATCCCTTATTCCTTGCTGCCGCTCCACAATGAATTTGTAGGTGGTCACTGTTAGAACTGATTAGTTGAGTGCCTTGGTACAGTGGAACTTTCTAGCACAAGGCACGGTGAGACAGGGGAATTCTTGGCACGGTGGAGAGCCCCGGCGTGGAAAAGTTCCCGCCGCTCATATGCAAACGCGCATACTCTCATTGGCCGGTTTCAAATTATTCCTACATAGCAGCTGGCAATTGGCTCACTCCAATGGAAACTGGCCTATGAACTGGGTTTCCAGTGTCCGGGGGAACCAGACAGCGAGTCTGGGACGTCCTCATCTCACTGAGCATGGACAAGATCACGCAGCGTCCGCGTGTGGATCGTCATTCGTGACGGTGCATCTGCGGGTGTGCGAGAATCGTCCAGAGTTGAATTGTGTCCGAGCACTTGTATCGTGTGCTTGGGAGAGAGTGGGAACCCGCGAAGGGGATTTGATTAGCTGTCCCGTTACGCGCGCGACTCCATATAAATAGTGTAATATAAGTTAATTAATTGTTCAAAGGATTCTTTCTTTGCAGTTTTTTTTGTTCGAGGTTCGGGATACGTGTCAGAGGTGGACCCAAAGAGAGGAAAGTGTAATATAAGTTAATTAATTGTTCAAAGGATTCTTTCTTTGCAGTTTTTTTTGTTCGAGGTTCGGGATACGTGTCAGAGGTGGACCCAAAGAGAGGAAGAGAAGACTCAGAGGTCTGACGTGTGACTTCGCCATGACACCTGTTGAACTCCTCGTGATTGAACTTTTTGTAACCAATGTACTTATGTGTGTTTGTGTTTGTATTGGTTACTATTTGATTCGATCCGTTGAGGACGAACTTTTTTCGTTGTATGTTTTTGTATATAGCCGGTTACCCCTCGAGAGGAGTGACGAGTTAGACGGCGTGCATGTGCTTCAAATTCCAGCTGTACCGTCGGCAAGGGGGCATGTCAGAACTGATTAGTTGAGTGCCTCGGTACAGTGGAACTTTCTAGCACA
>NW_005841929.1:3469071-3487478 GCF_000455745.1 Alligator sinensis | reverse complement strand
GACAGTGTAAGTAAAGCCATCTTTGTTTGAACCAGTACGCGTTTGTGCCTAATTCTACTCCAGCAGTCGCAAGTACCCATCTGTACGTGCCGGGTTTGTGGCTACAACCCAGCCGACCCTTCCCGGATCCCAAGCTCGGTCACCCACAGTCACAAGATCCCCTCTCAGCCTTCTCTTGCAGAGGCTGAAGAGATTCAGATCCCTCAATCTCTCCTCGTCAGATCTTACCTGCAGGCCCCTAACCATAGGAGTAGCCCTCCTATGGACCCTCTCAAGGTTATCCACATCCTTCTTGAAGTGCGGTGCCCAGAAGTGGGCGCAGTACTCCAGCTGCAATCTTACCAATGCCACATAAAGGGGAAGTATCACCTCCTTAGACCTGTTCATGATGCACTTTCTAATGCATGAAAGAGTGCGGTTGGCTTTACTTATCACTTTGTTACATTGACGATGCATGTTCATTTTGGAGTCGACTATGACTCCGAGATCCCTTTCTGCTGCTGTGCTGCTTAGAAAGTCACCTCCCAGTCTGTAGGTGTGTTGGTGATTCTTTCTCCCTAGATGCAGAGCTTTGCACTTATCTTTGTTAAACTGCATCCTATTCTGATCTGCCCACTTTTTCAATCTCTCCAAATCCTCCTGAATCTACTCCCTGACCTCCAGTGTGTTTATTTTGCCCCATAATTTGGTGTTGTCTGTGAATTTGGACAGAGTGCTTTTCACGCCTTCTTCCAAGTCACTGATGAAGATATTGAACAGCACTGATCCAAGGGTCGAACCTTGGGGAACTCATTTGCCCACATTTTTCCAGGTTGAAAACGACCTGTCCACCACCACACTCTGGGTGTACCCCATAAACCAATTCTCCACCCACTTGACCATGTAATAATCTACATCACAACTGCTTAATGTATTTGTAAGAATGGGATGCAACACTGTATCAAAGGCCTTTTAAAAATGCAAGTAGATGACATCTACTTCAATTCCTGCAACTAAGCAATTTGTGACCTAGTCATAAAAAGAAACAAGGTTAGTCAGGCAGGATCTACCTGTTATGAAGCCAAGCTGGTTGCCCTTCAGAATTATTTTTCCTTCTGGATTCCCACTTCCTTCTGTGCTCCTTACTAATTTTTTTTTAAAAGTTTTCCCAAGGATACAGGTGAAGCTAACCAACCTATAGTTACCCAGATCATCCTTTCTCCCCTTCTTGAAAATAGAGACCACATTGGCCCTTTTCCAGTTCTCTGGGACCTGTCCTGAGTGCCATGAGTGCTCAAACAACCATGCCAGTGGTTCTGCTATGACACTGGCCAAGTCCTTCAGCACCCTTGGATGAAGATCATCAGGGCCTGCTGACTTAAACATGTCCAGCCCCTCCAAATGCCCCTTCACTGGGTCAGTGCTAACTGTTGGTGGATTGGAGTCCCTCTTGTGCCTGTCTTTGGTCCCTTTGGGAGATATGGCTTTATCTGTGTTCAGGAATACAGATGCAAAGAACTTGTTAAGGAGCTCAGCTTTGTCCCTCCTATCTGTTACCAGTTTCCCTAATCTGTCCTGTAGGGGCCCTATGTTACCACACACCTTTTTGCTCCCTATGTACCAAAAGAAGGACTTTTTGTTGCCTTTAATTTTTGTTGCTAGCCTGAGTTCCATTTCTGCTTTGGCCTTCCTATCTGATTCCCTGCAAGTGTGAGCCAAGCAGGTATACTTCTCCATGGTGGCTATCCCCTTCCATAGTCTGTATGCCTCTTTTTTCCCCACTAGGCTCTCCTGGATTTCCCTGTTCAGCCAAGAGGGTTTCTTGGCTCTTTTGCCTTCCTTTATGTGCACTGGGATGGGTCTCCTTTTGTGCCTGAAGGCTCATTCCCTTAAGGAACGCTCACCATTCCTGGACTACCATCTCACAATGCTCTTGCCCTTCAGTGTCTCATGTACTAATCTCCTGAGCTCATTCAAGTTAGCCTTTCTGAAGTCTAGCACTTCTGCCCTACTGGTTATCTTTCCCATCTTTCATGTCTTCCATAACTATGTTTCAAATTATAGGCTTTGGTCTCTGTTACTTAGGCGCCTTTAATTTCTTTAGTCTGTCACTGACATTTGCTGGGTCTTTGTCCTTCTAAGTATAATCTCAACCTCCTATTCTCCAGGGCTCGTGAACTTCCCCAAACGTACTGCTGACCTGTCCTCACCTAAAGTAGAAAGAGCCGATTCTACCCTTCAGTATCTTGGCTTGTCCCATCACAGCTTCAAACTTTGACAGCAAAACAGTGTGTATCTTTTGGCTTTAAAAAGCCAGATGTACTGACTTAAGTAGTCAGTTTACTTTCTGATACAGCTTTGAACAATATATCCCTTAGAGGCTTGCTTTTTTTTTTTTTTTTTTGTCTTTTAGACTGCCAGGTTGGGTATTGAATATAGACATAAATTAAATTCCAGCATTGTTCAATGGGCAGCTCATAATTAGCAGCGGACAACAAGGCAGGGAAGTCAGAAATGGGATATCTCTAAGGTCTTCACTGGGCTACCACTGTTCAATGTAATGTTTGGCAAAAGCAGAAAATATCATTAGCCTAAGCAGCTGCCTGGATAGTCTTTAGAGGGATTTTTAAACACAGTAGGGGAGGGGCCTAGCAACTGGCTGCTGTATTTTGACAGGAGAAAATTCAGTGATGCACAGCAATGGCTTTTCAAATTCAATTAGTCTTAAAGTCTTCCATTAAACCTGCTTGCTTCAGGGGCTGTCTGTTGCTTGAAAGTCTGCTGTGTCAATTAATGTTCCAACTCTCCTGTCAAGTTTGGAGCCGCTGACCCTTCTGTAACAGACTGTCCACTAAGTCCATGTGAGCACCTCTACACACTCACGGGCATAACTGTACTATCCTTTTCAGCAGGCCTTGCTTGTTCATTACCTTCATGTTGCTTAGTGTGGGGGTCAGTTCTTTAGTTTGGCTGTTTTTGTTTATTGCCTGACTCAAAGCTCCTGCTTCAGCTCTTGGGCTTCTTTGGGCAAGGTGCCCATCTCATCTAGTAGCTTCATTTTAGCTACTTTTTGTCAGGATGAAGAGGAAGGATGTGTTTTGTGTTAAGGTGGTGGATTGGCTTGACAAATGTGGATTCAGCTTGGACTGTTGTAGAGTTTCTGTGTGGCCTTAGGCGAGTCTCTGCCCTTCAGCTCCTTATCTGCTGGGGTAATGCTACATTGTCAGGTCCATGCAGCTCCAGAATCATTTCCCTGGGTAGGGAATTACTTTTTTTGTGGGCTAATAGGGGTTCTGCGCTCTGTCAGTGCCTCACAGCACTGTATTATTAAAGGGAATTGTCTCCTAATAGTTGTAGTGAGCTCTTTGTAAGGCTTAATATTTTGCTTGAACACAGCACTTGACAAATGTAACTAGTATCTCTTTTTTACAAATGAGCAGGGAATTGGGTTTTCTGTTCGGCATGGAAAAAAGCAGATATTCTCCTTTAAAGGAGAAAAATGTGGGGAAACCCACTGTTTCCCTTTGCAGGCTGGCAGAGTTTCAGCCTGCAAGGGGCTGCTTGGGGCTGGGAAGTGCTGAAGGAGGGCAATCAGGCAGAGGGCGCCACATGCACGTGGCAGCCAGGCAGCATGGACTGCAGCTCCCACAGCTCCCTGCAACTAAGTCTATAGGGGAGCAGATTGAGGCTCCCATGATGAGGAAAGAAGTGGGGCAGGGCTGGGGGCTATTGCCCAGCCACTGCAGTACATGGGGCCTGGGGCCCAGTGAGCAGGATGGAGCCTGGGGCAGTAGGGCTGTGCAAAGCTTTGGTTCCTGATTCAATTCAGTGGATATTCACCCTGATTCAGTGGCTGAATCTCTGAATCTGAATAAAATGAGAGGACCCTTTAATCGCTTTGAATAGAATCAGAACCCTCCAAATCAATTCGGAAAGATTCAGAGATTCAGACATAGACACAGCTTTAAATGTGTTTTCTACGTACCTCTGGGTAGTAGGGGCTTGTGAGTGCTGCGATGCTGGAGTGCTTGGAGTGTCCCACAGAAACACGGGGGGCTTCCCAGCATGCTTGGCAGCAGACCCGGAAGTGAACCAGAAGCACTTCCAGGTCTACCGGGGAGCACATGCCCCCCCCTCCCCCCCGAACCCTCCTCGGCTCAGCGACTGGTGCCTCCTGGGTCTAGGAGGGCACCTCAGGTCCCCTGCAGCTGATCGCTGAGGTGGGGAGGCACAGGAGGGCCCCACAGCACGCTCCCAGGCAGACCCGGAAGTGAACCAGAAATACTTCTGGTCTACTTCCAGGCTCACCGCCAAGGACAAGGAGCCCCTCCCCCACCCCCCGGCGACTGGTGCCTCCTGGGTCTAGGAGGGCACCTCAGGTCCCCTGCAGCTGATCGCTGAGGTGGGGAGGCACAGGAGGGCCCCACAGCACGCTCCCAGGCAGACCCGGAAGTGAACCAGAAATACTTCTGGTCTACTTCCAGGCTCACCGCCAAGGACAAGGAGCCCCTCCCCCACCCCCCGCCCGTGCTCCTGTGGGACGCTCCATGTGCCCCGGCAGCACAGTGATCACAAGCCTCACCTGCTACCTCAACGTATGTAGAAAAAACTTCTAAAGCTGTGTCTACGTCCGAATTGCTGATTCTCTGAATCAGCATCGAATCTTCAGATTCGGATTCGGTCGAATCAAATCAGGGACAGTTATCCAAATCAATGAATCAAATCACCATCCCTGATTCAGCCTGAATCCGAATCGAATAGGGCCTGCTTTGCACACCCCTAAGGGGCAGCTTGTCTGGGGGGCAGCAGGGGACTGGCTCCCCACTGCTGCGTGCACTTCTAGGGAAGGGGGCATTGGGGGGCACATGCCCCCCGCCAGACATGTGCGTGGGGCGGTGGCAGATGTGGGCTGCCCTGCTGCAGGTTCATGGCTCCCCTCCCTGCTGCCCTCCCCCAGGGCCTCTGCAGCCCAACCAGCAGGACCTGGTGCAGGAGAGCAAAACAGGGCCAGGAGATTTGGTGCCGCTGCTGCTACTGGGAGCCCTGCACCAGCTGCACCACCATGGCAAGGCACCCCCTTCCTGCCCAGAAGCCCTGGGGATGGTGGTGTGGAGTGGTGCCCCCTGCTGCTACTGGGTGGGAAGGGGGTGCCTTGCCACAATAACATGGCTGGCTTGGGGCTCCCGGCGGCAATAGCACCAAGGCTCCCAGCCCTGCTCTGCTATTTCTCACTGGGTCCTACCCACTGGGTCACGAATGCCCCAGTGGAAGGGCAGCAGGGTGGGGATCCCTGAGTTCTCAGTGGGGTAGCCCACATCTGCTCTGTCCCTTGCAGGCTCCACTCTGGCCATGCTGCCCACGGGGGAGGGGGAGTCAGGAGACAGCCGCCTCCTGGGGCTCAGAAACTGCTGGGTGGGGTAGGGTGGCCAGCCCTGGCTGTGAACCCATAGCCCTGGCAGCTGGGGGGTCCCCTCTGACAGGGTTGGGGCAGGGCAGGGAGCTGCAGGTCACAAGTAAGAGGCACCAGCTAGACTGGGGGAGTGGGGGGCTATGGGTTGGAAGTGAGAGGCACTAGAAGGGATGGGAGGATGGGGGCTGTGGGTTGGGAGTGAGGGGCAATGGCATGGGCAGGGGCAGGGTATCAGTATATCAGGGTTGCTCAGTGTCACAAAGCAGCGGTGGGGACAGCCACAGCTGGACCTGCGTCCTGGTAAGTGAGGGGACAGGTAGAATTCGGATATTCCATGATAAAAAACCCAAAATCAAATACCAAAATATCCAGGCAACCCCCACTTAATGCTATTTTGCTTAGCGCTATTTTGCTATAACGCTCGTTTTAAATTGATACCTGATTTCACTTAGCGCTTGGCAGGTTTCGTTACAATGTTCGTGGTTGCCATCTTGGGTCATTAAAAATAATTGCAGTCACCACCTTGGGTTGTCACATAGCTTAACGCTCAGTTTTCCAGGAGCCAATTAAGAGCGCTAAGCGGTGGCTGCCTGTATAGGTATTTAGAATTTATTTTATTATAATGATTGAGGCACTGGTAGGTTTCCAAATTGCTTTAAAATTGTAAATATTTCAATAAAACATTGTGTTCAATTGATAAATATAGTGGCGTTTCATTTTAATTATGGAAAAAAGTGGGTTTGGGGGCTTTTAATAAGATAATTTGCTATTTTTAAACAGAGAAAAACAGGATTCCTGCGGATGAGGCGAGTGAGAAGTAGAGAGGTTTCATCACTGATTGCAGGTCCCAGGCCATCACAGACTGAGACACTGCTTGGAACAGAACCCCTTCACCCTGCCTCCAAATTTCTTGCCATCGCTACTGTAGCCTCTTCAAGTAATGAAATGTAAGTCTGGCTTGTTTTTGTTTCTAATTATTATTATTTTCTGCAAACACAGCATGAATTAGCTGATAGGTATTACTTCTCTCTTACTCTGGTGTGCATGCCCTAAAGTGTCGATGTGAAAAGCTTTTTAATCAAGTAGTGATGCCTTAGCTTAAATTCAATTTCTTCTTTTTTTATGCCAAAAGCAATTTCATGGGATCATATTGTTTCACTGCTGCAAAGTGGGTCAGTAGAAAACTGGGTTGCATCAAAGCAGGTATTTGGAACAAAATGCAAGGAAGTTGGTTTGCCCCTTGTGCGAAGGCTTGTTTGGAGCTTTGCACCGACTTGTATGCTTCTTGGCAGCAAGTTTATACTTCCCTGAAGCCAATAGGAATTATGCAGGACCAGCCTCCATAACGCTCCTATGTTAGTTGCATTCTGGGGAAACTGCAGGTAGGGCCAGCCCACAGTTTTTTGGGGCCCCCTGCAAGTGATGCGGAGAAGCCAGGGGCCCCCTGTGGCCGCAGGTTTCACAGGATAGGATAGGCCAATCCTGACTGCAGGGAGGTAATTCAAATCGGGACTGAGGTGCCCCAGCCAAGAGTGAGTTACGCTGCACAAGGCTAAGGTGGTGATATTGTTCATATTTTAGCAGCCCCAGTTCAGACTTCAACTCCATTATGAATGTGGTCTATCATGCACTTGGTAAGAGGTAGGCCTTGCCCTAAAGAACTTAGAGACTATGTGGATAGTGGTGGCAGGCTGGAGGAAAAACATTATTTATCCGTTTTCAGATGGGGAACTGAAGCACAAAGAGACTAGCCTAGGGTCTCCCAGGAAGTCAGTAGCAGAGCAAAGAATCATACCTCAAATTTGAACTGGGTTCTTCTGGAATATCCAGCTTTCCTTACTTGCCTTGGGCAAGGTAGATTTTCCCCTTTATAGGATAATGATGACTTGCCTTTGACCCTCATCCAGAGTTCAATCTTTTGAGTGCTAGTCCAGTGCCTTCAGCCCCTACTCTTTAGCTTTCTCTTTTTTTAACCCCCTGTGCCTTTTCTGAGCTAAGGCACTGGCATTGGGACAATATTGTCACAACCAAAATACTGAGGCCTGCCCTGGAATCCAGCTGCTAAGTGAATCTACGCTTTTCTGAACCAACCTGGAAAATCCAAGTAGGGCCGCCATATCTGCTTCATCCAAACCCTCCCCAGAAACTGTACGGAAAGTTCCCTACTGTGAAACCCACGTTACAATAGCCTTTGCATGATGCTTTTATGCTTCACAGCCTAAGCTGCCCAGGCGTATGCTTTGGAGCAGCGTTTTGCAAACTCTGACAGATTGCGCACCACCAATTTAAAATGACACAACCTTAAGTACCACCAGCTAACTTTTGTTGTATAAAGTAATTATAAATCTATTAACGTGTTCCAATGGTGGTACCCGTGCCACAGATTGGGAACCGCTGCTCTGGAGGATAGCAGAAGTGGGCAAGATGGAATGGGAAATGACTTTTCATGCTGAAATTGTTCCCAACCCATCCAGACAAAGCAAGAGCCCAAACTTCATCACCAAGGAGACCAAAGCTGTGCAGCTGGACTAGCTTTGCCTTCTAGAAGGCCCAGGGAGTAAGCTCCTTCAGTAAAAGGAAACTGATGTGTACCCAAGCAGGTCCCTGCCACTAGAGGGCCGTAGAGCACAGGGACCTAGTGACAAAACTCACCCTGTTCACTGTCAGCGGTTCTTCTATTGCAATTAATGAGAAATTTCCAATGGCCTCATAACTTTCCTATCTGTATCTGCCTGTCCATGAGGAAAATATAAGCACACTCAGATGTGTGGAGCTTATGTAAGTTTGGTTAACTGTAGATTTCTAAATCGGAAAAGTTTTGATTTCCAAGGTTTAATGGTGACCTGTGAATAAATTATTTTTAAATTTGGTTTGTACCTTGCTTTAGGAAAGGTAATAAAAGCCATGAAGTTGGATGTAGGATAGTGTGTGTGTTTGTTTGTTTGTTTGTTTGTTTCCTGCATGTTTTTTCACATTAGAAATGATAAATCCTCCCCCTGGTTTTGCTCAGGCATTCTCAGAGCATGGGAGTCTGTAGCTCAGCTCATGTTTGTGGTGCATGACATGGAAAACACGCCTAGGCATGTAGGATATAAACTCTCTTCTCCTCCCCAGAAGCCAACTGTAGGAAACTGAGGGAGCCTACATGAGACACTGTGCAAATGAGCACTGATGATTAAGTGCCGGTTTATGTATTGGTGTGTTGTCCATTGTCAAAGGGTACTGAATGGTGCTGTGAATCGGCTCCTAGAGAAACTAGCTAGAAAAGGAAGGGAAAAGTTTTGCAGGGGCTAGCAGGCCTGCAGCTTTCACCCTGCTGCGCCTTAACATACACAGTGTCATCCATGTCACGAGTTTTGCTTGTCAGCAGCGTGAGATACAGTTTTGTAGTTTTGCTTTTTTGTACTTAGCAGGCTGCATCTTCTATGGATGTATCTAAAATAGAATGATTACTAGTGGGAAGTGTGTGGCAGTACTCCTAACTTATCCTAGTGGATGCTGGATTTTGTCCTTCTCTAGTGATTGATCCACAAGAAGTTAAAGTCTGCCATCTCCAACTTCAGGTAGGTCACTGCAGTGGCATATGTGTGCCTGTGTAGTAGTTTAAACAAGCTAGCAGAGGTGCATAATGCACCACACAGCCTTATTCACCCTGCTGAGAAGTAGGCTAATCATTGTTGCAGGAGTGGAAGCTCATGGTTTCTCAACTCTAGGTCCCAGGTTCAGATCTGACTGTCAGTGCAAGCAGGGTTGTGAAAGCAATCAATCCTATTGAGATCAAGATCACATTCCTAAAAATAAACATTTGTTTCCCATGTTTATGGGGGGAGGGAGAGAGAGGGTACCACCAAATTTAGACTTTATATTAGCCAACCAGCAAGTGGTGCCAGGTAGTAAATCTCCCCTTAATGCTTTGGAAAAGATTACCCTATGCTATGGCTAATGTGCTAACAGTTTTTCCAGCACATTACTAGTTTAAGTATAAGGAAACATAAGAGTTCAATGAAACACATTTATTTTTATTTTTCAAGATGGCTGAAGTAACCTATTTAGAACACAAAACTGATGGTGTGAACATTCACAATATTGCAAAACCCTACAGCAGCTCTAGAACTAACCCCTGAGAGCCTACCTTTAATTAGTCATTTACTATGGGGTTCATCTTGTACTTGTCTGGTGTACCAAAATGAAATGTAGAACCCTGAATTAAATTGAATCCAGAAGGTTTAAAAAAATCAGTCAAAGTTACCCAAAAGCCAGTACATTGTAATGTGATGCTTCTCTCTCCTGTTTCATTGCCTGAAGGTGTTGTCACTCAGTGTTCTGCCTGGGAGAGTTATGTAGGTATTTATTTCATATGCTCAAGTATTCTTTATCTTGTTCATGCAGGTGAAATGGGTTCTTACTAAATTTGTGGCTGGCTTGATGAAATGATCTCTGGACTCTTAAATGCTGTTTGCCAAATACCAACCACCTGCCTCTGACTTGCCTTTCTGTCTTCAAGCCAAGCCCTCAGAGCCTCGTAGGCTTGTCTGATCTCAATCTAACAAATGACTAGTTTAGAGCCATGCTGTACCTAGCCCTGGCTTTAGTGAGCAGGAGCCTTTCCCTTCCCACCCCTATCCTGGGATAGGGTTGGGAGCCACAAGAGCTGCTCTTTTGCAAGGATCACAAGAGCAGCTTCCCTGTGGAAGCTCTCAGGAGTGCCAACTGCACCCCAAAATGGGAGGTGCTGGGTATCACAGCTCTACATTCCCCTTCACTGCTGGACACCAATAAAGATGGCTGAACCGAAGAGCTGGGGGAAGGCTTGAGCCTTGGGTACACTCTCTCTGAGGCTCTGCAGAGTAACATGAGCAGTCAGTAGATTATATCATTTCTGAGGACCTGGCCCAGTCTAAATCTTATTCCCACAGATATTGCATAGGTGTAAGCAAAAGCAGAACTTCATCCTGTTACTTAAATTTTGGAAACACCTATTCATCCTGGTCTGAAAATAATGCTCCAGTCCAGAATTCAAGCATGACTTTACCCCTAACCCAAGCCTGATGAGAGAAGGAATGCATCCCAGGTACCTCTATCGGGACATACCTCAGAGCTGAGAGATGGGACAGCAAGGAGAGAGGGGATAACCTGTCTAACAGAAACTTTTTAAAGTCTCTGAAAACTGGAAATGTATCTAGGTTTTGGTATTTCAAGTATGAGATGTACCCTGTGGACACGCAAACAGAAACAAATTAATGAATCTCCTTGTGGACACTGGCAGCCTACTGAGAATATTCACAAAACTGGAGCCCTATCTATTGCAACACTATACGAGCGTCAAACACATGCTGCGAGCAAGGTCATATAGTGGATATCAGCCTAGTTCTGAGACTGTCTGCAGAGGTCCTCTCTGATCACTGAGACATGGCATGTAAGAACACTTCCTCTGTTGTGTCATCTAGCCTGAAATTCATGTGATAGAGATAAGCAGACCCATGAGAACAGCAGCTGATGCACCTGCAATAATTATTGTTAATTTTGCAACAGAGGAATTGTTAATCTCTTCTAAACATCCAACTAAGAACTGCTTTCTTCAATGCACCTTATAAGGGCTGGAACTTCTGGCAGAACTAGTGGGAAATTCTTATCTATGTCAAGTTAGCTAGAAGGCTCTTTTAGGCAATTCTTTGGCAATGCAACAGGCTGTTAAATGGAAGACTTACATGAATTCAAGTTTATCTAGCCATGCAGTAGGCACCTGAGCTTACAAATGTGCAATGTGATCCAATCTTCTGATTGTTCAAAGGCCAGTGTAAGCAGTGTTTAAACAAATATCTTTTGAACACTGAATTGCTTGCTGCAGCCTCAAATAAAAGACCCTATCAGACATGGGCCTGAGTTAGTGCCTGACCATACTCCCATTGATTTCCCCATTGCCTGACTTTCCAAAGGAACTGAGCCCCTGCAGCTTTTGATGAGTTTGCACAAATCCCAGTTAACTCAATTTTCTACAGTATTTGCAGAGCTGGAGACAAAATACTTCAGCGTGAGAAACTAATTAAGGAAGATGCGTTTAATTAGTTCAGAGGAATAAATTAATAAAGTAAAAAAAAAAGGTAAATGAGGGCATATTCAAGAGGATGCAACCCCATTAGAGTAATTGAGGTTGTACCTGCTTTGACTCGGCTAGGTTTTGGGAACAGCTTATTTTAAAATGATTATTGCACTTAAATCCCATTAAGGAAATTTCTGAGCGCTGGTTTCTGACAACGATGATGATAATATATTCTTTGGGTCTGGGGAAAGACTGCTGTGTATGTGCACTATGCAGCTATGGAGAGAAACACACCAAAACACACATTCAAATTAGAATCCACATTCATCAGGTCACATACTAGAAACTGTTTGAAATTCAGAGTTTTACTAGCAATGCATAAGGTCCACTGAAAAGTAAAAAAAAAAAAGAACTGAGCGGGATGTCCAGGTTCCTGGTTAAGTTTGTGGCACCTGGAAAATAAAAAACGTTAAGTGATTGCAAGGAAATAAGTACGATATAGTACAATGTCTTTTTCATAGGGTTGTTCTGCATCTACAATTACAAATTCCACCCCCTTTCCCTGCCTAACTGTAAGTGCTGCCACTATATCTTTAAATGTCAGTACTCTTTTTCTCTCACACACTTCAGGTGTTGGCAGGTGATTCAGTTTCCTTGCCTTTACATGATTGGATCTTTTTTAGAGGATGAGAGGTTTTCAGGAAAAGGTACACCTTCAGGGCCTTCTCTTTAGCAAAGCAGTCAGAAAAAAGAATTGTTAGATTGATTCTCTTCTCCCACAGCTTATATCCCAATGCCATATATATATGCCAGTGGATTCATTCTTGACAAGAATTGGTGAAAAGGAGATATGATTTCAGGGTTGCATTTAGGTATACTGGCATTTTAAATAGAAACAAGAAAAACCTCTTGTTACATTATTCTAATAAGAAGCTCTTTCAAATCAGGCCTTTCTAGCAGCTTTGCTTCCTCTGCAAAGAATCAGTATTACTGAGGAATTGGGGAATAATTCTGCTGTTTACAGCAAGAGAACAGAGTTTGCATTGCATAGTTCCAGCTCTTTCTCCACAGGTCTAAAGGTTATAGCACCCAAACCCGAGCCACCCACCACTTAGCATGTCAGCATGTTCTATAGATTTGGGAATGTAGTACAGACTGGGCATGTCTACACAAGATGCATTAATGTACATTAGCCTAATTAATTGCACAGTACAGGCATGTCTCTACACATGCGTGCCCTTACTGCTCAGTAAAAATGGCTAATCACAACTAAATTTGATACCTGCAAATGCAGGTATCAAATTTAGTCGTGATTAGTTAATGTGCAGTAATGCATGTATAGACATGACCTGGCACTAAGTTTTAGTGCCAGGTTTGCCCAGGCACTAGGGGACCAACCTAAGCCCAGCCACAGGGCTGGGCTGCTCTGTGGCCACCCCTAGCTGCAGGGTATAAAAGCCTGCAGCCATTTGGTGCCTCAGGGCACCCACACCGGGCCCTGTGCACTCCCCTGGACAGTCCACAGGCCGCCCCTGCCCTTCCACTGCAGGTGCTGTGGGGCATACCCTCAGCCGCATGCCTCTCAGTTCCTCGCTGTGCCCCTGTGCTGGGTGCTGCTGGCAGGTGCCCAGGGCCAGCGATACAGGGACAGCTGCGTGGAGCCCAGAGAGCCAGTATGGATACCATGTCATCCATAGGCGACACGTAAGGGGGTAACATGCCCCCCCCCCGAGATTGGCCACTGCCAAGGCCACCGGCTGTGTCTGCGGGCAGTCTCCGCTCACCATCCCCCTTCCCTCCCCACTGCCGACACTGCTGCTGGCATATGCAGCCAGTCCCTGCTCGCCACTCACTGCCAACTACAAACGGTGCCCCCACCGTTTTGGGAGGCACCAGCTGCTCATGATGTCATCTTCATCCTCCCCGTCGAGGCCCAGCCCCACCCATATGTGCATGCCCATGTCATCCACCCGGGACCCCAACTGGAGCCAGGAGGACATTGGGGACCTCGTGGAACCCTGGGGAAGTTTGCGCAGGGCGGCACTCAAACACCCACATTTATGAGGCCCTGTTAGGTGGGATGTGAGAGTGCGGGCACTCCTGGCTGGTGCGGCAGTGCCACATAAAGATCAAGGCCTTGTGGGCACAGTGGGTAGCTGTGACCGACCACAACTGCAAGACCATGCCCTTTAGGCGGCAGCTGCCAAACGTTTTGTGACCCAGGATCCAGGTCGCAAACCTGCAGTTTTCACTAGCAGGGGCAGCCTGCCTGAGCCCCTGCCCTGCCTTGACCCCTCTGTTGACACATCACCAGAGGAGAGGCCCTTGGGTGCTCAGTGCCCTGCCCTGACCAGCTCTCCAGCTGCTATATCTACTAGCAGCTCAAACAGCCCTGGCCAGTGGCTGCCTTGGCCACTGCCTAGCCCCAGACCCCACCATGAGGAACTGCTGACCATCTCACTCCTGGCCATCAGCAGCACCAGCTCCTCCCCGAGGGGGACCCTGGCTGAGTGCCAGCCTGCCACACTATGCTGCAGACAGGAGATGCAGCCAGACACCGTTGCTGATGGGGAGGCCTGGGCTGAGCTGCCAGCCACGCCAGCCCTGGCCACATATTAAATCCTGCAGTGGGGGGAGAGTCCACCCAGCCCCTGCCCCCATTCCCTGCTTGGCCCGCCTGCACTCCCCTGGCCCTGGTCCACCCCACCCCCCCACCCCCCCCTAGGATGCAGAGTGACAGGACACAGTTTAAAACTTCATTCAGGAGCCTGTCCCCCCTAAGCTGGGCAGGCACAGGCCTCTCACACCCCAAGGAAGGCACTGATGCCAGTGGCAATGTTCTCCTTGGTAGTGGGGGCGAGGGCTTTGGGGGGGGGGGGCGGGGCTGGGGGGGGCAGAGACATGTAGTGCCACCACAGGTAGCCCTCCAGGTGGTGGTGGAGGTTGCAGGGTAGCCTGGGCTTGTTCCCTGTTCCATCATAGCTGGAGGAGAGGCCACAGGCCCCAGCAAGGATGCCGGGCCAGGGTTACTGCCACCCAACACTGGAGCCCCATGGATGCACCGGAAGTGCCAGTGGCGCATGCAGAATCAGACCCTCCTGCTTCAGTGGCTGAGGAGCAGGAGGCATGCACTGAAGCCTTCTGGGAGGAGGACAGGGCCCAGGAGGAGAGGTGACACCAAGAGGATATCACTCAGGGGAGTGCCTGGGAGGATGCACCAGACTGGGTGCAGCGCAAGCACCGGGCCATGCTTGAGCAGTGACTCCAACTCCTTCAGGAGCAGAATGCCATCCAGTCCTCAGCAATGGAGGCCATGGATGATGACTGCTGGATCTTGGACCTTGTCCTAGGCCTGGCCATTGCTTGCATGCCCCCACTGCCTGGCCCTGGCCCAGCAGGGCCCCTGGTGTCTGTCCACCCCCTGCATCAGGCCCTTGCCTGGCCCTGGGAGGAGGTCCTGAGGTGCTGCCTGTCCTCAGGAGCTCCTGACCTGGTCCCTACCCTGGATCTACCACCACCCACCTGAGCCTGACACAGCTCCACGGCTCATCTTGGTGCCACATGGCCGAAGACCCAGAGGTGCCACGAGTGGTACCACAAGGGGACACTAGCCCTGCTGGGCCTGGACTTGGACAGCCAGAGGGGGAGCTGCCTGCCCTGGAGGAGCACCAGCTGCCATCACCCTAAGACGAGCCCACCGCGGTCACTGCAGCCCCTGGACCTGCGGCGGAGCAAGCCAAGGCCGGAGTACTAGCCGCCTGCCCCCAGGCTTTGACCCCTAGGCACCTTTAGCCCACAGCTCCCCACTCCAGGACACTAAAAGACTGAGACTATTGTAAATAGTTTTCACATTGAGAAGAGAGTTTTTTATTGTTGGTGGGTGGTGGAAGGGCTCTGTTTGTTGGGGAGGGAGGAAGGATGGAGGGGGCTGTGTGTGTTGGGGAAGGAGATGGGAGGGATGGGGGGTGGGTGTTGAGAGGAATAAAAATTTCTTGTTTCAACATGTGCCTGGCATGAGAGTGGTGCTGGGGGTGGGCAGGGTAGGTGAGTGTGGGCGGGGGGCTGGGCATATGCCAGTGTCCTGGCATTCCAGGTGAGGCCAAAGCTGGTGAAGCAGGTCAGGGAAGGTGGCCCAGGTCATGTGAAAGGCATCAACCCACTGCTCATTGTCCCAGTCCTTGCCACCAGTGCTGGCTGGCACAGTGGGCCTAGAGGTGGTGGGGCTGGAGAGCTAGGAGGGCAATGGTGGACCCAGCAGTGGCCTCCTGGAGCTCCTCACCAGTGTGGCTGGCAGCAGCAGTTGCGCAGTGGCAGGCACCCTGGGAAGGCACACTGCAGGCAGCAGGCAGTAGCTAGCTGCCTGTGGGGTAGCGAGGCAGAGTGAAATGGCCATGGGCCAGGTGGCTGTGACTGCAGCAGGCCAGTAGGGCAACCAAGGCAGTCAGCAGGCTCGGGGGACCCTGTTCCTCGCTGCCTGAGCCAGGGGCTGAGTTAGCAATAGCTCTGGAATGCAGAGGGGGCATGAACAGAGCTGCCACATGCTGCCTCTGCGTGTGCCATGCTGCTCGTCTGAGCACTGGAACTGGCTGCCCAGGTAGCACCGAGTGGGGCTGTGTTTTAAAGATGACTGCTAAGAGCTGGCAGCCAGGTTTTGGCTTCAAACATGGCTGCCACGTGCCAGGACCCTGCATGTGTAAACACCTGCCCAAAATCACTTTCCGAGCTTTAAGCTAATGCACAGTAAATCTAGCCGCAGCTAATTGCATGTGTAGATATGCCCAGTGTCATGGAAATAATAAAACCATGATCACTGCACTTCTCTGGTGTTATCCAAGGGAGGTAGAGACATCTCTAAGCCTAATAAGATCAGTGGGAACAATGCACCAAACGCGCTAGGACAAAGGTTTCTGTAGTGCAGTAGGTTTGGTACAAAACGGCATGACTGTCACAAACGTCAACTTATCTGGATGCTCCAGAGACCAAGTACCAGGCTTCTCATACTCAGACTCTGGGACTCATTTACTGCCCTTAAGAGAAAATGGAAAAGACTGCTGCATACCTCGGAGCCTAGGTGAAGAGATGCATACCTTATCATTGTCAGAAGAGTCTTTTAGCCAGTATGCTGGCCCCAGGGTTCAGTTTGATCAGCCACTTTCCTAAGCCAAACCCACACTGTCATTTTGAATTCTTACTTTCATGGTGCAAAGAAAGACATATATATATAAATATATTTACAGGAGTAAACAGGGACACATCTAAAGAAACCTGTCTGATTAGTCAACCTGGGTGTTGACAGGAGATGGAAGGAAATCATTAAAGAAACTGCATCACAGATGTTGTAATTAGCTATGCAGTTGGCATCAAAAAAGGGAGGATTACATGGAGCCTGGGGAATGTGGAGATAATTTTACCTTTCTGAACAGAAGGGCACTAAGCTCTGCATCATTGCCTTGGAAGTAGGTCAAGAGGAAATGATCCTTCAATTCACATTTACCTCATAATTATTTCACAAACAGAAGACTGCACCATCCCCATGCGGGAGAAAGATGCCTCACCAAACAGCCTTTTTGCAAGAGTTCCTCCACTTGCTAATGCACCACCTATATATTAACAACATTTCTGATGTCAGTGCCAGTTGGTACTGCCTTCAACATGACCCTGTGTCAGTATTTTACCCTTAGCATCATCCCCACCAAAGCTCAGCCTCTCTCTATATCACCATTAGCAAGCCAAGTGCACTTGCTCAACAAAGGTGTGGCCAAACCTCCTCCATCACCTTTCCTAGTGTGACTCAAGCTAAAAAGAAGATCACTACCATTCCCAGAATCAAGACCAGTAATCTTTTACTAGCAGAAAAAGAGGAACATTTTGTACCTAGCAGAAACACAAGGATATATATGTTGAGATGGACTTTTTTTCTGGATTTCTTGGAAGGAAAAAAGAAACGTCTTTTAATGCGCATGTTCTTATATATGTGTTTGACTAACTTAAAGATGATTAGTAGTTCATAAAGCCTTGCTAAGAGTGTTATCAAAAGAGCATAATAATAAATTCAGGCTGAACTAGGTGACCTTATGAGGTCCCTTCCAGCCCTGCTTTTCTATCATCCATACTAGGCATGGGAAAGAGGATGAAATGAGAGCTAAGTTTTATTGTGTGTAGAGAAATAGAGCTGTAATGTAGCTATTGATGCTTTCTTCTCAGCTTTTCAGTAGTTGAGGTAAATGTTATGAAGCAGAAGAGCATACCTTTACATAACGTGTAATCGTGGTGGATGGGTCGGCTTCGACCTGGAAGGGTGTGGGCAGTGGGGTCCCACAGGGCTCGGTCCTTGGACCGATACTCTTCAATGTCTTCATCAGCGACTTGGACGAGGGAGTGAAGTGTACTCTGTCCAAGTCTGCGGATGACACAAAATTGTGGGGACAAGTGGACACACCGGAGGGCAGGGAACAGCTGCAAGCAGACCTGGATAGATTGGACAAGTGGGCAGAAAACAACAGAATGCAATTCAAGAAGGAGAAATGCAAAGTGCTGCACCTAGGGAGGAAAAATGTCCAGCATACCTACTGCCTAGGAAATTACCTCCTTGGTGGCACGGAAGCGGAAAGGGATCTTGGAGTCCTAGTGGACTCCAAGATGAACATGAGTCGGCAGTGTGACAAAGCCATCAGAAAAGCCAATGGCACTTTATCGTGCATCAGCAGATGCATGACGAATAGGTCCAAGGAGGTGATACTTCCCCTCTATCGGGCGCTGGTCAGACCGCAGTTGGAGTACTGCGTGCAATTCTGGGTGCCGCAATTCAAGAGGGATGCGGATAACCTGGAAAGGGTCCAGAGAAGGGCCACTCGTATGGTTAAGGGCCTGCAGACCAAGCCCTACGAGGAGAGACTAGAGAACCTGGACCTTTTCAGCCTCTGCAAGAGAAGGTTGAGAGGCGACCTTGTGGCTACCTATAAGTTCATCACGGGGGCA
>NW_005841929.1:3466665-3468982 GCF_000455745.1 Alligator sinensis | reverse complement strand
CTCTTTCCTGCCTATGCAGGGGGTCAGACTCGATGATCTATTGAGGTCCCTTCCGACCCTAACATCTATGAATCTATGAATCTATAACATTGAACAACATTATTTTCTATATAAATGACATATTTTAAAAATGTGTATAAATTGACATAGAAAAATAAGTCCTCCGGGACTTGGCCCGTGCGCCACGAGCTTTCAAATATTCCCGCCAGTGGCTCTGCAATGATGTCGGCCAGTGCCTTCAGCACCCTCGGATGGAGCTCATCTGGGCCTGCCGACTTAAAGGCATCCAGTTCTTCCAAATGACTCTGCACCATCTCAGGGTCTACGCATGGTAGTCTGGCGTCTTGCTGCTGCCTCTCTACAACCCCAGTGAGAGACTTGTCGTGCCCCTCACTTAGGAACACTGAGGCAAAGAACTCGTTGAGGAGTTCAGCCTTGTCCCCTCTGTCCGTCACCAATTGTTTCTGCCCATTTAGCAGGGGTCCTATTCCTCCCTGGGCCTTCCTTTTACTCCCAATATATCTAAAAAACAATTTCTTGTTGTCTTTTACTTGGGTTGCCATCCTCAGCTCCATGGCAGCTTTGGCCTGTCTAACTGCCTCCCTACAAGCACGAGCAGAGGAGGTATATTCATCTTTGGTGATCTCTCCCTGTTTTCACTTATTATGTGCTCCCCTTTTGTCCCTTTTGTGTTCAACTACAGGAAAATGTTGCCATTAAACTAAATATGGATGTTTCAACTTGGCAAATCTGGTGTCATGTAAAAAAAAAGGATCTACAGAATACCACAATGCATTAATGACACATTTTTAATATGTAGCATTAAACTGTCATGGGTACTTTCTGCAAAAAGGGAGAGATTTGAAATGGAGATATTAGGGAGCTAGTTTTAAACCATCTCTACTATGACCAAAACATTTTAAATACATCTACTGCCCTACAAATTCCAAGTGCACAGAGAATTCCTCCTATTCCCTATTTTCTGCTTTATCTGTACTGAGAATAATTAGCACATCTTCCAGTTCACTTCGCCCTTAAAATCAGTTCTCTGACCCAAACTTCTTGCCCTTGTCTACTGCAAAAAAAAAGCTACATTTGGGCTTTACCAGAACTAGCAAACACTACCTAAGTCTGGACTCCACTAAGATTTTACATCGTAACCTGGCCCCAGAAGTAATTATTTTGCTCATAGTAGCAGTATAACTATGAATAGTTCTGGGATAAACTGGACAGTTGCTGTTGAAAAATCAGGATTGTCCTTTCCCTTCAGATATGGATGTCTGACCTGTACATGCCACATCAATATTAACCAGGTCCTTCTCTCCTCTCTTTTCCACATGTCCTTGTCTTTCTAATCCACACATTTCCCCCTTGGCTGCCATTCCTATTCATTTCCTGATGTAGTATTTTTGTCATGAGCCACAGAGCTATGATAGAACAAAAAAGAGGCATTTATGGCTTGTCTACACATGGAGTTATTTCAAAATAATTATTCAGAAATAACTATGCCTGAATAATTCCAGATGCAGATATACTCTTACACCATTATCAGAGTATCTTGTTCTGGCATAAGCACTCTTATTCCAGTCTAGAAATATATGCAGCTAGAGTTATTTAGGAATAGCCTTCCCCCCTTAAATTCATATCCTACTTTAAGCTGAATTAACTTTTAAGTGAAGAATATCATTTTTCATTACTAGTCACTCTGTGGTCTCTGCTGAGTTTCAAAAGTTTTCTCTAATCATGCCAAAAACATCAAGAGTTTGCTTCACTGTATTCAACAAAGGCAAGCAATTGGCAGAAAGAAATGTATCAGCAAGACAGTAGGTAACCACATCCATTCTTTGTAGATATTTTGCGCAACTTTTTCCTGTGAACAAGATGCTCTGAAATGTAGATGTTCCAGCTATGGCAAGTCATAGCCTTGTTTTTTTTTTCCTAATAGAACCCTTCATCCCACCCTCAACTCACTGGGAGAACCACAGGATTGGTCATTCTCACTAATGACGGACAGGCCTCCAAGGGGAGCAACACTAGCAAGTACATAGCATTCAGATACTTTCTCTGAACATGTTAGGTATATTCTAGCCATTGTTCCAGCAGGTATATCACCATGCACAATGAACATGGAATAATATTGCAAATTGAGCAGAGTTGGCTAATGCATAGATGAAAGACAAGAGTATGCCTAGAAACATTGGGTGCTTACACGAGTGCAGGCAGCCTGTTGGGGAGGCACTCTAACTCATGGCACTTTACATAAAGCATGAGTTAGAGCACCAATGAACCCAACAGACATTTGCTTGTTGAATGTGTG
>NW_005841929.1:3444460-3466637 GCF_000455745.1 Alligator sinensis | reverse complement strand
TGTTTGAATTGGCCCTGGCCAGCAGGCAAAGGCGCTCCAAGAGCCTCCCAGGAGGCTGCCAGACTGCACGCCCCCCCCCCCCTCCACCCCCCAGCTGGCAACTGTCACCAGCTCATGGCAAGGGAGGAGCTCTGTTTCCACCCTGCCCTCTGCACAAGTGTCTGGACAGCAGCAGAGACTGCTGTGCCCAGAGCTGGGGCTCAGGGGGAAATGGAGTCCCCATTTCTACATCTTGTAGACCCCAGCTAGGTTAGCAGAGCTGTGCCCTTGTGGCAGGGTGACTCTGTTTCTACCCTCCCCCCAACCTCCACCTCAGTTCTGGGCATGGCAGCCACAAGGCTGTTGTTGTCAAGACCCTCAGGTGGGGGAAGGAATGGAGCCCCCCTGCCATGCCGGTCTGGCCCAACTACCCCTGCTGGGGTCTTGGTGGGGAGCCAAGCTGGGCCCATGAGATGTGGGGGCTCCATTTCCCGCCCCCCATGTGAGTGTCTTGACAGTGGCAGAGGCTACCGCGCCCAGAGCTGGGGCAAGGGGGGAAACAGAAAAATGCAGGTTAAATGAACATGATTTGACACAGCCAAATGCAAGACTGGATATCTAAGAACAAAAATGTGGGTCATGTGTAGAGAATGTAGGATAGCATCTTGGAAAGGAGTGACCCTGCAAACAATTTAGTGGCTACAGTGGACAAGCAGCTGAATATGAACTCCCAGTGTGATGCTGCAAGGAAAATTTTAACAGAATTCTTTGATTTATAAGTCAGGGAGGAAGCCGGAAGTGCAAACTCTGTACAGAGACTTCATGAGAACAACTCTGAAACATTGTGTGCACTTCTGGGGCATGTCCAGACAAGCACGCATGTGCAGTACACACATCCTGCACATGCAGGCATTCCCCATGCTGCTAATTTGCAGCATTGTGGGAAAGGCTGGGAGATCCTGGTGTCAAAAAATGCTGCACCTAAAGAAATGCAGGGCAGCGCACGTGGCAGCAGTGTGCACCACCCAAAACCAGAGCCAGGCTGGCCAGAGCCACATTCCTTCTGCTGGGCAGGCTCCCTGCTGCAGAATTGCCATGGCTGCAGCCTCCAGGACCCCAGGTAAGGCTTCAGGGGCCAGCCCAGGTGCTGGCCCCAGCTTCCTCTATCCCATCTGGGGCAATGTGCCACGCACCAGAGTGCATATGCACGGGGGTTCCCAGGGACAAGTAGCAGTGACACAACATATTGTGCCACTGCTGTTTGTCCCTGGGGAAACCCATGTTCCTGCTTATGGGAACGTACCCCTGGTGCCCACCTTTGAACAGGAACTCTTAAACACTGGAGAGGTGCAGAAAACAGCCTTAAAAATTCTGATGGAAGGTCTAGAAAAATGTCTAGCAATCAGAAACTTAAAGAGACCAATCTACTTTGTTCATCACAAAAATTATCAAGATATGATTTGATTATGTCCTATAAGAACCATCAAAGACTAAAGGACCCTAAGTATTAGAGTGCTCTTTAATCTAGGAGAAAAAGGCATAATTAGAGCCAGTGGCTGGAAACTAAAACAAAACCAAATTCTTATTATTAATTAGGCATGTACATTTTTAAAAAGGATGATTAACTACTAAACCACATTTAGCAAGGGAAGTGGTGAATTCACTGTCTCTTGAAGTTGCGTCAGTTGACTGGATGACTGAAATTCTAGAAGTTATCCTTTCTGGAAGTTATCCTTTAGTCAAAGACAAATATTTGGGCTCAGTATGAATGTTACTAGGTTACATTCCATTTCCCATGTTATGCACAAGGATAGACTAAATGATCTCTTTTCCCCCTATTTGGCACTGATAAGGCTATACCTGGAGTACCGTGTCCAGTTCTGGGCTCCCCCACTGCAGAAAGGATGTAGGCAAATTGAAGAGACCAGTGAAGGGCAACAAAAAAGGTCAGGGGCATATGATTTATGAAGAGAGGATGAGGGAACTTGATTTATTTAGTTTGCAGAAGAGAAGACTGGGTGGGGGGGGCAGGTGTGAGATTTAATCCCAGGATTCAACTACCTGAAGGTGGGGTTGAAAGAGGGTGGAGCTAGACTGTTCTCAGTGGTGGCAGATGACATAACAAGGAGCAGTGGGCTCAAGGTGCAGCAAGGAAAATTTAGGTTAGATATTAGGAAAGACTTTCTCACTTGAGGGCAGTAAAGCACTGGAACAGGGTACCCAGAAAGGTGGAGAAATCTCCATCCTTGGAGGTTTTTAAGACCTGGCTAGACAAAGCCTTGACTGGGATGAACTAGTTGGGGCTGGTTGTGCTTTGAGCACCGGGTTGGACTAGATGACCTCCTGAGGTCTCTTCTAACCCTAATTTTCTATGATTCTATCTAATGGCTTCTTCTAGCCTTAAACTCTATGTATCTTTATCTTCTCTTCCAAATTCTTGAAAGATATTGCTGTGTTCTGTAAAGGGGTTGTTGTGCACTCCAGCCAAGAATTGGTCATATTTCAGTGGGGTGGAAGATCATCCATTTTATATTTTGGGAGTGTAATGAGCTAATTAGGTAGTCATTAATTAAGTACTTAGTTTAGCCAACTAATGCAATATGCTACAATGTATTATACAATAGCATAATTTCAGGCTTTCTTTATAACTTTGTGTGGGTTGGCCTTTAATAACAGAGGTCAGAGTTTAAAGGATTTGAAAATCATGCTCACGCATAGGCTGCACACACGTTTGTTCATGTGATTTAGGAGAATTCTCCTGGGGGGGATTTCCTGGTAGAAAAACTTACCCAAAGTTTCCTGAATAGACATTTGAATGATAAGCTGCTGCACAGCTAAAGTGTCTCTGTGCACACATCTCAGCATGCTCTGCAGGCTCCCCAGTCTGCTTGGCAGTGAATGACGGCAGTGCACAGAGCAGCCCTGATTGTGTTGCTGGGAGAGACAGCTTGCAAGGCAGTCTGGGTTAGCCAGTCTGGGGACTGGGAAAGGGCTACCTGCTTGGCTGGAGCAGTAGATTCCAGCCCAAGTTATGCACTGTCCCACAGGACCTGTGCTATGGGCTGGGAGCAAAGCATGCTGGGAACCTTGAGGACTGTACTGAGACTTCTCTCAGAAGGTACATGTACAGAAGTCTGGTCTCCCAGGAAAAACTCTTCCAGGAATTATTTAACTCTGGTTGTTCCCATGTTATTTTTTTTCTGGTACAACCAGTTCTGCTCTGGGAAAAAAGTTCTGAATGCACGCTCCTGGTTTTTACTGGAAGAGTAGTGACTCTCAGTAGAAACTGAATGTCTATATGTGACCATAAAGGAGACTGGCATATGACAATGGTAAATCTCTTCCTATGCTGAAGTTTTATAAAAGTCAGAGAAGCGGTATTGTCCCTATAGCTTCTCTCTTTTTCCTCTGTTTGGTAGTAGAGCTTCTGCATCTCTGGCCCCCACTCATGACTGGCTCCCCACTATTGAATCACACACATTTCCATATCTCCTCCATTCTCTCCCCAACCCTTTGTTTTGGTTTCATAAGCAGCTGAAGATTTTATCTGAAAAGTTATTCATAGATTCATAGATGTTAGGGTTGGAAGGGACCTCAATAGATCATCGAGTCCGACCCCCTGCATAGGCAGGCAAGAGTGCTGGTCTATATGACCCCAGCTAGATGCATATCCAACCTCCTCTTGAAGACCCCCAGGGTAGGGGAGAGCACTACCTCCCTTGGGAGCCCGTATCTGACTTATAGAGTCAGATAAGTCACAATGTTCGCCCCTCACCAGATACATTCATCTCCTGGCACTGAAATTTTGTTTAGTTGATTTACCTGGATTAACAAATCTCAAAGATGTAGAGACCAGTTCAAGAGGATGACAGAAGACTCATTTTTTCCTCAAATGAGTTAAATCCTTTCACAAAGGCTGTGGTGAAGTACCATTGCTACTGCCATCACATAGTAGTCCAGTTGGTTTTGGAACTAGGCAATGAATCTTCCTGGTTTTCTACCCTGGCAATCTCAATCAATCTCTACAAGAGAGTGCTCAAAAGTGCAGTTCTGGCCAGGTGCTGGCCCCTGCTAATGGACTGTCTTGTGCATATTCTGCAGTAGATTGAAAATCTCAAATTTACAAATAATCTCTAGCATTGAAGGGACATTTTGCATGTGTACCTGCTGTTTATTAGAACTGTTCTGAGGTTTGTCACTAGCTTGCAATTATCAAAATTCCTCTGATTGCTTATGTCCAGTGTGATACATCTGCAAACTTGCCAAACATTGTTTATGTGTTGGGACATAACTGGCTGTAGAATCTGAAATGCATTTGGACAATATGCTGTCATTATCTCTGCGTAAGCATAGTACACCCTACCACATTGGTAGCATAGGTGGCAGAAGGCCGGGGTTAACGGGGCTCAGCCCTCACAAATGTGGGGCAGCAGGTAGGGCCATAAGGCAGCCCAACCACAGGCTTTGGGCAGCTGCAGCAGGGGTGGGCAGGGGGACGCACACAGCCAGGATCACAACCCAGCATGTGGATCACTGGCTGCCCAGCAAGGCAGGCAAGTACCAGTCAATTCTGTGAAAGGGAAGGGGCTTGGGGGGTGGGGAGGGGCCAGATTGAGTTCTCCATAGTGAGGGAGGGAGTGGGGCACAGGCAGAGGCAGGGGCTGGGGTGAATGGGGCCCTGGCCAGGCTGGGTGGTGAGACAATCAGAGCCCTGGTGGTTTGCCCGGGGGGCTTCCGCCACTGTGTGCACCCCAGCGGAGTGCCACATGCTTGCTGCTGCTGGGCTGCACTGCACCCCCTGCCTGCCCAGCAGCGGAACGCACATGGCATTGCAGGACTCTTGAGTCAGTACGGCAAAAAGCCCAGTGTGCAGTGGCAGCTGCCTCTGCCCCACACACAGAACAGGTGGATACATGCCCCCTGGGCCTCTTTCAGGGGTGCGCACGGTGACAGGAGCCCCCCTGTGCCCCTGGATGAGCCGTCTGAGCTCCAACTGTCCCACCACCTGGCCCGGCCAGGGCCCCATTCACCTCTGCCCCTGCCCCAGCCCCTACCTTTGCCCCACTCCCTCCCTCACCACTGGGGCCTCCATCAGCCCCCTCCCCCCCATGGCCCTTCCCCCATAGACTTACTTGCTTGGTTGGGTGGCAGGGGCATGTGCGTGCATGCATGCTCGCTCAGCCCCCGAAATAATTTTTTCTCCCCCCACCTATGTTTGGTAGTGTTCATCTGCTGAAACACTTACAGGCTTGGAAATGTCACGAAATGCCATTACGAGAGAGCAGACTAGTACATTGGGTAGATCCCCCAAAAGCACACCTCTAAGCTTTATCTTGGGTTAAAAGTTGTTTATAAACAGTTTAGCCTTTGGAGAACAGGTTGGATATTAATTTGACTTTTTATCATACCCAGGAATTGCATCAGTTCTGAATATTTATAGGTGGTAGATTTCCAGTTATAGCATTGATATGTTTTTCTAGCTCTGCCTATACTTGCTTTTGTCAATCATGTGCCTTAACAACCATAATTGAGCTTCTCCTAGTGTAATTTTTTTTCTATTTTAGTCCATCAATCACCCTTAGACTGAAGTATATATCAACATGAATGTAAGAAATCACTGACTACTTTCTGTAGTCCCTTTGCATTCTAGCGACTCTGAAAAAGGCCCTAAAGACAAATGGAACAGGTGTTCCATTTTTTTGCCAGGACAATACTAGTTTTCATGCAGTGATCTTTCAGAAAATCTGAAATTTCCCATGCTTCATTCCTTAAATGAAAAGATTTCAATTTCTTGTGACTACTGAGTGTTTGCTCTGGAGAACTTGCCACATAGACTAGAATTTGCTCTCTGCTTACCAGGAACAAACAGGCTAGTAGAACACATATTCAGTGTGATTAACAGTGATGGATTCCAGAGTCCAATAACTATAGTTACTATAGATAGCCAAATTTTGCCTGACATTTGGGGTTGAATGAGGAAACCCCCAGAGCTGAAAGTATTATGATCCTGTATAGTATGAGCTAAAGAACCAAACTCCCAAATCAGCGGTGTGACAACAAACCCCTGTCTTCTGTGGGTCATGCACAAAGGAGGATGAATAATTCATTTGGTAACACAATCCAACAGAGCTATAGATAGAACAGAAGTTCCATTTGGTAACTCATTTTGAGATTTCAGCGTCTGTTTCTATTCCAATACAGAATGAAATGGGAACATTTCAAAATTCTCTGTGAATGAATTGTTTTCACTTTCAACTTTGTATCTATTATAATAAAAACAAATAACAAATTCAAACTGAAGAGCCATTTAAAAATTAAAAATCCAAAATTTTTCTGCTGAAAATTGAAAACAGGATTTTTGCCATTGTTCAAACTTTTTACATTTTTTCTCTTCAATTAAATTTTAGTGACATTGATTTAGACAGACCTTGTATTTTCTGAAAGAAAATGATTCCATCGTTACAGCTGAGCTTTTTCCCCAAGCTCTACTAACCAATATGTTACTTTGCTCAAATTGCATATTAACAACACTTGTTCAGCATTTCATGATCAACTCATTCAGAATGCAAAGCTACTGAAAAAATATCCTTCCTGAGGAATATGCATATGTCACAACTGAGTCAGAAACTGGCAGTAGCAACAACAGCACACATTTGAAAACAGGGACTTTTACCTTTCTCAAGAGTAGTTTTCATCTTTACAACATCTTGCTATAAGATTGTCCCCTTCTTTACTTTTAAAACTTTATCAGAGAACAAAAGAACTGCTCTGGGCCATTTATGTAATGAGCACAGGTTGCAAACATATTTGTTGTTGCCTTGCAGCAAAATAGAGATGATAATGGAAAAAAGATGCTGAGGCACCATTGCTGTTTGTGAACAATGGCACAGAAGAACAATCAGGAAGTTTAAGCTGCTACCCAGCAACACATTTCAGGAAATATAGTTTGGCAGTTAGAACGGTTTTTCTTTGTGTTTCTAAATGCTTCTGGTTTCTTTTATCTTGACAAAGTGTGCCCATCAACAAACCTCTGGACATTTATTTTAAAAAAATTCTGATGCATATGACTAATTAATAATATCATACTACATAAATGTGTAGTCCATAAAATAGTTGATAACTGCCCAACAATCAACTCCCACTCAGTGAAAAGCTCAAGGGATTAGTACCTCATACTGTGAAGGTGGAGCAGCTTGGGCCTTTGTGTGGACCTTTTGGGACTGCAAGTGAGTTAATCAGGGGCTTTCCGTCAGCGAGCCCCTGTCACCACCCAAAAAGGTTCAGACCTATGGATTTTTAACAAAACCACATCTGCTGATCTGAATTATTGGGGTGGTAGGTAAAATGAGAAGTGCCCTCGTGTTTAAATAGGACATGAACTACACAGAACATTAAAGATCACAGGGAACACCTTGATATGCATCTAGGAATAAACAGGAAATCAGGTGAGCCATTTGGAAACAGGGACTTGTATACTCATTATTATGTCTTACAGCAATTGTCCTCGACCTTGTTAGATTCAAGGTACCCCTCAGAAAATGTTACCTCTCTGTTTTGGGGGTTTTTTTTTGACGAATAGAGCAATTTGCCTGTTGCAAAGAACTCAGAAAGACCACAACAGGTCAGAATATTTTAAACTCTGTGGATTCCTATTTGAAATCTCTGAGTTTATCTTGTGAATTGTGTTTGCACACCTAATGTTATATGGCACTCTGTGGCACCCTTGAAAGATCTCAAGATACGCCAGCGTGCTTTGGCACTCTGGTTGAGAATCACTGTCTTAAAAGATTAAATGTGCAAGCAGGCTCTCCTTCTGGACTGTCTGAAACTTTTGACTAATTTGAAAGTTCCCAGTGGAAGAACATATAACTGTAATCCATTTGGACATTGCTGCCACATCTGAGGGAAATGGTTACAGCTCACTAGTCAATCAGAAATGGAAAACTAGCATTTCTGGCCAAGCATTCTGCCTGAGAATCAAGGGCTGCTTTGGGAACAAGAGATGGAAACTATAAAAAAAAAACCTATTAGCACACTCCAACACACCTGGCTTCCATTCACTACTTTATACAGACATCAGTCAGCTGACTCTATACCAAAGGCTTCAGTGTCATTCCTATTCCTATAATGTGCTGCAAGACAGAAGACTTGCTTTGCAGGCCTCTTTATGAATGGAGTGCATCTTAATAACTGAAATAGATATCACAACACCATCCTCACTGAATGCTTCCCATTCCTACCACTGCCTTTTTTTTCATTCTTTCCTGCAATTTTTTTTCCTGGACTGTGGACCTGAACTTTTAGCTAACTTTCTCTTCTCCATGTTATTACCACTTGGCCATGAGAAAGCAAAGAACATGGAGCACCCCAATCTGAAAACAGAGAAATACTAATTGAGTATTCTCTACACATCCAAATCACTCCAGCTGCGCCCATACTATTTAACTACTTGCCTCCAGTATCCTGATGTGGAAGATCAGTAGGAAGCATGACAGTCCATTGTGGGCTTTGTTGTTAGCTAATTATTTATTTATTAGATTTGCCTAAGCTCTGTCCACACTCTGGCCCTATTCATGCACTATGCTCTGCCAACACTTCTGGCCTCGCCAAAGGATTTATCTCCTCTTACTCACACATCCACACCTTTTTAATGCTGCCCTAAATTCCTGGCTTACCTCCCTGATTTCAATACAATAAGCCACTAAGCCACTTCACATTCTTTCTTCAAATCTCTCTTAAAAAGTCACATTTCTGGAAGGCACAGTATTTTAGAAAGAAATCAGTCATCTGTAAGGCACCTTTAACAGCATACAGTTAAAGGGTTTTGCCGGGGCGAGTTTCCTTTATCTAGACACAGCCTAAGTTAGGGACACATTTAGCAAGAAACTGAGTATCATTCATTCCCACAAAAGCAATTAACCTTGCAATAAAGAACAGTGGGCATTCATCACTTTGGAAGACCAGGTGTTTAGATTGTAAATTCTTGGGAGTAAGAATCTCATCTTCCTGTGCTAGTCCTCAAAGCACTCCATGCACAGCTGTGGTGCTGCTATCATGAAAATACTTAAGCTTAATTACTAACCAACCTCTGGGCTTTGCTGAGCAAAAAACGTTACTAAAATGGAATTACTGCTGTGGGCCAGAAGAGAGTCAACAAGATTTAAGTACTGAAGTAGCGGAAAAAAGTCAATATGGATACCTGATGTGGAGCCATAGAGCTGCTATCAAGCCCAGCCAAGAGTGAAAGGGGTCAAAAAACCCAGAAGACTCCAAATGGTATTGAACTGATTTAATCACATTTTTCTTAATAGTATTAGCCAAAAACGGAAGCTCAAAGCAACATTTGCCAAAACTGTCCATGACAGGAAAGAGCATTTTGCAGCTTAAACGGCACCCCCCACCCGGGTGCATTGCTGCTGCTGCTGCCCCAGGCACAGAGCTTCCCAGCTGCACCTCTAGGCCAAGCAGCTGTGCACCTTAGGCAAAGTGTCACCTTGCAGTCTCACAGGAGGGAGGCACTGACAAACTCCACTAGAAAGGACCAGGAAAATAAATCAGCAGCTCATAAGGACTCCAAGGTACGGTAAGGTGGTCTTTAGGTCTCTGAAGTTTCCATTTCAAACCCATCCTGGGACACACACATGTATTTAGAGGGCAAGACTTTCTAAGGTCAGCTGGAAATAACACTTGTTCCTCATCTTTGGCCAATTCATGTTGAACTGAGTTTTCTGAATTCCCTGCAGCCATCTCCTCATTATGCAAGCAAAGTCATAGGCCTCAGATACAATGTTGGCCTATATATAGACTACCTTACAGTAAACTGCATGAACTGAAAAACAGGTCCCCGTCAGCTATTTGTCTGAATCTTAGAGGTGAGCTTTCAAGTGAGCCCAGGAGTTGTGTACAAACAGCAGCTTCCTGACCTGCATAGCCTTTCACGGCATGGTCTCCACCTGTCACAGTAGGGCCTAGAGTTATCGCCATGTGGCCATGAGAAAGTAGAGAACATGGAGCATCCCAATCTGACAAGAGAGATATTAATCTGAATAGTCTCTACACATCTAAAGCACCCCAGCCCAAACTATTTAACTACTTGTCTCCAGTGTCCTGAAGTGGAAGTTCAGTAGGAACATGATAAGCCATTCAGTACCAACAACACTGAGGTGTCAGAATTAGGTAATAAATCTGGTGGCGAGGAAGGCAGCGCTGACTTCTGCTCCTTTGAGGGGAAGTTTGGTTTTCAGGTGATTTCAGAATGAAGTAAATGACTGACCATTTGAAGCACTGACTGCCAGTCATGCCTCTGTTTTCAAACTATGGATGGGTTTGACTGAAAGCACTGATGCAAATATCTGAGCTTGGAGGTAATAAAGCCCAGTGACTCTCACATAAATAGAAACTTTTAAATCAGAAGTTTAAGAACGTAGAAGATGAAAGGATAATCTCCCTGTTGTTCCTCACTAGCTGGCCAACTGAGAACCTGGAATAAGACTTTGCAGGGATTATAAAGTGATGATTAAACTTCAAGTGGAGATTGCTCGCCTGTTCCTCAAATTCAGTTTCTTTTCCTTGTCTGCAAAGGAAAGAGCTTGCTAAATTAGCTATGTCAAAAGTTTATCAACAGAGAATGGTGGATGGTAGATATAATAGTGCCTTGTCATGAATATATCAAAAATAATATGCTGGAATAACTGGTTATGCTTTTGCACAATCAGCGAGCATGAGACTAGACATGGCACTGACCCATTTGCTACTGAGATGACTAATTACAGAGGAAATACAGATCTGTACTTGTATAACTTGGAAGTTCTGCAAAGTGGATGGTAAGTCTAAAGGTTAAAAGCAAAAGGAACAAATGTTCCTTTTTGAAAACCTGTGTTAGGATCCAGAAGGAATTCAGCCACTTAAAGGAAAAAAATGCAGCTAAAGAGCTGTCATCAATATTGTATTGACCCTGGGTTTTCATAAACCACTGTGGAAAATTGTTTTGTGTCTGTCTCATCTGGTAAAACCTCTGAGCAAATTTTTACAACATGCTGAAACCACTCCTGCAGTGCCAGGATTCTTACTATGTAATTATGTTTCCATTAGGGGTGTGTGAAACAGGCCTTATTCAATTTGGATTCGGATTCGGCCCAAATCAGGAACAGTGATTCAATTCATTGATTTGGATCACTGTCCCTGATTCAATTCGGCCGAATCTGAAGATTCAATGCTGAATCGGAGAATCAGTGATTTGGACATAGACACAGCTTTAAATGTTTTTTCTACATACCTTGAGGTACTAGGCGTGACTCATGAACGCTGCAATGCTGGGGCGGATGGAGCGTCCCACAGGAGTCTGGGGGGGCTCTCCACGTGCTCAGCAGTAAATCGATTCAGAGATTCAGAAAGATTCGGCGATTTGGACATAGATACAGCTTTAAATGTTTTTTCTACATACCTCTAGGTAACAGGTGGCTCGTGAATGCTGCAATGCTGGGGCGGGGAGAGTGTAGCCTGGAAGCGCAGGGGGGGCCCCAGCACGCTTGGCACCACACCCAGAAGTGGACCAGAAGCACTTCCGGTCCACTTCTGGGTCTGCCAGGGAGTGTGCTGGTGGGCCCCCCGCACTCCCCCAGCTCGGCGATCGGCTACAAGGGGACCCCAGGTAGCCCCCCCAGACCCAAGAGGCAGCAGTCGCTGAGCTAGGGGGAGACAGGGGGCCACCAACGCGCTCCCCAGTGGACCTGGAAGTGGACCGGAAGAGTTTCTGGTCCACTTCCAGGTCTGCTGCCGAACATGCTGGGAAGCCCCCCGTGGTCCTGTGGGACACTGCATGCATCCCATCATCGCAGCACTCATGAGCAGCCTGGTACCTAGAGGTATGTAGAAAAAACATTTAAAGCTATCTCTATATCTGAATCGCCGAATTTTTCCAAATCGATTCGGAGAGATTAAAGGGTCTTCTCATTTGATTCGGAGATTTGGCCACCAAATCAGGCTGAATCTCCGCTGAAGTTTCGCACAGCCCTAGTTTCTATCATAGATTTTTTTGGCTGAATGTGCTGTCAATTGAAGACCAATACTAGGGTCACAGAAACAACAAAAAACATATGAGGCTGAAGTTGGTTCCTAATTCCTAATTCCCAGTTCCTGGTTCCTTATTCCTAGTTCCTGGTTTCTTTTTCAAACCTAATCTTTATACAATTAAAGGTTGTTTGCAATGAATTCCATAAAGTAAAGAGTTGGGATTTCATCTAAAATGTATATTTACTCATTAAAATGTAAAATAATATCATGCATCAAGAACATAGCCCTGAAAAAAAACTGATCTTAGACTGGGTTTATGGGGCAAAATCCTTTTCAGGTCACCCCAAACCATATGTCTCTGCAATCGGGGGACTCTCCTGAAGAAGCCTGCGCAGAATCCTGACTGACCCAAAGTTCAGCATTTGCATTCCAGGCTGCCAACTCAGAGGCCCCAAGGCATGAATAAGAAGGTGGATTGGGGTTGGGATTACAAGTGAAAATCCTTTTTGGGTTACCCCAGATCAAATATCTCCACCATTGGTAGACTCTCCCAGAGAAGCCTGGGCAAAGTCCTGCCTGACCCAAAGCTTAGTTTCTGCATGCCAGACAGGCCCCTGGGCCTGAATAAAGAGCTGGGTTTGGGCTGGGGTTACAGGTGGAAAACCTTCTAGGGTCACCTCAAAACACACGTCTCTGCTATCCAGGGATTCTACTGAAGAAGTCTGGGCAGAGTCCTGCCTAACCCAAAGCCCGGCTTTTGCATGTCAGAGTGCCTATTCAACCCCAGGCCTTTGTACTAAATACATATCCCTGAATAAGGAGCTGGGTTTGGGCTGGGATTATGGGTGAAAATCCTTTTTGGGTCACCGTAACTCTCATGTCTCTGCCACTGGGAGAATCTTGTGAAAAAGCCTGGGAACAGCGTTTCCCAACCTGAAGCTTAGTTTTCATGTGCCAGCCTGCCAACTAAAAGCCCCTGGACCTGTATGCTATTTACAGTGGTACAAATATGGAGCTGTTTTTAGTCTGGGATTATGGGGCAAAACCTACTTCGATCATGCCAAAACACGTGTCACCCAAACACATGTCACCCTCCCAAACACGTGTCACCTCTCCTAAAGAGACCTGGGCAGGTTCCTGCTTGACCTGAAGCTCATTTTTGAGTGCCAGCCTCCCAGTTGACACCTAAACTGTAAAGCCTGTAGATGTGGGTGGGATCAGGCAGCAACATGTGCTAATGATTGGGTGGGGGGTCAGGAAGCAGCAAGTGTTGGGGGATCAGGCAACACAGCACACATGAGGGATTGGGAAGCAGTTTGGATCACAGGCTGGAATACCAGTGCACATGAGGAAGCAGGCAGGGGATCAGGCAGCAGCACACATTGGGATCAGGAGGCAGCAGATGTTGGAGATTGGGCAGCAGCAGGGGTAGACAGAAGCATGTGATATGGTTCAGGCGGTAGTGTGAGTTGGAAATTAGGTGGGGCAAGTGATTGGGGAGTCAGTGGTGGGCTGTGGATTAGGGACAGGTGACAGGGGTGCAGGCATGGGAGGCAAGTGGCAGGGGAGCAAGGTGTAGGGGTCAGGCTGCTTGCCTCCCCTCCCCCCCCACAATTGAGGACAGATTTAAGGCAACCCTCCAATAATTAGATTCTATACATGCAAAATTACAGCAAATTATAGATTTATAATATGTTATAATTTTCCACATATGGAATCTGCCTACTTGGGGTGGTCATCCTACATGCAAAGCCATCTTGGATTCAGGTAAATATGGTATTAATTGCAAAAATAAATTATCATTATTGATGTATAATATTCCATCCAATAGCAGAACATAGAAGATAGATGAAAATAGACAAGAACTGAAAATAACAGTATTAGCACCAGTAGTAGTAGTAGTAGTAGTGGGAATCTGTGTCTCGTAAAACATAGAATTATGCCAAGCAAGACATCAGCTTGTTGAGCATAATCCTTGCTTGAAAGATAAAGTGAAGCAGGAGTGACCACTCAAGGGCTTGAATGCCTGGGCAGTGTATATGGAGACATTGAGCTGCCCACACATCAGAGCTCCCCTCTCGGTCTTAATCCAAAGGAAAGACAGGTGCAAGTACCTCTGGAACCAGCTTGGCTGCAAGAGCTGCCAGAGCAAAGGAGATCATCCATTTGTCTGTCTATTGGGGCTCCACTCCTAGACTGGCTGCTGACCAGGGTTAAAGAGCTCAGTTTACCCTGTCATGGAGCAGACTTTAGTTTCACCACTTTTTGGTGGCATTTCCTCTGCCCGGGGTAAGACTATTATCCCCCTCTAAGGTGCTCTTCTGCACAAAGCCACAAGCACCCTAGACTTTGCCAGGTTCTTTAACTGCTCCCCAGCACTCCGTTATAATAGTCGCAGGTAGTTTCATCTTCTGTAAGGGCATTTGTACATGTTTGCGCCACAGCATCAGAAGCTTTTAAAAGCACCCAGCACTGTCATGCATGCATTTGTATACACGGCAAAATGTGCGTGAGCGCTGAGAAAATGGTGGTGGTGTGCTTTTGAACTAAAACACATCGAAGGTGTTTTAGCTCAAAAGTGCACCGGCAATTAATTGAGTCTGCCCCAGTGCTTCCGATCTCCAGCACATCACAGCGCGAAAAGGTATGTGTATAAATGGCCTAAGTTACAGTAGCAGGTGAACCTGACCTGACCTGCATAGTACAGTGTTCTTAATTCCCTGAGAGTGAGGCTTTGTATGTATTTAACTCTGTGTGTGTGTTCTTGCAGATGTCCTCATTGTTTTGGAGACATTCCTACAGCAACAACATGGCTTAGTATGCTTTCCTTCCTAGGACCTGTGGAGCTTCTTCAGTTCCTGATGTATCTCCATATCTAAAATTCAATCATAGTAATTCCAGCTGTCAGCCTCACCAGTATTGTACATTACCACAAGTATTTTTTACTTGCAATAGAAAACCCTTGTTTTAGTGAACTCTGATAAATTTGTGAATATGTCTGATGTTCTCTGTTAAATTAATCAGGACTGGTGGCATGTTTTAACTAGCAACATTCCATTTACTAAAATACAAGAGACCTTAATAAAGGATACAAGAAAGGGATTTGGGGGCCAAGGAAATAGGGTACTACCATCTCTGAAAAGCCAGTGATTGACATTTGAGAAGGCATGGTTTGGTAATTTGATATAGAGCTAGATATTCATATAGTTTTCTTTCAACTTACTAAATGTCATCACAGCTTCAGCATAATTCTTACATGACCAACTAATGTAATGTCATGTATAGAAATCTCTGGTGGAAAAAAACAAGGATCAAATGGAGCCTGAAAAGACTCCTTTGAGAGAGTCCCCCAATAGTGGAGAGGTGCAATCTGGGGTGACCTGAAAAGGATTTTGTCAGAAATCCCAGCCCAACCTTGTCCCTTAATTTATTTGGTGCTAATTACATAGCACACAAGCCTGGTGGGTTCTCAGTTAGCTGGTTGGCATGAGAAAGCCAAGCTTCAGGTAAGGTACCATCCCACTCAGACTCATTCATGAGAGTCCTCTTGTCAGGAAGATACATGGTTTGGGGTGACCCAAAGAGGGTTTTGCCCCATAATCCCAGCCTAAAATAAACTCTTTATTTGGCATGATATACTTAGCATACAGCCATTGAGGGGTGGGTGTCAAGTGGCAGGCTGGCACTCAAAAAACAAGCATTGGGTCAAGTAGGGACCTGCCCAGACTTCTTCCATAGAGTCCCCAGGTGGTGGAGAGATGTGTTTTGGGGTAACCCAAAAGGATTTCCATCTGTAATCACAGCCCAAACCCAACTTCTTATTTAGGCCTGGGGGCCTGTCCGTAGGGAGCCTGGCACACAAAAACCAAGTTTCAGATTGGGCAGGAACCTGTCCAGTTTTCCTCAGGAGAGCCCCCAAATGGTGGAAACATGTGTTTTGGGTGACCTGAAAAGGATTTCCACTCATAATCCCAGCCCAAACCCATTTTCTTAATTGGGGCTGAGTATTTAGTACAAAGGCCTGGGACCTGTCAGTAGGCAGGCCTGGCAGCCAGGCTATGTACTTGATATATGATATTATTTTATATTTTAATTAGTAAATATACATTTCTGATGAAATCCTAACTCTTTAGCTTGTTTAATTCATCACTAACAGCCTTTAACTATGTAAGGATTAGCTTTGAAAAAGGAACCAGGAACTGGGAATAAGGAACTGGGAATAAGAAGCCAACTTCAGCCTCATAAACAGCCTGTGGTTCAGATAAACAGGCATTGCCACTTGCACTCACTTTACCTGTTTCTATAGTTGGGCTGTCTGTCTATGGATATGGCTTCAGATTTTCTGATGGCTTTGAAAAGCCTGTCGATCTATGAATCAAGCCAAAATGTAAGATGCAAAGAGACTTGCTCAGATAAGGAAGTCTTGCCTTTGGCATATAGTATAATGAGATGGATACCAGGAAAACCTTTACAGTAGGAAATGGGTCTTGAAAATTGACCACAAAACTTTCCTTTAGATGACTGGACACAAAGCTGTAGAACCTCCTTTAACAAATGAGAGCCAGTAGTTAAAGTCTTTGGCTAGGGACAAACATCACATATAAACTGGTTTAAGTGATCAGAAACTGGTTTAAACCTGTAATAGAACAGATGTTTAGCGCACATAAATCAGCTTGGAAATGGCTGAAACTGGTTTGTGATAAACCTGGTTGAATGTAGTATCAGACTTAACTGATTTGGGTCAAACCAGTTTATGCAGTGTCTGTCCCAGACCACTTCCTGGTTTAAGTTAAATCAGACTCCCCCAGCATCCCAGCGTGTTCTCTGGGCTGGGCAGGGTCTCTACTCCACAGCAGGGCTGGCCCTTCCCCTCTGCTCCCTGGCTGCAGCTCTGGCAGAGACTACAGGCATTTGCCTGGCTTCCCCACCCCTGCTCTGCCTTACACAGACACCTCTCAGCATTACCTACCATACCACATGCTGGCTATGGTCCGTGCTGTGGGAGACCGGACAAAGGGAGACAGGACAGGCTTAGGGCTCTTTGAAGCTAATCAAAAGGTAATGTCCCTCCTTCTGTGGAACAAGTTGTTTAAGAACAGCTTGAACTAATGAGAAATCCTTTTGTTTTGGTGATGGAGTGATAAATGCTATGTAAACCCCTGCTGGCTCCCTCACTGACCAGCGAGGGGGGGAACCCCACCCTAATCAGAGCCTCCTGCCAGGGCCTGACCATGCCCCATCAGATCAGCAGTGTGGAAGGGAAGGGAGGACTGCTCTAGTGCCCCCCAGCTTCTAGCTTGAGCCACTGCAGACATATGCCTGCATTTTCTCTGTCCAGAGGGGATGTCTGTGTTGTTACAAACTGATTCAGCCTAGGCGGGTTAGACTAACCTGCAAACATTGAATCAATTCAGGCTCAGACTTTTTGAATGTCTGTCCCTAGCCCATGAGGTCATCAGTGTATCATCTGGATATTCAATAAATATTTGCATCTCATGACCACAGAGAGGGTCCTTCAACACTGTCTATAGCAAGCTAGGCACCTGAATGCCATCCAGGAGATTAAGCACATTTTACAAAGAAAGGACTGAGCAGTACCTGTTTCAGGTATGTGCAAGCTCCTGGGTTCCTGAGTAAACTTTGATTCGCATGTGTAAATACATATGTGCACATGTGCATGAGTCTTCACTCTGTTGAATTTTTCTTGAAAATTTAGGTGTAGATTTCTTCTTTCTTTGTTGCTGTTTATTGTTTCATAGCAGAAATGAGCTCTGCTCCTTAAAGAGTACAGAGCAAAAAACTAATGGAAGCTACACAGTGAGGCTGCCTATACATATGCTTGTGGGTGTGTGTGTGTGTGGGGGGGACGCATTTTAATTAGGTTCCTGTATGGGTGCTCTAATTAAAATGGCTCACTGTCACATGTATTAAAACCCTGCACATTTCATAATGGCCATGGGATGCTTTATCTAAAGCTCATTCAACCAGGTTTAGATTAAGCGCCCCTGCTAGGTTTGCCAACCCTCCATGATAGTCCTGGAGTCTCCTGGATGTAAATCTCCAGGAGACTGATGAGAGTCACCCAGGAGATAAAGGATAGGGGCATTCATAAAAATAAATATTAAATATTGAATACGACTTATACAGTAGTCCAGTAGGTTTTTAAAATGTAATAGTAATGTGCATTTGCCTTCCTGACAAAGTCTACACATCGTAATCCATAACTGATATATGCAAACATGCAGGCACATTCACGATGTGTGTCACAGGCATGTTGTCATTCCAGAAACCTCCCAGAATACAGAGTTGGCAATCCTGGGCGCTTATACAAGTAACAGGGGTTTAGTCCTTAGGGTTTTATTCTATGCCCCCTGAATTGAAACAGCAGGTTTTTAATTAAAAGCCATCATTTCAATTTTTCCATCATGTTATGGCAAGGAGCCCGATGCTTTTTCTTTTTTCTTGGAGCCAGAGGTTGCCCGCAGCTGAGGGGTGAGCTGCCGGTGCCAGCAGGCCAAGCAGCTCCTGAGCTGCAGGGGGCCCAGTCCTTCCCTCTGCAACAGTGGTGCCCCATGAGGCCTCCCAGGTGAGCTGCTAGCAAGCCAGGTGCTGCCCCAGCTCAGAGGCAACACATGGCCCAGTCCAACTGTTTCCCAGCTCGCCCAGGAAGCAGCACTGGTGGGTTTCCAGTGGGCGGGCTCAGGGAAGAGTTGGATCAGGCCAAATGCTGCCACTGAGCTGGAGCAGCACTTGGCCCGCTAGCAGTCTGCCCAGCTAGCCCTGGGGGTCATTGACACTGTGGAGGGAAGGACTGGGGCCCCCTGCAGCTCAGGGACAACTCGGCCTGCCGGCAGCCTCACTCCCTAGACTCAGGAGAGGCTGGCAGACTCCACTGCAAAAAAGAAAAAGGATCAGGCCCATCACCGCTTCTGCCATCAGCAGGCTCCTGCAGCTGGCAGGATGGCTGGGGCCACTCAGGAATGAGCTGGCTTGCCCCTGGGGCAGCGTAGGAAGGCAGCAGGAGGGCAGCTGGGTTTGCTGGCAGCCAGAGAAGGCAGCAGGGATGTACACAGGGCACTGGAAGCCCAGGAGGGCTCAGGAAAGCATTGGATCAGGTGCCTATGAACTGGAGCAGCACCCAGCTAGCTGCCCAGGCTTCCAGTACCTCATGCACTGTCCCTGCTGCCTTCTCCCACCACCAGCAAACCCAGTCACCTTCCTGCCATCTTCCTGCACTGTTCTAGGGGCAAGCCAGTCCATTCCTGGGAGGCCCCAGTCATCCTGCCAGCTGCAGGAGCTCACTGAAGACAGAAGCGGCGAGAGGCCCAATTCTTTTTTTCTGCGGAGCCTGCCCACCTCTCCCATTGCCAGGGGGTGAGCTGACAGCTGCACCATTTCAATTTGCAACAACAATGAAAACTCATTTTAAACCCCCAAAACATTTGCACATGTACAGTATGATGCCATGAAGCCACACAAGTGACATTTTAGTCATGTGTACATGGTAATGGTGTCATGTGTACAAGCGCCTCCCTAGCCTCTGTGGCCATTTTGAAATGTACTGGGCTTAGCACATGTGATGGTGAGATGACGCTGGAGCATTCTAATTAGAAAGCAAAGTAGACTTGATTAATTGAGTCTGCTCTGATGCATTCTAATTAGACCATGAACGAGCATGTCTATAGGCACCTTGAATGTTTTAGTCTATTAAAATGCTAAGCAGAAGTAAATGGAAGATAAGTGGCATCCTGCAGATCGAGAGCTAGTGAGTTACCTGGTTGACTTCAGGGTTCTGCTCTTTAGTTAAGAAATCCCAAACCTTTCTATTAACACTACAGAATCCCAGTATAGTTACTCAACAAAACAATGAATAGTATAACACCAGCCCCTTCAGCGTTTAGAATGCTTCAGATTTAAAAAAGATGGCTTCCTATTCAGGATGTGAAATTTCTATCCTAGGGAACAAGGAGACCAAATTTACAACTTTCATTACATATGTGTAGAAGCCTAGTGCTGAAAAACCTGAATATATGTATGTGGTTATGGAGGTGTAAGCGTGTTCAGATGGAGGCCCTGTTGTGGCTTGTTTAAGACCATGTGTCCACTAGTTCCAAAAGAGGCTAACTCTGCAAAGAACTACTAAGTGATTTTATTAAATGGTGTATTGAATCATTTTGGTTGCTTCTTTTTTGTATATTTTTATATGTTTGTTCAGTAAAACTGGCAAGTCCAAGTTATTAGAAAGAAATAGGGATGTATCTGATTGTAAGCAGAGTTATGCTACCCTTGGTCACACCTGAATGTCCTACCATCATAGTATGTTCAGCCTAAAGAAACTATTCTGATGAGATGTCATTGGTTTTAATGGCCTCTCTTCAGTCTTTTGTGATGCTGTATAGGTAGAGTTTTAGAAGAAGCCAAGATATTAATATCCTTTTTCCTGCTTTGATAGTTTAATTAAGTTTCTTAATCTAAAGCGGTTATTTTGCTAATTCCTTTCCAAGACTTCAGTATCTCATACTTCAAAAAAGTAAGAGAAGATGGGCTGTGATCATCTAAAAGCAATTAAACTATAAACAAAACTGATACTATAATCTGCACAGTTCTGACTTCTGTTCACTCCAGACTTCAGACCAATAACTCCATGCCATATCCTTAAACTCTGCCATGTCCAGGATGCAATAGAAAAGAATTACTTCTTATTATGTAGCTTCTTTCATACCAACAATGTATGGGACTTTCAAAAGTGCCTCTGAATTGGGCGCACAAGTCACAAAGCTCTTGAGCTTCTCATCAGCTTTTGAGGTCCAAAACATGAGAAATCAAGTCAGTATTACATGAAAGAAAAAAAAACATAGTGATGTAAGAAAGGATGCTCAAGAGAGAGCAAGACATAAGGGGTAACAGTCAGAGGGGATTCTACATGGCATTTTATGAGCTGAGAGTAGCAGATGAATGGTAGAAGGTATAATTTATCCAATTTAAACTGCTTTTGATTCTGTTAGGACAGGTCTGCACTAAAGAGTTTTGCTGGAATAGCTATGGCATTCGCAATGTGATAAAATCACAGCCAGCAAAACTTCCAGCTTATACCAGCAAAGGAGTCCTTCTGTCTGAATAAATTATTTTGTTCAGGGACCTAGTTTAACTATCTTGGTAAAGGAACCCCCCTTATTTAAACTGTGTTTCCACCGGCACCTTTGGTGGTAGTCTTGATGAAGTAAGTTAGTTCCCTGACTCAGCTCCGTATTAGTAGGCTAGAACAAAGCCTTTGAAGGTTTTGCAAACGGATTGATATGTTGAACTCCATCTTGAAATGGCTGAGAAGCCAGTGGAGGGGTTTTACTGATGGTCATGGATCTCTGTTTTTGTGAAAAGAACTGGAGATGCTTTCTTGGGGAAATCAGCTGAGTTGTACAGTTTGGGTCTAAATCTACCCTTCCCAGAAGTTTGTGAGGATGTAGAAGTAGGGTTTCAGCTTGGAGCTATCTCTGCATTCTAGCCTATAGCTTTCATGTGGCTACACAGATATAGCTTTCAAAAATTACTCCCAGAACTGATCCCAAAAAATGTACAATAAAGGGTGCAAACAAGTACCCACAAGCCCAGCATATGAAAGTGCACATTGAAATCTAGTAGTTGTATGCACAATCTAACATCTCTTTTGTAAAGATAAAGAAGCCTTTTGTTTGCACATTTACCTGACTCTGTGCATGTACACACATTTTACATGTACAGCTTAGGCCTCTGGTCTATTAAAACTAAAATAAGAAAAGAGCCTGTTATATCTTCTCAATTCTATTACAAGGAATGTTCATAAGGTCTCCTGACACCTACTTTTTTCTTCTCTTGTCCTGCCTCCTTTAACACAAGATGGTTAATAATAATAATAATAGTAATAATAATAATAGATGGATATGCAAACCTACCTTCTAAATTCAGGAATCTCTAAAAGATTCCCTGTGGTTCCATCTCTAGAATTGTCAAGTTTCTAACTCTTTTCTTCCAGAGTTTGCTATTAATTATTGCTTGTACGAGCCCTTTATGATCCATACATGAAGTGTCTTCATCTGTGTAAAGTGGCATTACTACTGCTACCCCAGTGCACTCAGTGTATGGTATTAGAACCTGATGTCCTGCCAAAAGTAACACCCTCGAAATCTTTCAACGGCTGTCTCTGGGATCC
>NW_005841929.1:3417464-3444429 GCF_000455745.1 Alligator sinensis | reverse complement strand
CTCTTTCTGTGTTGTCCCTGGGAATTCAATTTTCAAATTAGACAAATATTAGTCCCTTTCCTTTTGTGATAGGAAATGGAGTTAGGGCCCAAAGTTTTGGAGTTTCACCTGTTTTTTTCATTGTCTTTCTGATTGGATTTTTAAAAGTATTAACTCCTGCACAAAGTGAGGTCAACCTGCTAACAGTCATGTGAGTGGAGGAATTGGTTTTGCTAGTGATTTATGTACACTTTGCACTGATATGAATGATGACAGAAGGGGCAAGCTGGTGGAAAATCAAGCCCACTGTCTTGCTTATCTCTGGCCTCCAGAGAGGTTCAGCACTAGGGATGTGATTCGGGAGGCAGCAGCTATGGCACAATATACCTAGAGATTGGGGAGATGTCAAGCAACCCCTTAGACAGGATTTTATTTTGAAGAGTTCCTCAGTGCGGATGTTGCTCTGCGGGATTTTTTGGATGTGCTGAGTCAGTGAGTATAACAAATGACTGCTTGCTCTGAAGCTGGGGGGAAGTTTGGGCTAAGGGAGCAAATACCTCTGGTCAAAAGGAATGTCAGTTACCCAACAAACTATAATTTAGAGAAGATGCAATTTCTTGCAATCTAGAAAGCAATTAAATTCAGCCTCAAATATAGCTTTTTGACTTCCTGGAGTGGGAGACAAAGGAAGCAGATTGGAACACTAAGAAATTGGCATGCATTTGCTATTGTATCTGGTATCTACTCAGTAGTGTATGTGTAAAGTAGGGACACTTGGAGGTGAGTATATAAATAAGGATGCAAAACAAATGCCTTTGATTTCTGGTAGAGTTCAGAATATGAATCCAAATTTTTCAACTGAACTTAGTTCTTATAATGGGTTGAACAAAGTGGTTCACATAACCCCTTAAATTTGAGATGGGCAAGAAATGGGCAGGCAGGATGGTAGGAAAGCTGAACCTGGAGTATCCAGGGAAGTCTTGGGATTCTAGTATACTCCAGTGATCTCAATCAGTGACCCGATTCCCAGTATTCTACAGTATATCTAGCCGCTTACACAAATCCAGGCACAAGGTTTGGAGGAGAGATAACAGTATTTCTTTTACCTTGTCTTGCAAAACTCTTATTTGTCTTGAGGTCTCTGCCTCTCCCAATGAGCTCACAATTGTTTCAGGTAAGAGTATGTTATACATGCCAGGGGTGCCCCAGATGAAAACCAGACCAGAGGATGCTCAGTAACAAATACAACTTTCCTACACCGTTAGTATAAAGGACACTACCTATAGCACAACTAAAGGAGTCACAAAGCTGTATCTTCACACCCCAATTCAGTGGGAGGAGAACAGGCCCTGCAGTACACACACATTCCCAAACAAATGCTGTGATCAATAAATCCCAGCATCCTTTCAATCTATTTTTCCAGTTCTAAAATGGTGTTAATAATTGGTCTTCTGGTATTATCAATTAAGCCAAACAGGTAGTAGGAAATTTTGTTTGGTTATCCCAGCAGCTTGTATCCTGGGAATTCAATCTAGAAGTGTTCAGAGGTGGTGGGCTTATCTATCAAACTAATACTGATATGGTGCCTTTCAATGCTAGGTCATAACACTCTTTATGGCTAGGGACAGACATTCAAAAAGATTGATCCTGAATTGATTCAATCTTTGCAGGTTAGTCTAACCTGCAAAGCTTGAACCAATTTGGAAGTGAATAGACATTCCTTTTTCATTTCAGAAATGCAGGCACATGCCTGCAGTGGCTTGGGCTAGAAACCGGGGGGCACTAGAGCAGCCCTCCCTTTGTTTCACAGTGCTGAGCTGCAGGGGCAGGGACGTGGCAACAGGCCACTGATTAGCCCAGCAGGGAATTGATAACAGTGTTTGTCACCCCTAACTCAGTGTTTATCACCCCATTAAGAAAACAACAGAGAGACATTAAGCTACCTGTTGATTCTGGAGCCAGCTTGTGGTCTGCTAGTTAATACACAGATACCTCTCAGCAAGACAGAGGGGAGAGGGGAATTCCTGCTTAGCAGGGAGTGGGGAGGGGGAGGGGGAGGAGGAGAGGGAGGGAGGGAAGAGAAGCAGCCTGCAAGTCTCTGCTGAGCTGCGGCCAGGGAGCAGAGGGGAGGGACCAGCCCTGCTGTGGAGCAGAGAGCCAAATCAGCTAACTGTGAAACTACATTCAGCCAGGTTTATCTGAAATTGGTTTCAGCCATTTTCAAACTGGTTTATGTGCACTGAACATCTGTTCTGTTACAGGTTTAAACCAGTTTCTAATCACTTAAACCGGTTTAGGTGTAATGTCTGTCCCTAGCTTATAAGTGCGTGTGTGTGCACACACATGTGGTAAATTGAAGGAAAAAACTGAGAGAAGGAATCAGTGGCAGAGTTGGAAGTAGAGTCCAAGGTTCATAACTCTCACATACTTGTTTTAACTCCCAGAAGATATTCCATGCTATTTTGACCAGTTTGTATTTAGCCTGCACATTTTCCTTTTAGCATGTCTCTGAGGCATTTAAGATGCTGAGAGGTCCAGGTATAATTATGCTGCACACATCAATAGCAGCCAGCCAGCCTGTATCCTGCTTACCCTTAGGCCAGTGACAAATTCTCATCAGACAGGGAGAAAATAGAACAGTGTATGAGGCTAGAAAGGTAATTGCTCTCAGCACAATAGTAAGGATGGCTGTATTTCTCTCATCTGCAGACCCACATGATGCACCTCTTTGCTTTGCTTTTTTATTGTTGGCTGGGATGGAGATACCTTTTGCTGCAGCTGGCCAAGCCACTGAGTCAGCTGCTCCCATAGGAGAGATAATGTCACTGTTTATACATTGTGTGAATGAGGCAACAGGAAGTGCTTTAGACATCCCTTTCAAATCAATGTTTGCCACACCTAGGCTGCAAACACCTGAATTCACCAACACGCTGGCACAGTTCCTAGCATTCAGGGGCTGCTTCCGTACTGAGAGATTGTAAACCAGTGGCCCACTGGGCCACTTAACTGCAGACCCCACAATGCCATTGTAGCTCAGTGGCTCTGCAGAGCCGGCCTTAGGTAAAACGGCGCCCTGCGCAAACTTATATTTTGCCACCTCCTTCCTTCTTCCCCCCCAGCCCCTTTCCCCTCCAGAGCCTCCAACCTGCAGTAGTGCCACTGATTGGAGGGGCCTGGTGCTGCTGCTGTGTGGGCGTGTTTACATGCTCCTAAACTTAATGCACATTAGCCTAATGCACATTAAGGTGATTTAGGAGATCATATAAATATGCATGTGCGAAGACACATTAATGCGAGTGTGTGAACGAATTTAGGACTAAAGTTAGTCCCAAATCAATGGACACACACCACGTTAATGTGCGTTAGTGAATCTACGTGTTCGCTAATGCGACTTAGCTATTCGTGCATAAATAGATACCTGCTTTATGCAGGTATCAAATTTAGGCTTGAGACGCCTAAAATTACCATTTTTAAGGTGCATTAAGGATGTGCATGTGTAGATGCGCACTTTTAATGTGCCTTAAATTGGGTGACTGGACCTTAAATGTGCACGTGTAGAGACTCCCTGTGTGTGTTTCTGTGTGTGTGGCATCCCCCTGACCATGGCACTTTGCGTAGTCATCCATGTCACCTACCCTAAGGCCAGTTCTGTTGCTCTGGATTAGGTTTAAAGGTTTACTGCCAGAGAAAACTCGAGGCCATGGGGAGGGAGAGTTGGTAATTAGTTATAGAGCCATTTAGCTTTGCATCATGAGCTAAAAACTAATGTTGTAGCTGCTCTGCTAAGACTGTTTTTGAAGAGGACAGTTAGCACCAACTGTGATGTGGACACTGTTATCTTAATATCTTTACATAGAGATCTTCAAATCCAGCAAGATCTGAACTCACTATGTGTGTGTCATGGATGAGCTGAGGTGCAATTACAAGCACTGAATGAGCTTGGAGGTTAAACTAACCTCTGGCCTAGTCTTCAGTCCACTGTTTTCTCTGTTTGAAAAATTGTGTGAATCTACACTGAAAGCTCCTTTGTGGCAGCAGTTATACTACCTTTACCAAACAAAAGAAGGTTTCTTCTGTTGTGTGGCAGCCAGAAGAAGATACATATAGAGTATCTCATTTTTTCTGCTGGTTTTAGATGTCTCTTCAGTAGCAGGTGCCTTCTTAAAGTGCACTTTTCATTCTGCTGGAGATCTGCTGCAATGGAGCTACACAGAATCACCAGAAGTGTGTGCAGCTTGGCAGTGCCAGCCACTGTCTGGTACCAAGATCCCTGGCTTATAGAAATAGTCTTTCTTTCTCAGGCTGTGGCAACAAGTTGGGTAATGTGGGAAATTTTGAGAGTAGAAAATTTCAGCCTCTAGAACTAGTCAACATTTGGACCATACCTGCTTTTTTATTACTTACTAGTGAATTGCCCATCAATAATGATGGGGTGGTGGGTGGGGACAGAGCGCTGAGGGCCACCACCCTGCGATGCCACTGCCACCGCCACCTCCCAGGAGCAGGAGTAGGGGGAAGTTTGCATGCAGCAGCCGCCAGCCACTGACCCACACTGCCGCTGCTCTGCGTCTGGCTGTGTGCCGCACCACCCGTTCCTTTCTCCCCCCACCCCCGCTCCATGTCCAGCCCATTGACATTCCCCACTTCCCACATTTGGCCATCTGTCTATGTGTCTGTCTGAGTGGAGCACTCTGATTGGTTGTTTCAGTAAGCATTGTGATTGGCTGCTGAGACAGCCAGTCAGAGTGCTCCAAGAGCGTTAGGGACAGACAGATGCACAGACAGACAGATGAAGCCCTTTATATATACAGAAATCTCTACATCTGCTGTCTTCTGACTCTGCAAGACTTCCCTCTGCTGAAAGAGTGGATATTTGTATTTGGTTGGGTTTAGAACCATCTTTCCTATCTGCCTAGGCCTCTCCCCACAACCCTGGGCTTTTTTCCTCAAAGATTCTGTGGTATCCTGAGGTTTGTGGCCCCCTCTTAACTAAGGGTGTTAGCTTTAATTTCGGATGTGTCTAGATCTACCTTTCCAGGCTTCAAAGAGAGCTCACCCTGTCTCAATTTTTTTCCTGATTTGTCCCACAGAATTAATTATTTTCTGGTCTGTGGGCACTGCAGGTCTTTTGTTCCAGTAGGTTCCAGCCTTGAATCCTTTTCCAGGATTCAAAGAGATTGCACCCCACAGCATTATCTTTTTCATTCTTTATCCCTTGTACTCAGCGAAGGCCTAGTTTCTGTGACCTGCCTGCCGCATTTGAGGGGGACTTCCATTGTTCTGCCCACCACCACTCTCTGGATATGAAGACGCCAGCACTTTTCACAAGCACTAAATCCACATTCGCAGTGTTTTTAAAAGGTTGAGCTGCTGAGCCAGCTGAACAGCAGACATCAGAGGAGGGACCTCATTCTGTGAGAGCTTCAGAATCCTTCATAGGTGGAGCCATCATAACAAAGCAAAGGCTATTTGACAATGCTCATCCAGGAGACTGGAATTTTGTGCATCTCTCACTCAGTTTTTTTCACAACCACATGCTAAAAATAAGGGCTGATTAAGAGATCATTGCAGCATCAGCTTCCAAGTATCTAGCACATGAAGATCAAGACAGTTCAAAGCCACTCATACTGAAGGAGGGGAGGAAAAGGGCAGTGGCAGATTAAGCTTTCTTTAAAGCATATTATTAAGTGGTTAGATGTCTCTTTTCCATGCAGGGTTCCCAATGGGGTATAGGTCCTGGCAAACATGAGAAAGTTGCAGCTCATGTGCTTATAACTGTATTGGTTTTCATTGCTAAATAATTCCAGTTGGAGAAGGGCCATGAGTCTACATATCATGAGGGGTGGTGTTATGTCCATCCATCATACTATAAGAACCAGATGTTTTGCTAAAATGATCAGCAGTGGAGGAATTAACCAAGTGGATAATTAATTAAGCTGCATTGAGATGGATTGGGGTGGTCTACGTCTAGATAAAGAGCCAAACTTTCCATGTGTCTACAGACCTGGGGAGACAGGAGGGCACTGGTGGTCCTGTGGAAGGTTTCTTTCCCAACTTTATGGGGTAGAAATTTAGGGCCTGATTCTCAATTACCCTTTGAGTATATCTAGACTGAATTCCCAGTGCTGAAATATGTTATATCTGTCCACTCCTAGTTGCATGTGTCACACCTATAAGCAGGTCCATGAAACTCCTCAGGGGGTGCACACTCCAGTGCCTTCCCAGAGCCATGCTTGAATTGTCTGGCATGGCTGAGGGTGGTTGCAGTGGGCATTTGTAGTAGAAATGACTGCTACATTTCTGTATGTGGCTTGTGCAAGCAGGATTGAGCAGGAGAGTGTGGTGTGCTTGAGAAAGAGTATATGCTGTAGCCAGACCCTAACTCTTTGCAATGTGCTCCCTTTTCATGGTTAAGCATGAACTTGGCCACAATGACAGATACAAAACACCTCTCTGGGCCTACTTTTACTAGGTTTGGTTTCCTAGCTGACTGATAAAACCAAAGATAGCAGAGGAGCAATGTAGTTGGTTTCATAGATATATCCTTTTAACATTTCAACATAAGCTTTGTGAGGTGACTACAGTGGGGATGGATACCAAAATGATTTACTCAAAAATAGTTTGGGCAGCAGTACCAACAAGTGCTGAGCCAGTATTCAGACAAGAGGGCACACTTTGTGGCGGTCTTTTAAGACAATCTTTCACTCTGTATGGGAGTTAAAACACAGGACTGGGTGCAAAGAGACTTGTCTTGCAGTTCTAGTTTTGTCCCTAACTTCTGTCCCTAACTTCCTGTGTCTTGATTTACTCAGCTATAAAATAGAGAACAAAGACCTCCTATGTCATAAGGGAATTGTTTAGCTAACTTAACTGATGTGTACAAGGTGCTTTGAGACAGATAGAAGGTGGTATAGAAGTGTAAAGTATTGCTGAACTATTGTCTTTGAAGAGACATTTTTTTTAATACATGGACACAATAGGCACAGAATGAAAGGTACAATTTTGGCTCCAGTCAAACTAGTAGGACTAGTTATTCCTCTCAGATGACTAAAGTCTGTAGTGAGTCTGGGACTTTTCTTTAAAAAAAAACCACTGTTTTTCAGGGATGTGAACAGAAAGGGGAAAAAAATCCCTGACAATTAAAAGGCAGAAAACTCCAACACATCATCTCAAATACAGCTGATGGATTTCCCCAAAATTTCCAAAATTAATTTTCCTTTGGCCTGAGATATATGTATGAGAAACATTACCCCAGAGGGTTATTTTGAGAAAGGTTGAACATGAGGGGGGAGTTTTTAACTGCTTGAATATAAGAGTTTAAGATAGAAATTCTTTCACAACCCTAATTATAGCATCACCCAACTGAATTATGACAGGGAATATGACTTTCCCAGTATACAAAAAGCTATAATTGCATTCAGTGACATACACATCTATTTTAGCATCCAGCAATCTATCCTTCTCCCAGACCAAAAGGGTCTAATGTTAGATTTCTTTTTCTCAGTCAAACCTTGCTATTTCCAAATTCTAAACTAGCGGTATCCAAAGTGATACAGGAAGTAACTTATGTGGGGTACAGATAATTTGGGTGTCTCCTTTCTCCCCCAGATATTTTCATAAACATTTGACTGACTAGCCACACTTCTAGAGGTGGATCCAATGGATATTCCAGCCCTCACTCCCCCATTTGTCTTTGTACCAGTAGATTCCTGCACTTGTGTGATAATGTCTCTGTTTGCTTATCAGGTTGTCCACTGCTGGCCCATTTTTTTCAGGTACTTGATATAATTGTAGTTACCTTTTCAGTAATTCTTTCTAAGGATCACAGTATATAACAACTGTAAAACTTATAAACACTTTTAAAAATGAACTGAGGCTCAGAATGTCCCTGTGACATGTTATCCCCATTTCACAGATATGGAAAAAAGTGCTGGCTGGTTGAAGCCAGAATTTCCAAACATGGCTGAATGAAGTTACAAACCTAAATTCACAATGAGCCACCCAAATAAATGACCTGTTTTTTTCAGACGTTCTGAGTAACCTTATCCCCCACTGAAGATGGAGAGGGCAGCAGATGGGTGTTCAGCTCCCCTGCCCTTCTGAAAATTGAGTCCTTTATTTAAGAGTCCTAAAAGGCAATCTAGGGATATACTGGATGCCTTCCAGTTTGAAAATTCTGGCCTAAATTCACACAAGGGACCTAAGTGTTTCATGGCATCTGCAAGCATTAATAGCTGCATAAGGTGAGGATATACCCATGCTGAGCCTTAGAACTGTGACTTAACTACCAGATTACCCTTCTGTCTCCTAGGACCAGTAGCTCCTGGGACATATTTAGCTGATTTTTCAGCTGGTGGGACTCAGCTTCAGAAGTAGGAAGAAGGGATTGAGTGGCTTGTTGTCCAACAAACTCCCTTAGGTATTCCTGGAGCCCCATGGCCATGATATCTGTCCATCAAAGTTGAGACTTAGGATGGAAGACAAGCACCAACTTGGAGACCCACAAAGAAAATTAACCTGATTTTCAGTTACACCAACAGTATAAAGGGTGTTAACATGTAAATGACTACTGTAAAAGGTATTGATATAACTGAGGATGAGGCCCAGGGCTTCCTTTTTAGAGGAAAGATCATATACATAGAAGAAGGGAAGTTGGGGTAAGAGTTTGGTTTTCAGAAGAAGGACTTCAGAAGAAGACAAATGAATGTAGCTCAGTTCCTGCTGGGAGTTCAGGAAATGGTGAGAAAGCTTCAACTGGAGTGAGGAACTAAATAAATATAGCATCTCAGTTCTTAAGAACTAGAAGACCGTGGCAGCTGATGAGTTATTCATCTCTTCAGGCATCTGAGGGGAGGCCAGAAAGGCTGATGGAGAACGTGCGGTTCAATTCTGTTCAGGGAAAGATGTGGAAACTGGTGTGATCTATAACCCAGTATCTTCTTTAGTTTGCAGGGGCCATAAACCTACAAAGACTTCAGCTCTGCAGAAGGTTTTTATTACTCTTGTTTAGTTTATTTTTATTACCAGGTCACGATTCATCATAGTAGCCAGAAGGGCTATTGCACACTGCCGCAGCCGTGCTCAGGATTCTCTTTATACACTGAATAAGAACCAGGCGTCTGCCTCACCCAGGCTGGCACTGAGTTCTGTGAGCTCAGTGTGGCTGGATCAGATATCTCTGTATGTAAGTCAGGTGGCAGGGGCCGCGTACCAGGCTGGCAGTGAGCATGAAGAATCCCTTTGGGGACCACACTGAGGATGGACAGTCCTGAGCAAGACTGCTTCTCGATTTGGAGAAACCCAGAGAAGGTTATGTTGCATGCTGGTCTCCACAGGGACTTCCCTTGAGGTGGGCATGATGCCCTTGGGCAATCAAAGAGAGCCTACCACCGTGTGCTGACCCCGAGTTGAATGGAATTTCACTGCCCGTGTAGATGTTAAGCAGAAATCCAAGGCTCATTTACTGCCTTTGTTTGGCATTTGGGCTGTCAGCCTTTTAATATCCCTCCCAGTGAGTAGGAGTTCACAGGCCACATGCTCTCTTCTGCCCGCTGTGTGAGGGAGGGGAGCTCCCAAACGGCCAAAATTTGCCCCTTGTTTGCCCTGTGCCACGTGCTGAGGTGGAGTCTGAAATTAAACAATACAGAAGCAAAGGCCAGTGACCTATGAAAGCTGCCAAACAAGCCAGGATGGGCTGGAGAGGAGGGGTCAGGGCAAGGGCGTGAGGTGTTTTTGTCCCCATACATGTTTATTCTGCCTGTCAGCTGACCTTGTTTTTCTGAACTGCCCCTTGATCATGGTCTTGGTGCAGCTGTGCTGAGCTGCTACCTCTTTGTGCAGGCAAATGGTGCCACTCTATACAAAGAGCCTCAGCATCCCCATTCCCCTCTACAGGGGCAGTATACAACCACCCCCAGCCACAGAGCATCTCTGCTCACTTTCAAGCTCCTGCTACTTGATATGGCACCTCCAGCCTTTTCAGTCCTGCTCCCCATTTACCATCTCCCCCTCTAACTTTCAAAGTGAAGAAAATCATTTCATTTTTAGAAACACTTTCTTTCTCCTGATTCTCCTGTGGCTCTTCACACTGCGTGCCTCCAAGCAATTCAGAGTCCCTTGGTCACAGGAAGTGAGTTCTGACTGGTAAATCACATATTTCCATTTCACTGATCTCATAGGCTGATTTTAGTGTTGATGCCCTGGGATCACTACCACCCACGAGCACAGACTTTCTGCACCGGGCATGTAAACCATTGCTGCCATCCCTCTGACACAAGGCTCTGGGAGGTTTGTCTCCATAAAGCTTCATGGCTGTCTTCTTTAGGGATCACTTTAATACTTCAGGTTGAAGACTCAGGGAGGTGACTGTAAATCACCAATGTCTAGTTCTAGACCTCAGTGCATTGTTAAGGTTCTGAGAAGTTCCAACCTGTTTGCTTCAGGTTTCAGGGTGGAACAGGGAATCCTGAGAGGCAGCAAATACAGTTTTTGCAGTGTTTCTGTCTGTCAATGGGAGTAGAGGTTGTTAACATTTGTAGAATAGAATTTGTGGAGGTTGTTATTTGTAGACTGGTTGTGTTCTCAGGTTTGTATGGACATAATGGGAACAAAATCAATTGGTCTGACAACGTAGAATAGGGACAGGTTCATCTTCTACTTTAGCTTCTCATCTTGTGCCCCATTTTGGTTAAAGCTGGGGAGAAACCTTGCACTAGTCAAGACTGAAAGGGTTCACATAAACTCTTTGGCACAGGGGCTGTCACTGAATGTGTTTGTACCATGCCTAGTGCAATGGGGCCCTGACCTGGTTACAGCCTCTGGGCGGGACTTCAACATAAATGTTTAATAGTTCTCAGGAAGAGAGTTTTAACAAAAGAGGGAGGATCTTCTGAGAGAGTCTGTCATCACAAAAATGTCAGACTGAAGGAAATGGACTTCAGTGGAATCACAGCATGGATACCTGGAGGCACTCTGACACCATGTTTGTACATGACCTTAGACTCTGAAACCGGCATAGATAGAAAGTAGTTTGCTCATAGTTGGGCCTTTCCACTGTACCAAGATGCCGCTGCTTATGCAATAGCCCTCTTTTGTAGGCAGTCCAGAGGTTTGAATTCATTACTAGAATAATTTGAGTTCAAAAATCTACAGGATTGGTTTTCTCTGACAGTGCCTTCTTGCACCAGTGATTTACAACACTGGCAAGTGCCCTTCACAGACACCAGAGAGGAAGTGTACTGTGCCATTTATAGAGAGTGGTTGATATCTTCTGTCAGCACTGGCCTCGCTCTGCAGGGGTTATACTAATTTTACAGCGAGGGGTGGCCATGGATTATTTGACCTGTTGTTTGGCAGCCCAGAAAAACCATAACCTATTATATTCATGCATTGTAGCATTCTTTTGACAAAACACTTTATAAGCTCACTCTCAAATTCTACACTTTATCTATCACTTGAATTATTAACTGGAGCAGCTTTTTAACAGCCCACAGCAGTTTAAGACAGGAAGTCAAGAAGAATATTGTTACCCAGAAGAAAGTGCATAAACTGCAGGCAATAACATAATTGCCATAGTTGTACTTCAGCCAAAAGAGCAGAGCAAACCTGCTGAATAAGGTCCTCCAGATGAGCAAATTAGAAAAACCCTGTAGACTGCAGTAGAGATGTGCTAACTTCCACTAGCTGAGGGTCCACTGGCTCTTCTAAGGAGCGTTGTGGAATCTTTGATACCCACAAACAACCAAAAGTCCAGTTGTTTTATCACTAAACACCACTTCCTTCAGTCCTGGGCATTTCCAAGGGTCTCCCAGTTTAGCATGTCAGAGATATTGTAATTATGGAAGAAGCAGCTGAGATGGCTGCAGAGATACACAACAAATAACAGATAAGGCTAATGCAGCACTATTGGCTTCCATGCAGTGTCAGGACACATAAGGCCTGTTTTTCTCTTGGGTTTAGGGCTGCTTTCTGCAGGACTCAATGTGCTGTGAGGGACCACATTATGTGCACCTCCAACTTGGGCTCAGTAGATTCTAGAATACTCTGAATTAGAGATTTCTCTAATCTCTACCAGTGGCAAATCTTCAGGGAACATAGTGTTGCCACAACCATATGCCCTTCCATTCAAGCCACCTCCTTCAGTGAGACTAGGAAACTGGCATAGGAGCCAGATATTCCTGCCTTATAGCAGCCAAGACCTCTCCATCACCAGTGGCCTCATCTCTCAGCTGTCTAGACACAACCAGCAATAATCTGCCTTTCCTGTTACACTCTGTCTCACAAGAGTTTTTCACTGGTAAGACAGCCATGACACTTGGGCTGGATGTTGTTGCAAAAAAACACACATTCTAAAGTGGATGCATGATGATCAGTCTTTTCCCACAGATCGGATCATGTACCCTAGGGATTATGTGTTTAAGGGCCTGAGCTCTTCTGCACTGGAAGTGGGAGCAGGCATGGCCATACTGATGTAATGCACATGCCTGTTCAAGGACATGCAAACTTGGGTACCAGGAGAAGAGATGAGGGCACACTTAACAGGGTGCTGGTGGAGTGAAATAAAGAATCTGGTTCCTAGAGGGGGGCACAGTCTCTGAATATGCTGTGAATACTCATAGATGCTAAGGTCAGAAGGGACCTCAACAGAGTCAGATGATACTGTATTTTTAGATGAGTGCCTGGGGATAGGAATTCTGGTATATCTTTTATTAGAATGCTGGTACCTTTTTTCTCATCATTGTTCCCTGAAGTGAGACTGGGAGCCACTGGGACCAAATCAACTCATAGTGCAGTGTTGGCCAAGCTTTTTAATATGTGCGCCACAAACTAACTCCACACCCTCCCCAAATACCACTCTGATTCCCTTCCACTGCCCCATTGGTTGCTTTGCTTTCTGTTTCCTGCTCTGTGCTCCCTGCCCTATCTGCTGCTGTGCTGCCTGTCCCCTCCATGGTCTACCACATGCCATATACAGAGGCTTCCTGTGCCACTTGGCCACCCTTGTCCTAGTAGACAGACTCTAATTTCAGTGCTGCTATAACAGGGATTAATTTGACCCCTAGCCTCCATGTATTCCTTGCTTTCCACAATGCTTGCACTTTGTGGGTCTCCCTTTACTGTTGATCCAATATCGTCACCATCCAGAAAAAGCACTTTGTGCTGGAAAGGTTTCCATTGTGCCACTCCCTGTCTAAGTCAGCACACTGGCCACACCAGGGAGGGGTAGAAGAAGGCATGTGTAGGAGTGAGGAGAAATATCACAGCAGGATTAGAGAACAAAAAATCAAATTAGCACTGACTATCAAAATATCTCCTTCTCTAGTGATGAACTATCATCACGTCTCAAGCCTTCTAGCATTAGTGTGACAGGTCATCTGGGGAACAGCATGGATATAGCAAAGCAGGACTAGTTCCAGGTCCCTGCTACCTGGGGAGGAGACAGTGGACCTTTCCCCCATGCAGTAATATATTTCACTTCTCTATTTCTGCTGACTCAGAAGAGCTTTGTTTTCACTGTGCATGTGCTGTCCAGCCCTTTACCTACTCTGTGACTATTTGCTGTCAGTTCTTATTCCTACATCTCACTGAGTGAGTGACATTCAGTAGTTAGAGCAAGGGTGGAGGGAATCAGGGTCATGACTCTGAGGTTGCATTCCTGGCACTGCCATTTGCTGCATCAGTTTGTTAGGTAGGTAACTTAACCTCTGTGATTGAGTTTGTCACTCTGAAGAAATGAGGATAATTCGTCCTTGCCTAAGGATGTAATGAAGCTTAGTGAAGCATGTAGAATCATCAGATGGAAGGGTCATTGTAAATGCAGAGTATCATTATTAAAGTTCAGTATTATAATCATTGCCAAAAACCCAAGTGACATTGTTGAAATCCTCTGGGACAAGAACACTGCTTGGATTGTGACATTGGATTGTGACATTTCTAGGAAACTGCTGAATGGGGGTAAAGGTCCCTGCAGCACTAGAAAGCACAAATTGGCTGTTGCTGCAGAAGCAGACAAATATGCACTCAAGCAGGGAACTTGTAACCGCGCCACAGTCTGAGGACATAAGTTAAAGCCACAAAAACAGAGAAATAAAAGTCTAACCCGCTTGAAAGCAAACCCAATACATTCTGTCATCAAACACAGTGTGCAAGTGGGATGCAGGAGAGGGAATTTATAGTTGTATACGGGACTTTCCATTAACTTCTTGGGTGTTTGGGGAAAGTTCCAACCATTAGTTTTATAGCAAATTCTGTTAATCTGCCTATCTAAAATTATCTAACCCAGCTATGGTCAAACTACCAATTTTGAGTAAACTATAAAGTGAGTCTAACTCTTTCTTCTGGCTACAGGTTATTTAAAAAACCACCCCAATTTCTGCATATTCACCAGGAGCAATTGAACAGTTAAGAAAACAAATTTCAGCCTTTGGGCTGCTCCCAAACTCTTCACTTTGGCTACTCATCCTTTGTTACTCAGAGCATGTGACCAATTATCCAAATTGCAAGGTAATATTTAGAGGTACACTGATACATTAGTCCATATTGGATTGGCACCAATAAAAGGAAAATTGACATTATCAGCAATCGGCTTTCATTGGCCGGTACAGACAATAATGTCACTGATAAATGCTGCATGCAGGAGCTCAGCCACAGGACGCATGTGACCAGGAATGCAGCCTGGCAGCTTGGAGAGCGGTGTCTGGCCTGTAAGTCTGGGGCATGGGGGAGGGAGATCGAGGCCCCCATGGTGAGGGAGGGAGTGGGGCAAGGGCAGTAGGCGCTGCCCAGCTGGGCCAGGGCGGGGTGCAGGGTTCAGCTGTGGACAGCTCGTCTGGGAGTAGGGGGGTGGGGAGGGGGTGGCTCCTGCCACTGCACACACCCCCAGGCAAGGCAGGGGGCCATGTGCCCCCCAAGATTTATGCGCAGAGTGAAGGCAGTCTGCAAGCTGTGGGCTTGGGGCCAGGGACTGTGCTGACCTGTTCCCAGTGTGGGGTTGGGCTGGGGCTGCAGTCAGGGTGGGCGGTAGTACCACTGGGAGGGGGAGCTACAGAGTGGACTGCAGCCGCCCCAAAATTCACCGTAGCCACCACTCCCAGCACTTTCACCCCCACCCACCCTGAGCACAGTCCTGGTACAGCCCCTGCCCTGAGCCCACAGCAGGCAGCCTGCCCTAGCCTCGTGCACAAATCCAGGGAGCAGATGCCCCCCGTGCCTCCCCAAGGGGTGCACACAGTGGCAGGGACCTGCTCCTCCTCCCCACCCCTTACGCCCCCTGGATGAGCCACCCATGGCTCTGTCCTGCACCTGCCCCAACCCTGGCTGGGCAGTGCCTGCCCCTGCCCCAGTCCCACTCCCTTCCTCACCGCAGGGGCCTCAATCTGCACCCCCCATACCCCTTTTCTCCCCCATGCCCCTTCCTCCCCACAGACTTACCAGCCAGATGCTGCTTTCCAAGCTGCCAGGCTGCATATCGGCTATCAGATCAGTATCGGACGATATGGCTGGTTAATTGGCCATCGATATCAGCCAAAAAAATCTTTATCAGTGCACCCCTAGTAATATTTCTGCTTCCTGTTCTCAATGACAAACCTTCTAAGCAGAACAGCAAACTAAAAAATGACAAATAATGAACATCAGATACCCTTCTTCAGAAATATCTTGGTTCACATAAGAATATGACTAACATTTAATTCATGAACATCTTTTGAACCTAAACCCATTCACATAAATATTCATGATAGCAAAAAGAGTACAAATGGATCAAACTCAATAGCCATTCAAAACTGGAACAGATTTTCATGGAAACTGTAATTTCTAGTTTACTCTAATTCATGTAACCTGTCTCTTCCAGCATATCCATTACCTTATTATCAGAAGTCAGTTTTGAGGCAGAATGTGTTCTTTTGGGGGTTTTGGTTCTGTTTTAATTCCATCCTGAATATCCCCTGTTGTCTCAGAACAGAATTTACTTTACTGAATCAGATCAGTGCTCCAGTTAGTCTGGTTTCCTGGCAATAGCAAATGCTTTACAGAAGAAGATGGAACTGCCATTGCTGCAGTCTTTGAAAGTCATAAACAGAGATGTTTGGCAAGAAAAATACAGACACACCTTTTAACTCAGGTTAAAATGTTATCTATTTACTCAGATTTCTGTGGTATGGGGTGGGGAAAAGGGGCTGAGTTCTAGCCTGTTTATGCATGTGCTTAGAAGTGAAAATTGAAAAATAAACTCCTCTGAAATACACTGGACAGAGGTTTGGGGTGAGGGGGAGTGGGAGTGGGAAATAAGTTGTTGTTAGATAAGCAGTTGTCACACCTCTGTTGAGACACTTGGCAGATACCCATTTTCTGTACCTGATCTATTCAACAGCACTTTTGGGGCCAGAGGACATAATATTCCTCATTCCCCTACACCACTGGTCAATTGATGCATGGGGGATTTGAAAGTTCCTCTCTTGGCTTGTGTAACTGTAAACATTAGTGCTGGTTATAACATTATCCGGACTCCTGTTTAATGCCAGCTATAATATTTGACTCTATGATCTTCTCCAGGGGAAAGTGAATTCCATAGCCTGTGTACATGCTGAGTGAAGACACATTTCCTTTCATTTGTTCTTTTAACTTCATTAAGTGAGCCCTTGTTCTCATGTTTTGGGACAAGCTTAAAAGACAGGGGACCAATCTCTCCTTATTAGACTCTTCGTATATTTTAAATACCTCTTCTAATTCTCCTTCAGTATAGACTTGAGGATCATATTTTTTTTAATTCTCTTGTCAGAGGTAAAGTCTTGAAACACAATGAAATGTAATATGAAAATCCTATTAGGGAGGAGGTAGATATTTGGGCACACAACACTTGCAAAATGGAGGCATTTAAAGCACTAAAAATGTGCCTCAGTTACCATTCCTGGTAGCCACCCTAATGGCATTCAGCAGTTCCTTCCAGGTAGAGAATTCACTCAGCAGAAGGATCCCTGGAGTTCCCCAGACCATGGAGTGTCCATATCAGCAGAAGATTTTGAAGCTGCAGGATAGGCACCTATACTTTGTAAACCAGACAGGAGCAGCCAGCGCACAGAGAGAACCAAAGGGTTCTTTGAAAAATGCCTTAAATTAAAGAGCACATTTGCTAACCTCCCCTTGCTCTTTTTTTTTCTCTTTTGTCTCTCACTTCCCTTGTCTTGTTCTGTGGCTGTTTCCCCCTGAAGACCCTCTTTTGCCTCAGCTGCATGATCTGTAACACTTTCTTTCTATTGCTGGTACCATTCAGGGCACGTCCTGGTGAAAATCATGCAGGATCCCATGAGCAGATCTAGGATTTTGAAGAAAGGTATAGATGGTATGGTGCATCATTACATATAACACAACACATATTTTGCTCCAGGTAAAGAGGAACTAGAAGCTTCACTAATGTGTTAGAGGCCTAGGGCTATATTATTTAATTTAAGACTGAAGCAAAAATAAATACAACTTTATTGGAATGTTCACTAATTTGCTATATCATACATTTTGTATTAAAAGCACAATAAACTAGGTAAAATACACAAAAGCTGTTTCCTTAGTCCTGTTGTCAGTAGAATTAAATACATCTCTTTCAGATGCATAAAATAAAATCAAGGCTTTTTGAGCATTTTGACAGGGCATCCAATACTTCACCAGACGTTATTTCCACACCTGAGTTAATGTTTACCCAAGTTAATGTTTCCACACCTGTGTTAAGTTTTTAACTCAAGTTAAAAACAGTCTGCAGGGCTGTGAAGTAGGAGCTACATTACCAGGAGCAGCTACAAGACAACAGAATTGCAGAAGAAAGAATAGCTTGATTATGGTAAGACCATTAAAAAAGTAGAAAGGCTGATTAACCCCTGTGGAATGAAGAGTTTAGAAGAATCAGGTAGATTATAATAAACCATGAAGTCAAGTGTCTGCCTCAGTACCAGCTAAATAGAAATGTTGTTGCCACTGCCAGGCAGTTTGTTTTAAACTTTGGATGGACCAGGAATCAAAGGAGGGGTGCAACTGCACCACTGCCTCCACCTGGATCCACCCCTGCAGGAGCGTATGAATATTTGTCTATATTTTGTAAATTCTAGTTTTGCTAACGTCTCCCTGAGGTGCCATTAAGAGAATCTCAGGCAAACTGAGGGTGTTTGCAGAGACCTGGATAGCAACACACTATATTTTACCTGGTTCAGAAATAAACATGTTAATTTAAAGTTTTCTAACCCAAATAACCTCTGTCATCCATCACTCCCCCACCACTACCTGGACGGAAAGCTGCTTTAATTGCCCTTTCATTCCCCCTACAGAAGGGTCCGAGGAGCAAAATTCAAATCTGAACACAGAGTTAATCCAGATCCACAAGTATCTGAAGCTCAGAAGTGTTTAATGAAGCAGGGCTTTGACTTGAGATTGTCTCTGGTCTACACTTCTTGTCTGTGTTTTCCCAGCATGGTTTATAGGAACATCTTCACCCCATTTTTCTTGATTTGGGAAAATGCCGCTCCTGTCTTTTCTGCTGGAATCAGACCTCCTAGGAGCATCCAGTTGCAGCAGCTGCCAGAGCTCCCTTGCATGCTCCTTTCTTTGCTCATTTCTTTTCTGAGGTTAGGTGTTCCAGGCCCTGCCCCTGTTTTCAGAATGGGAGGGGAGAAAAGGAGCAGAGGAAGCTTGTTCTTGAGGTTCCCCAGCTGGTGCTGGAGGTTAGGGTGTGTGGACTGCAGCCCCCTTTCCCCCCAGGCCCTGGAGGCTGGGTGAGTGGATTGGAGCCCTAGCAGGGGCTGAAGAAACCCAATTAAATTCCCTCTGCTCCCTTTACCCCCTCTCATTCTAAAAACAGCTCAGAGGCTGGCAGGCAGACACAAATTACAGAAGATGCTATGTCTTCAAACATCTTCATCTGAAGCCTCATGCAATGAGGGTTCAGATTTTCACCTGATCAGCCATTTTTGAAGCAGTCTGCAGCCATGCACTTGTGTTTGGTCATCGCTATAGACTATTTTCTGTGGCCAGACTGGGGAAAAGTTGTTACTTCTTTCTGTGCCTTTAAGTTCATTCAATGAACTTTAGTTAAAGAGTCCCAGTGGCCTTTTTTAAACCTGCGGGGGCTTATACACATGAAGCTGAAGTGATGCTAGAGTGTTCCAATTAGAACACATAGACTTGATTAATCAAGTCTGCTCCAACACAGTCTAATTAGAACACATCGGAGCACATGTATAGGCACACTAGTGTGACCCTGTGACTCTGCCTGCATCAGGACACAGCCTCAATCATTCATTCTGTGCTCTGCAGAGTCAGGGTCCCTAGTCCCCACTTCTTGTTAACAGACTTTGGAATAGTGGGAATTAGTGCTTTTTGTTACAGCTCCATTGATTTCAATAACCAGAAGCTTTGCATTGCAGTCTGTAGAGGTGAGTCTAGGAAGAAAGATCTGGACCCAGAAATAAACTTCCCCAAGTCTGGCTATGGTCAACTCTGAGGATTTGTTTCAGGCCATTATCAGAAAGATGGAGGCCAGCTGAAAAATATGGATCCTGGTTCCAACTTCCCCTGGTCTGAAAGGGGCTAGGGGCTATGCTTTGACCAGTCCTAAAGAAAAGGCCAGCTGCAAAGAGAAGATCTGAATCTGAACTTCCTTAAATTTGGCATTTCTGCTCTGGGGTTTTGATTTCATTCCATTTCTAATGCTTTCTCTTCCCAAACCCTTGGGTAGTTGCCCTTTCCTAGACCACATACTGAGCCTTAAGAAACACGCTCCTTAAAAACATAAACACTAAGAAAGGAACACAGAGGACTGAAAGAGCTTTATCAAGAAGTGTTGTTTCTCTGCAAACTCCTTGTAGGAAATCCTGGTGCTCTCACTCTCTCTCAGTGTTTGCTGTATTTATTTCTCTTTCTCCTCCCAAGATTGGGAGCACTTTCTGTCAAACACAGAAGGGCTTTGTGAGATGGGGAGCGGCTCAAACTTTTCCAGCTTGTTAAATATGCACTGCCTCCTTCTCAGACTTGGACATTGACTGCCCCTGCTATTTCACTCTCCCCACAGAAGTAGTTCCAGCTAGTATGATCTTCCAACCATCTTCCCCGCCTTCCACAATAGACAGCTAATAAGCCTGTTGATTATAGGGTCCACTCCCCACATTGCAAATTAGATTTTCTTCAAAGAAGAAACATTCATCAGTGAGGTTTTAAAATGAACAGAAGCGAGTGACAGGAGTGGTTGGCATTGTCCCCCCTCTTCCCTCCCACTTCCCCCTCCCTTTGGTATTTTCCCCAAGAGGGACTTACTTGAAGGTTAATGATTTCCCCTTCTGATGCCATCCTTTTGCTCAAAAGGTCTCTTCCCGAGCTCTCTGCAAACTGCACAGTAGCTCTGGACTCTGCAGTCCCAGGGAGTCTCTAATGCTTTCTCTGGATAGGAGAGTACAGCTGCTGGGAACAGACCTGCTATTCATCTGCCTGATGTGGGACGCCAGCCTTGGCATGAGGCATCTGCTTGGGGGCGAAGAAGGGGTGGCACGTAAAATTCTTATTGTCCTTCAGAGACTGAATGGTCCATGAAACAAACATCTCTCTTCATTTGCTCTGATAGTTCTTGTTCATTACATTTCTCTGCTACCTCTCTGGGTCCAGCTGAGCCCTGTGAGATCACCCAGGCTGGGATTCTGTGATGAAGCCAGCGTACCATAGGGCTCATGTCACAGATTGTACAGGCTTTAACTGTAGTCCTGATCCACGCTGTAGCCTGTCCAAGACTACTGTATGAGGTTGGTTGGAAACCCTAATGGCTGAGAAGGTAAGGGCTAGAAAATCATGTCCTTTTACCACTGCTCTACTAAAGCTATCATTAAGGCTGAGGCAAAATTTAATCACTTCTGGCTTTCCAACCAAACAAACCCCAAACAAAACCTTTAGGGCTACAATTTTTAATACCTAGTCTGAGCTGAGAAGTTAGAAGAAACCAAAAACAGTCTTACACAGAAATATGCACAACCAAAATGAATATAGCATGAAAGTAATACGTGCAGGATCCTTTTACAAATGCTGGCTCCAGCTTCATTATCTCCAGATCTATGAAAAGAACAGACATCACTTACAGAAGAAGCTACTGATATACTGGTGTTTCCCAGCAGAATGTCGTCTCACAATAATATTAGTGATTAGTAGTTTTATGGACAATAATACTAATGCTTAGTAGTTCTATGGCATCATTTAAAAGCAAAGTTGTCCAACTTCTGAGCGGCTGGGGAGTATACCCTGTGTGTGCCTCCCACACTCCATCTCCCTCACCCCTGTCACACAGACCGCAGCCCTCTGGGCTCCCATGGGTCACCCTGTCTTGCCCCCAGGGCCAGGGCCAGGGCCAGGGCCAGGGCCAGGGCCAGGGCCAGGAAATGGAAGATGGAGGAAGGAGGGGGAACCCAGAGACCCCAGCAGCAGCAGTAGGAATGGTGGTTGGAGTGGCAGCTGGGCACAGCCCACAGGCTGGGTGTTAAACCCTTGCAGGCCACATGCAGCCTGCAGAGCATTGGGTGGCCAACCACCATCATATCCTTGTGAAATAGGCATAAGGATCCCATATTAAAGGTGGATAAGCTGAGGCACTACAGCATATGTTAACAGATGGCTAAGGTTACACGGAACATCTATTGTAGAGTCAGGAACAGAGCACAGATCATTTGATTATCAGGCCTTTGACATACCCGAGCAACTTTCTTCCCATGGCATAAATTGGGAAGCAAGAAAAATAGTTTCTGTAGGAAAGGATGGGAAAGGTAGATGTCTTTCAAAGCTATTGTAACATATTCTTGGTTCACTTAAAAGATTACTGCTGTTTACATCAATCTAAAGAAGCAACAGGTTACTTAACAATCATTTTGAAAATCCATCTCATATACTTGTACAGGGAATCAGTGAAGTTAGTGACAGTTAACTTGTACTCTTGGAGGGAAGGTCTGGGGTTCACAATGCAGGCTCCTGAGTGCTAATCCATAACAGCAGACTGACATTGCAGCAGCTTCCCATTTGGCATTTTTTTAATTATATTTAAGATTTTTTTTAAATAAATATATACCATAGCAATTTGTTCTTTACCCAATTTAAACATTCTGACTGGAACCTCTTTCTATATGAATAAGAAATTTCCCTTTAGACATAACTGTTGCAAACATTAATATTGAGAATTACCTGCCCTAAGTTGCTTTTCTTAAAGAAGTCTATAAAAAGAGGCCACAGCTCAGCTTATTTATAAGCATAGTATATTAATAGGTAATATATACATATCCAGATATACCCTGTCTTTTCAGCCAAGTCATGAGTTCTGAGGACAGTTCATGCAATTGTTCTTGTAAGCAGGTCTGTGAAAAAAGACCCATGAGTCCTTGCCACAGATTTGCTGTTCTCAGATATCCTCCTACCTGTTTCATGGTAGGCTCAAAATATATTTCTGTGGTAAGAATGGAGGAAGTATCTAACTGGGTTTTTTTTAGAAGACAAATATCAGTACTAATTTCAGTCAAGACCGCAAGATATCTAACAATGCACCTTTTAGATCAATTTCTCTCAGTACTTATCTGAAATTTTTGCCATGCTCTCCAGAGAGATATCTCAAAGAGTAAAATCTTAGACCATGGACTCAGAACAGCTGAAGAAATCAAGCAAAACTTACAGTAACCCTTCTGTCCTTCCAGATACCTAAATCAAACCCGCGTTCCCAGTACCCTCTCCCAAGATACCATGAAAGAGTCTTTCTTCAGGAACATAATATTAGTAATGATGGTATGCAACCTCCCTCAGAGTGTCTGGAGCCGAACACATTAAAATACAACAACTTCAAACAGCAAAATCTCTTTTGGAGATTATTTTCGTATCTCATATTAATAGCAAAGCTATGAATCTGAAAAAGCAGACAGATAGCAAAATGGGTTTGTTTCCATTTAATTTTCATAACTAATAGGGGAGTAAGATGGAATGCCTCAAAGGAAAATTCCAGTGTAACAAAAAACATGATTATTAGAAGAATAAATAGATGTCTCCAGTAATTATTAACTATCATACAAGAATCTGCCATCATCATGGTGTAAAAGAATAGTTTGGGACAGTATTTGCATGCTGGATCAGTTTACAAAAGGAATTATGCCATAGAGTTGATGGCGATAGGAGTGACTGGCAGAAGTTCCTTTCCAGTTTCAAGTTCCTAATTCACCAGAAAACAAGAGAATTCTAAAGGCTGTTTTTTTCTATGGCATACAAAAGGATAGAGTAAATGTTATATACACCTGAGAACACAAAAGGGAGATGGGTGGGTAAAGTGTATCTGGAAAGCAAAGGGACGTCACAAGAATGATATGGGAGCTATGTGCCACTTAGGGGCCAAGTTGCATGCAGCTCTTGTGGTAGAGGGTGAGAGGACACAAAAAGAATCTTCTTTGTGTTCCTCCCACCTCCCATAGGATCTTGGCTTCTGCTAAAGGGGTATGGAAGAAGGCAGAGCCAAGCCACTGTTGCCTCAGCACCAGCTAAAAGAGACTGCTGACTGCAAAGAAGAATTAATGCACATTGTTTTAAGGGTGCTGCAGCAACTACAGTCCCTAACAGCTCTGACATGCACCATGATACTCCAGAGGGAGCCGCAGTTTTGTCCTCCTACTCAAAAGCAGATGAATCCTACCTTAACTCCCCCGCTACAAGAAAAAAATACTTTTGAGAACTCCTTCCAATCTCTTCCAACCCCTGCAGTCTAACCAGAAACTAAAAGAGGGTGATCATTCTAGGTGCACAGAAGGGATTCTAGGATGATCAGAAAAATAGTCTATATTTTGAGAGGAGACTAGAATAGCTTGCCTTGTTTCACCTGATGGAATGAAGGCTGGGAGGGGATATGATTGCTGTCTATAAATACATCAGGGAAGTAAACACCAGGGAGAAAGAAGACCTATTTAAGCTGAAGGACAATGTTTGCACAATAACAAATGGGTGTTTCTAACCATGAGAGTAGTACATTTCTGGAATGGCCCTCCAATAGGCCTCCAGTAGGGGCAGGAAGCCCAGCCAGTTTTAAGATCAAGTTGGATCGATTTACGAAAGGGATTCTAGTTGCCTGCAATAGCAGGGGATTGGAGTCAATGGCACTAGAGATCCTTTCCAAGTGTGTGTCCTATGTTCCTATGTTCCATTTGTGAACTTCCTGTGGGTCACACTTCTGGCTTGATAGCCCATGTTGTAGGGTATATGACAGAAAGGGCAACATTTTTTAAAGTGCTGTGACTGAGGAACCTAAGGCACTTTTGCAAAATTAACACGGAGACTAAGGAACCTAATTCCTCATGGCATTCAATAAGCGGTACATTTTCAAACATCTAAATCCTGTCTGGCAGGACTGGCTTGGCTTGCAATTGCAATAGGCCTACATAGAGCTTATTGCAGGGCCGGGCAATTATTTTGGGCAGAAGGCCTCTTACTGAGTTTTGGCAAGCCATCAAGGGCTGCATAACAGGCAGCCCAGGGCAGATAAATATTAATTTTCTAAATTTTTTAGGGGCCCCATGTGCCAGATAGAATGTCCTGGTGGGCCACATCTGGCCCCCAGGCCACATTTTGCCCACCCCTGGCTTATTGTAATGCTTAGTAATAATATTTTAGAGGCCCCTTGAGAGTAGGGGAAAAAACCTAATGATTTCATTAAGAGATCAAAACCAAAGCTTACCTAAAATTATGGAGTAAGAGGTATTTGAATTCAGTTCTATTCTTGCAAGAAGTCCAACTAGTCAATATTCCCTGAAATATACTGTATCAAAACATGCTCTGCCAGTGAAAAAGATAAAAGAACTATATCAAAAGAATACAGTGCCTCTGGCTGATCACATCCCAAGGGTAGGACAGTTGCATTCTACTCTCTCACTCACCTCAGGTGAATAATTTTAACAGACAAAATAACATTAGTTTGAGTTCCCTAAGCATCTTTCAGAAGCTGATGATTTTACAAATCAACCATTCAAAGACGTTAAATACAGAACAGTTAATGGGCAGCGCATATTGCAAGACTCACCCTTCAAACTCCTTCAGTAGAGGCTCTCAACTCAGTTCAGAAGCTGGCTAGATGGGAGAAGGAAAATATGAGCCATGTCTTCTGGTGGTATAAATCAGAGTAGGTCCGTATAAGCTTACTGAGCTATACCCATTTACACTAGTTTACAAGAGAAGGGAGAAATACCATAGTAGTTATATGGAGGGCTCTGATTGTCCCTTGCATGCACTGTGTATAGTTACTCACACTGAGGAAGACAGACTGTAAAATACTAACACCAGTATGAGTTAGTGCAGGGGTCAGCAAAATGTGGTCCAGGGGCTGGATGTGGCCCACCAGGCCATTCTATCCGGCCCGCAGGGCCCCTAAAAAATTTAGAAAATTAATATTAATCTGCCCTGGACTGCCTGTCATGTGGCCCTCGATGGCTTGCTGAAACTCAGTAAGTGGCCCTCTGACCAAAATAATTGCCCGCCCCTGAGTTAGTGGATAATTTTGATTTGATGGCATTTTATACCCTCTTTTACAGGTGAAAATGTCCATGCAGCGTGCAAGGCAATGGAGAAATCAGTTCTGTGTGTTTAGATTGATAGTGGGAGTTTGGGACCCAGTCTGTAATTACTGTGGGGATCTGGCGCAGAGTGAATTGCCTGTCCTTTAGAGAAAATCACTGCTTCCAAACAGAATGTCAGGATAGATCAGAGACAAGAAAGGGATTCTTTCTGCATCATTCAACTCTTTTAGATTTTGTGGTCAACCATAAACAAACAGACAGTGAGAATAAAGTAAGGATGGGTCAATCTTTGGGAAGTCAGAGGTCATCTCCCAATTACCAGCTGAAGTCCATATTACTGACTGGCTCCTGAAAGTCCCAGGAAAACTTTGCAATCTTGTTTGTTTTAGTGTCTGACTGAAGGATTCAGAGAGGGGAGACTGTGATCATTCTGAAGCACTTTATGATCAATTCTTTGATGATACAAGCTTGTTTATCTTCCCTAGACAACCATCTGTCATGGGAAATGAGTATTAAGAAAGTTGATTCAGCGTCATCTCCACTCTAAGCTTTCATACCTCAGTAATGTCAGAAGAGCATATCACTGAAGAAAGAGGAAGCATAATCAGAATACAGGGAAAATGTCTCCTGTATGGGTTCTTTTAAGATGTGAGTGAAGAACAGACATCAGTCCTGATGCATGTAAGAGAAGGGCTCAGAAGCCAGAGCAGGACTGCTTATATTCTATGGTATCTACTCTCAACTCAGTTACCTAGTTGTAGCCTGAAAAATTCCAGGTCTCCACATGCACTGTTCCTTCTTGATCAGTATGGCTTCCTACTGGAAGCCTATGGATTGAGATGGAACATTTGCATACTTAGTTCTGTAGTCTCCACAGGATGCAGTCTCCGACAAGCTACAGATGTACTGGAAACTGCATTTGAAGGTTCTCACACAGCTTCCATTTGACAAATATCTTTTGGAACATGACAACAGGTTCACTAGTCTATAGGTTCTACAGGCAACCAGTTGTGTGCCTACTGGTTCTCCAGTAGAGGCTGGTAGAAATCAAGGAGGCCAAATAAAGGATTCAAATAGATGACTGAAATTTTTGATTGGCAAAGAATAAATAAGGGCAAAGGAAAGAGTAACTGCAGTCTTCAAGATACAATCCTCATTCCTAGGCTGACAATAAGGAAATCCAGGACAATTGGGACCTTCATCCTGGACATCCAGGACATGGCTCCCCCTCCCATCCCACCCTGATCTCTCAAAAGTTAGTGGGGGTGGGGTGTTGTGCCAGGCAGGCAGCAGTACCTGCTAGGCCTGTGTGCAGCGACTAGTATTCGATTCAGATTTGGATTCAGGCAATTCAGGGGACAGTGATTCGATTTGGTGATTCGAATCACTGTCCTGATTCAATTCAGCCGAATCTGATTCGGAGATTCGACAGCAGCCAAATCTCCGAC
>NW_005841929.1:3413560-3417434 GCF_000455745.1 Alligator sinensis | reverse complement strand
CCCGCCAACACCCCCCCCCCCCCCCCCCCCGGCTCCCAGCACTTGGGGGGAAAAAAAGCCCCAGTGCTCACTGGGTGCTGCTGGGCGGGGGCCAATCCCCACTGGCCCCCACATTGCATGGGGGCCTCTGCATGAGCCCCCGACCTCCCACACCCCCTCATGGGTGCCCCACATGGGCCACCTCCGGCCCTTTAAGAAAAAAAAAAACCTGAAGAAACCCCGGGACTCACCACTGCTGCCGGCGGGGTGCAATCCCCACTGTCTTGCACCATGTGGGGGCTCTGCAGGAGCCCCCGAAGCCCCGAAGCTGCACCAGGAGCAGTGAGTTCCGGGGCTTTTCTCGGCTTTTTTTTTTTTTAAAGGGCCAGAGCCCTGGCAGCCAGGGCAGCCGGGGGTGGGGGGAGTTCGAGGGGACTTGTGCAGAGCCCCCCATGAAGTGGGAGGCAGTGGGGATTGCCCCCCGCCCAGCAGCACCTGGTGAGCACTGGGGCTTTTTTTTAAAGTACCGAGCTGGGGCGGGCAGGGGCAGCCATGGGGAGGCTCTGGGAGTGGGCATGGGTTGGGGCTGGGGCAGATGGTGGTGGTCAGGGGGACTCCCAGGGGGCGCCCCCATGATTCTCTCCCCCCTCTCCCAGCCCCCACTTCCCTGCCCGTAGTACTTACCAGCTCCCTGCTGCAGCCACTGGGGACTGCCCGAATCATCAAAGCTCTCCAAATCTTTGCTGAAGATTCGGAGAGCTTTGAATCAATCTGGACCTTTAAATTGGTCCCCTGATTCTATTTGGATTTGGAGATTCGGCCACCGAATCGGGCCAAATCTCCTCCAAATCGAATCACCACCCAAAGCTTCGCAGAGCCCTAGTACCTGCCTGCCCATCTACAAGGTGCCCTGCACTGCCCCGACTCCTGGCCAGACTGTGCTCTGCACGTCTGTGTTTCTGGGATGCCCATTGTAATTCTCAACAACCATCTGGGAACACCCTCTGAAATCCAGGACTGTCCCAGCTAAATTGGGACATATGGTCACCCTGCTCATTTTCCAAACAGATTGACATTATGGACTCTGACAGGACAAAGTCACCATGCTTTTGCATTAGAAAAGAAGAGAAGGTAAAAAGACTGGAGAGAAAAGGTTTTCTTATACTTGAATTAACAAGGCAAAGACCTAGTAAGTAGGGGTGTAAAAAGCAGACCCTATTTGATTCAGATTTGGCCCGAATCAGGGACAGTGATTTGATTAATTGATTCAGATTACTGTCCCTGATTCGATTTGGCTGAACCTGAATCTGAAGATTCAATGCCGATTTGGAGAATCAGCAATTAGGATATAGACACAACTTTAAGTTTTTTCTACATACCTCAAGGTACCAGCACAACTTGTGAACGCTGCAATGCTGGAGTGCATGGAGGATCCAACAGGAGTGGGGGGGTAGGGGGGGCCTCCACATGCTTGGCAGCAAACCCAGAAGTGGACTGGAAGTACTTCTGGTCCACTTCTGGGTTCACTGGGCAGCATGTTGGTCCCCCCCGCCCCCCGGCTCAGTGATTGGCCACAGGGGTACCCCAGACCCAGGAGGCATCAGTTGCCGAGCTGGGGAGTGCCGGGGGGGGCCCAGCACACCTCCTGGTGCACCTGGAAGTGGACCAGAACTGCTTCTGGTCCACTTCCAGGTCTGCTGCTGAACACGCTGGGGAGCCCCCCACACTCCTGTGAGACCCTCCATGTACCCCAGTACTGCAGCATTCACGAGCCACCTGCTACCTAGAGGTATGTAGAAAAAACATTTAAAGCTGTGTCTATGTCCAAATCGCTGAATCGTTCTGAATCTCTCAAAATCAATTTGGAGGGTTCCGATTCGATTTGGAGAGATTAAAGGGTCCTCTGATTTGATTTGAATTTAGAGATTTGGCCACTGAATTGGGCCGAATCTCTGCCGAATCAAATCAGGCACCAAAGCTTTGCACAGCCCTAATAGTAAGTTCAAGGGAATATTTCAGGTTTTCCCTTACCAGGCATTTAGATTTTTCTGTAGTTAGATATTTGACTATAGTCTCTTATTTACATATCGGCACCAAACCCTGGTACTTTATAGTTACTAGTGATGCAATTATTAGATATTCATAAAAACCTCTTCAAACATTCAGAAGACCCTCTCCCTCAGTAGAGAGAGGTAGCTAATTGTACTAGTCTGAAGTCAGGCAGAAGACAGGGCACAGATGCTCCTTATAGACTAAGTGAATCTAAGATGCATAAGCTTTTGTGAGCAAAAGCACATTTCATCAGCTGCTTAGCATCTGATGGAGTGGGCTCATGAAAGCTTATGCATCTCTGATTCAGTTACTCTGTATGGTGTACCTCTACCCTGCCCTCTGCCTTCTTTCTCAGTGATAACTCTAAACCTAAAATGCATCGTCATATCCATAGTGATGAATTCCTGTCTAGTATATCTGTGCTAAATTCACTGGATTTGCACTACTGGTATGTCTTTGGCCCTGGCAGTATTTCATAACCTGCAGCGATTAAAAACCACTGCCCTGTGTGAGGGCTGGAAACTAATCTCATGCAACTCACATTCAGACTCTCACTTTCTCTTCCTCCAGAAGCTTCCTCTGAATTTGTCCTTTGGGAAGTGAACAGGTTGGTAACTTCCATGCTTTCCATTTGAATTCTCTCATTCTGGTGTTCTCAAACACAGCCTCTTCCCCCACCTTTGAATCTGTCCCTAGTGGCAGGGCCAGCTATACAAGAAACTTGCACAACATGATCCAATTTTAAGGAATCCCTTCTGCAAATAAGGCTTAACGTGGTTTAGCTGGCATAATTTTGAGTCGGGGTGGGTGCATCTACACGTGCTGATTTAAGGTGCTTTAGTCTGATTTAAGGCGCATTAAGGGCACACATCTAAATGTGTGTGTCACAACCCAAAGTTGTGGATTTTTTGTTTGTGTGCGCTTCGGCACCGCTAAATTATGTTCCCGCCGAATTGCAGCTCTTTTGCACGACGGAGTGTTCTGTTGTTATAGAGAACCCGCGTGCAGAAAAGTGTTTCCCACCGTTTTGTAGCCTTCTTTGCATTGTGCATTTCTCTTGCATTATAGTGATGCACGCTGCAAAGGAGTTCCCGCCATTTCTATTAAGATTTGAGCCACATTATTGGCCGGTCTTAATTTAGGCACACGTGGCGGCTAGCTATTGGCTTGCTAGCCGTACAAAAGGCTTGGGTGGTTTCCGCCCAAGTTGGAGAGAGAGACGGAGAGATGGATCTCTAAGCGCTGTGGGTCCTTTCGAACCCAGTGCGTCTTTCTTAAGAAGGCGATAGAGGCTCCAATTGCCGAACCCCCGGAGCCTAGCAAACTCCGGGGGCACACCATTCTAGCTCGAGCGTACTACTCCACCCCACGGTTTTTCTCCGGCCCCGCGTGCCTGGGCTGCCGGCCACAGCCCGCGTGCACACAGACAGGCCCGGCTCGCGCCCAGCGAGGAGCCGGCCCGCACAGTGTGCACCCTTAATACACCTTAAAAATGGTGATTTTAATCTATTTGAGCCTAAATTTGATACCTGTGAAAGCTGTTGGCCAGGAAAGATGTTGGCTCTGCAGAGGCAAGAGGCAGAAGGTTTTTGTGAGTTTGCAACATTTGAGAGATAAGATGCTCTACTTCAAGGCCCCGGGCACTGCCCGGCCTCAGATTGGATGGCAACAACATGTGGGCACCCAGGGAAAATGGTAAGCTGGCCAGGCAGGCCTGGACTGAAGTGGGTACCGCCCAAGGCCCCCATCGCCACTTGTCCCCTGGGGGCCAACTACAGGCTACCTGCTTCCCCTGTCTGCTTCCCAGGGCAGGGCAGGCCAAGCTGCCGGGCGGGACCCCCCA